>NW_009952052.1:817295-844757 GCF_000747805.2 Chaetura pelagica
AAAGAATATATTTCTGGACTTTTTCCAATATAAGTAGAGCAGAATTTTAGCCAAGAAAACATGTTTTCTTCTCCCTCAGTCCTCTTCAGAGCAAAACTCAAAAGGAACAACCAGAAAGGACACCATATGCTTGAGAATACGCTGTCGTACACTTTGTGAGTCCTGTAGTTTCTCCTGCCCTTTAGCAATTAAAATTGCAAACAGCACTGTATCTAGGTAGCCAGGTCATGTTTATTACAGTACACAAATTCTGTCCAAACATGGACATGAAGTGCAGCAGTCATTTCTCTGGGGCTTTCAGAAACCTTCGGCAATTTGTCAAATCCCTCTTTCCCGGGCAGGGGGGGAAAAAAAAAAAAGAGCGCCCAAACCCCAAAAACAACATGATGATTTAAACCTCAATAACCTCAATGATATATTTACTTAGATGATGAATGGGGATCTGTTGTTGAATCTAGTTGTAAGAGAGCTTCCAGCCTCTCTTGTATAGTCAGCTAGGATATAACATATATTCAGACAGGGTAATATTGATCTGTAGTGTTACACTGTGAATCCAGAAAACTGTGGCTTGCCTCCAGCATTTCAAGCATAGAACTACTTTGGAAAAATGCAAGTTATATTCAGATGCTTAATTTAAGACTCCAAAAATATTCTGGGTAGAAACTATATAAAAATCAACCAACTGATTTGCATTCTTTCTCAATTTCACAATATTTTCCATGTGCACTCTTTATATACAATGCAAAAAAAGCAGGAAATATATATACAATGAAAATATTAAACTGAATTTGTGCCAAAAATAAACACATAGTGCATAAACATCAGCCTCAGTCTGACTGTTTTGTTCACCTAAGCAGAACAAAGCAGTCAGTTACGTCTTTCAGTAACAACATCCATTATGTGATATAGCACACAGATGTCCCTAGGATCTAATCTGAAGATCACCTTCACCTCATGTAAAACACAAAATCCACAGTTTTGTAGCCATTAAAGTGAGGTCATCCTACAGTGGTCCATGCTCTGCTTTTCAGAGTCCTTTTAAGAGTGGACCTTCTTTCTCTTTCCCCAGTTGCTTTAATCACAAGCAAAAGAAAAATAAATAAAAGGTTAGAGAAGGCTAGAAATGATGGACCAAGAAATTGCAGAACCATCACTGGTGGATTTATTGCACTTACAACTTTCAGTATAAACATAACAACTATACACAGCAAGAAGGGTCAGTAGACATCACTACCTTGCATTTGGACATTCCACGTAGTTCTGAATTTGAGATAATGCCAGCTGTTGGGGGTTGATCCAATGTGTTTTTATTACAAATGATCAGCAGCTCTAGGCTTAAAAGTAAATTTACTATTAGCCCTAACATTCAGTATAGGTGTAATAGAGCCATACAGATGTGCATGGTCTTGTATTGAGGACAAAATTCTTCTTCAACAGCATAATAATTAAAATAACCTACTTTTTATCTCCAGATTGCTTCTCCAGATTTAATCCAAATTTCCCACATAATTTTAGGAGGAAGAAATTAGAAGAAAGATTAACCAAAGTTATAAAATTCTGGAGGACATTATGCTCTTTGTTGTGTGAGCAAGGCACATTTTCAGGAGCAATAAACACTTTCAGTTTTGTTTTCCGGTGAAGGAATCTGAAACCACATCTCACATTAGTTATAGAATTCCCTGACCACCAGCTGATTGCTTAATCATTGATCAGTGCAGAAAGATGAACCGCAAGTTCCTGCACTGAATGTGCCCACAAGCAAACTTTTTACCATCACATTGAAGAGAAAATGGTCTTTAAAAATACCCAAATATTTTTTACATGTAAGTCAAATATATATAGCCCAGCACTTAGAAAGTTCACCTTGAGTTCAAAGTTATGTTAAATAGTTAAATATTTCAGGATACACAAAGGAAACAAGTTCTAACCTTTACCAAACACATAGCAAGCCTGAGGAAATTTCTTCATGTTTAGAATTGCTCACCAGAAGTTAACAGACTGAAGAAGCAGTTCTGTAGCATTTGGCTCTATACATTATTTGTGTATATTAATGTCAGTGTAACAGAGTGCTGACAGTAGTATTAAGTTCAAAACACCAATTTTATCATTTCAAAAAGAAATACTAAAAATGCTCATATTTATTTTTATTCTTAAATAAGAGTTTAATTTATTTTTTTTTTTGGATTTCAACAGAAATAAGGAAAGTCTCAGGTTTTTCAAGATAAATTGAACCAAAATATTCCTTGTAGGCATATATTATAGACTAATAGATCACAACAAAATAAATCAAAATATAAACAGTACTGGTTTATGATTTCATTGCTGTGTGAAGAGCTGATGAAATCAAAATGTTGTACAATGTGCCATTTTGCCTGCGTAATGTAATAACTGCTTTATGAAATATATGTTGAGAATCTCATTACTTGACCTAGATTTATGATAGAACTTGTAAATATATTTGCTTTTCAATAAATCTGACAGAGACTGACCACCATCCTTGTTAACATTTTGATAGACATTCTCTTTTAAAATAACATAATTACAAAATAGCAAGTGTAATATGTTAGTAAGATCAAAAATCCGTCTGGAAGTAGCAATAACTGCCAAATTTAACTCATACATTTCTCTTACAGAGAACAGAAAGAGCATTTCTCTTTTCTGACATTGATATTAGAAATGCTACTCAAAAGAGATTAGAAAAATTTCCTGAAAAAGGAAAAAATCCATCTTATCTGTCTGAAGTTTTCCTAAAGCACCTACTTCCATGATGGCAAAGTGTGAAAAGCTCTCCGTCTGTCTCCTAAGGAAATCATACTCTTTCTATTACTAGGTGACGCAAATTGATGTGGTCTGCCAGTGAGCCATCCCTGGAACTCGCAAAAAAAGTGCAGGTGATACATTACTTGCAATGCAAGACACTGTATTCAATATTATATATGCTATGAATCAATTTATTTTATTTCATTTCCTCAAAATCCTTTTCCTCAATTTGTTTCACAGTATGACGGGGGAGTTGGAGCATACCCCCATTCCTCTTGTGGCTGTTATCTTTATTAGCAGCATTGATGCACAAAGATCAAAACCATGAAATTGCCTTTATAATTGAACCTTTTCCCTAGCAAATTCTCAGTTTTATCAATACTTTTGATACCAGACATAGGCCAAGTTCCAAACTGGTAAACGAAGTAATAGATGTTGGATTATAAATTTATTTCAGCTAGTGTTCAAGAAAGCAGCATTAAGAGAAGGTTAAATACCTTTGAGGGTTGTACATAAATTTGTTGAAATAACAGCCTTTAAAATGTACTTCAATGGTATATGTTTAAAATCTCTTATTGCATCAGTTCACAGGGAAAAGGATCAGTTCAGTAACAGACAAAAGTTTCTGTAAGGGGAAGACTAACTCAGATGTTCCAACTTCTTTATTCAAATGCTACAGTCATGTCTATCCTGGCTCACACTGTCTGAATCATCACGAGTCATAGAGCACTCCAGGTGAATATAGAAGTAATAAAAAAATAAGAAGCTTAAAAATGTGAAAAAACATTGGAAAAAAAATTACTTAATCACTTCTTATGAAATTTATCAAGAACACCTGTATCTTGCACTGTTTAGAGACTGGTTTTACATAGCCTGAAATTAGTTGTCTGTACCATGAAGTTGCACTGAATTGTCTTCACTTTTAGTCTTAGTTAAACTAGTGTAACTCATGAACAGACATTTTAACTCTGGACAGATGCAGATTGTTAACTAAACATCTACATACATCATACATCAAATTACACCGCTGTAGCCTCATGCATAGATGAGGTCTTAGAATTTGGGGACTTTATTCCCATCCCCCATAAGTTAAGTTCCTGCTTCCTGCCTGACATTTTTTCTGCACAGTTTCAGGTTCAGAAAAAAATTTCTTTTCATTATTTTGTGGTGTGTTGACCTTGGCTACCTGCCAGGTGCCCACCAAGCCACTCTATCACTCCCTTCTCCTCAACAGGACAGAGGAAATACAATGAATAGCTCATGAGTCAAGATAAGGTCAAGGAGATCACTTACCATTACTGTCACAGGGAAAAGAGAATGGACTTGGGAAAAATAATGTAATTTATTACCAAACAAGCAGAGAGGCTTAATAAGAAATAAGAAAAACTATTTTTAAAAACCCTAAAAACCTTTACTTCCACCCCTCCTTTCTTCCCAGGCTCAACTTCACTCCCGGCTCTTCTACCTCCTCCCCCTCAAGTGGTCCAGCAGGACAGGGAATGCGGTCAGTTGCAGTAGTTCATAAAGCTTTATCTCTGCTGCTCCTATCTCTTCATGCTCTTCCCCTGCTCCTTTTAGGAAGTCTCACACAAGGGAGACAGTCCTTCACAAGATTCGCCAACAGGGGTCCTTCTCACAGGGCCGTAGCTCTTCATGAACTCTCCAATATGGGTCCTTGCCATGAGGTGCGGGTCTTCAGGAACAGACGGCTCCAGCGTGGGCTCCTCTCCACTGACTTGCAGGTCTACCAGCAAACCTGCTCCTGTGGGAGCTTCTCTCCATGGAACACAGTTCCTGCCAGGAATTCCAGCATGGACTTTTCAGGGGTCACATCTTAGTTTAGACAATATTCCCCTGATCAGGTGTGGGGTGGTCTACAAGTTGTAGGTAGCTGTCTGCTCCACAGTGGACCTCCATGGGCTGCCAGGAAGAAACTGAGTCACCGTAGTCCTCTCCACAGGCTTGCTGGGGAATCTCTTCTCCAGTGCCTGGAGCATCTTCTTTCTCTCCTTCACTGACCTTGATGTCTGCATAGTTGTTTCTCTCACATATTCTCACTCCTCTCTCCCAGATGCTATTTTACCAGTTTCTTTGCCCTTTTTAAATATGGTACCACAGAGGTGCTTCCACTGATGATGACTAGCTTAGCTTTGCCTACAGGCAGATCTCTCTTGGAGCAAGCTGCCTGACATGGGGGCAGCTCCTGGTGTCTTCTCACAGGTGCAACATCTGCAGCTTCCCTCCCCCCATACACACATACCAGAATCTTGCTGGGTAAACCCAATATGCAATTGTTTCTTCAGTTTATTTCTCCTTACATAATAATGTTGCAGAATGCAAGAAAACTTTCTAGTACTGTTGTGTCATGCAGCCTTACTGCTAGTAAAAATAGTCATATAATTTTATCCATGGATGTGAAAACTCACATGCAGTTCCTGACTTTAAGTTACTCTGTTTGCAGCTCAAATTTATCAGCTTTTTCATGATTCACTGTACTTAACCATATTGAACTATTTCTAGTGACCTCTGACAGAAACCAGAGCTCTCAGATTCCTCTGCAAGCAGGAGGAACACTTCCTGTCATGACTTCCATGTCAAAGTCCTATGGTGAAGGTAGAAATATTTTAGGTACATTAACAATAAGCTGTAACTCATAAGAAGCTGTCCACTTCAGAGGGCTGCACAGTGTTGCAGTAGATACACGCACCATATGGTATGTGGACTACGCAGGTACAGAATAGAGCCTCAGAGCTTCCTAGAAATATGACTGGAGATACTGCTGACTATAGGAAACCAAGAGTATTTCTGGTCAATCTTTTTACATTGTAAAAGTTTGAATATAAAGCATTAGAATCACACGTTTGTAAGGCTCTGGATTTCCATTATGTGTATCTTAGATGTGTTAGACCTAATGTCAGCAGGGGTCTACTGTGTGTTTGATCACTAAAACCCTTTAAGAGTATTAGGCATAATTCCACAACTCATCTCATCTGTGCTGGAGTTTAACGTAAAGCCTGTTATGTTCAAAATATCCATCTTTTTCCAGTGCTTTGCACATTAGGATGACTAATTTTAAAGTTAGCACTTCCATCTAACACACAGCAGAAATAAGAAAGTGGAAGTATGAAAGTGCACAGATAATTTACAAAGGGTTTATGCCAGAATATATTCAGTGGTAAGAAAAAAAGAAACATACTTTCTGACACTCTACCCTTATTATATTCATAGATATTACAAATATTTCCTGGGTATAATCTTTTTACTATTTAGGCTAAAGGTTAAAGACTAAAATCAATAAAAACATTTTGATAGCTAAATGAGCAGGTTATGTGATTAAAAGGGTACTATGTATTTAAATGCCTTGCAAATGAGACTATGCCCACAAATGTAACAGAAAACTATTCCCCCAGTTTCCTGAAGCTTGGAGCTGCTTTGAAAAAACTTAATTTTTATTCTTTCCTTCAGATCATCCATTTGCCTAGACAGTAGTATTAGATATGTCAAGACAGTCTCATTGTCCTTAGCTCTCATTATAATTTCCCGTCTTCTTTTCCATGAATTAAATAAGCTAAATTAACTCACAAAATAACAAAATACTGTAGAGTTTAACTGCTTCTAACGCTTTTAATGATTGCTCCCCTATGCTTGCCACTTTGCTGTGCCAGCCAATATGCTAGGTGCTCCTGGAGCTCCCTGATGGGCTCTCTCTGCAAGGCTTGAACTCATTCAGAGTGGAATTAATCACACATAGGACTTTCACAAGTTACTGATGAAAAAAAGACAACAAAATACTGAGGAATATTTTTAGCTGAGTCACCCCACAAGAGGATATAATCTTGGGTTAGTCTTCCAGCTCTCACAGTATGAAAACGTGTTCTTGAATGTTCTAGCAAAAGAAAAGGAAGTGATAAGTGCAGAAATGTTCTTCATTCCATTTTTAAGGTTTCCGAGACTCTTTCTTTTTTAAAAAATTTACCTAAAGACAATTTAAATTAGCTTATTTTTCATGCAGCGGTTCTCAAGGAAAAAAAAAAAAAATCAATACAATTTTGAGAATACCTAGTTTGGAATTAAGTTATCACTGGAATTCCTCGGTCTATTTAAACTTGTCACCTTCAATTGTTCATAGTGACAGATTTCCTAACGCTCACCGGGCACTCACACATTTTATGTTTGTTGGAGTGTGCGTCTTGTAATGCTCACAGCTGCACTGATTCAATCATTCCTATTTTTGCTACTGATTTGGAAAGTCTTCTCAGTATGGGAGAGAATGAGGGGTGTAAATTGGAGATCCTGATTTCATCCAAGCATTCTTTCAAGACTCATAAATATACAGAAATCTTGATTTCACCATTTTCCTGAAAGTGATTTAATTTTAGTTACTCCTTTGTCTTTTATCCCATTTCCTTTTATTATTATAGAGTTTTTTTAAAAGGAATAAATAGAATACAACAACGTCTAAGCTCTACATAAGCATCTGTTCAGCTTTGTCTAAATAGATCCATGCCTATTTTTTATAGAGACTTCAAAGACAAGGGCATTATCAGCCTTTGCCCTGGCCCCTTCAGTGAATACATAACGCCTCCTGTGAAGTGAAAAAATTTCATCCAGAAAAAACCCCATGAGTTTCAAAACAGCGTGAGGATTAAGACATCATTTAGAGCAATTTATTCAAATTTTTAGTCCAGAGTTTTTCAGTCTTTTTCAGATTTTTACCTGCATGTGTTTCCCAAGGAAGATATGAACACTTTCAAAAATGTCACATCTGTACAGTTCTATGGCTTACATGGACTAAATCAGACATAGCAGAGATGCAAATATATGTTTCCCCATTTACTCAGCAGTGCCTTCCTCATCAAATTTTGAAGAAGAAGACTGTGCATGAGGACAAGGTTGTTAAATACTCAATGGGCAGGGAAGAAACTGTGGCTTATGCAGCAACATGTGAGGAGCAAAATGTCCTTGCAGTTTTGTTTTCCTAAAAAAATTTCAAATGTTGTAATTTCAAATTATCCACAATGGGAAAATGTTTATATCTGTACAACACATGGATAGGAACCTGTTTGCCATTCATTAGAATTTACTAATGAATGATGTTGTCCCATAATTCAATCTGGTAAGGGCTTAGAAACCCAGAGATCTTCAAGGACAAGAAATTAATGCACGATATTGTGGTCACCATATAATTTAAAGTATTCCTGGAATTTATTTGGACTCTCTTTTTTATTATTATTTACTTACTATATTTACAGAATTTTCTTTTGGGAAAACAAGAAATACAGATTTTGAATCCAAAAGTGATTGTGACTTCCAAAACCAATGCAAATGAGTGAGGACATCCAAGCCTCATCAGCATATTTTACCAATGCAGTGTTTGAGTTCTGACTTAAAACTCAAGCAAAATGAGACTTTTTCACTCCAGATACTTACACCTATCATTCTTTCAGCTGAAAACACCAACTGTGGTTTATCTTTTTTTCTTTATATTACCACACAATACTTGTAGACATATGGGCCATATCTTGGAATGGATCTATGAGGAAAATGTTTTGACTCCATTAACGGGTTTTCTAAAGGAGACTGCAGTGACATCTGTGACTGTATTACCTATTTTGAGGGCTCTCCATGAAGTATTTGCTTTTAGCCATCGCATATACAGATTCTTTTAGAATTCAGGTGAAATACTCGATCACAGAGCTTTATCAAATAGGCTCACAGCCATGGAAGGCATTTTTGTTCTAAGTGCCTAATATAAAATTAAATTTCTTTCATACACACAAACACCACCACCATGTCTCCTACCTAACTGTAAAATACTGAATAGAAAAAATCTGACTAAACACTTTACATATCTCAAAACCCCAAACATGCTTACAGTACCAGAACAATAAGAATAAATCAACAAAAGAATAATAAATAATGCCTCCGAATGTACCATAGAATGTCAAATGATCATAATGAAATACCTGTATCATGCACAAGGCAGTGCAAATAAAGAAATAAATAAATAAATGAAGGTGTCCTCTCCACATCTTTTTTTCTAAGAATCCAGTAATTTGGATGGGATGATTACTTCAGATTCTCCATGTTCTAACAAATACTAAAAAAATACTTCAACAACCCAATTATTTTTGCATCTGCTACTACATTGACCAAGGTATTGGAGCACTTGAGAGCCTGATTTCACACTGACATCCAAGCAGGTCTCATGAGAAAACAAGAATTTCAGGAAACCAGTGGTTGTTCTGTGGTCTCAGGTTACCACCAATGAAGAGGATAGGACTGGACTGAATTTCTACATTCATGTTATGAGGAAGGTTGAAAGGCAGGAATGCAGGCAGGCATTAGGTACTTTGTAAGACTGCAGTTAGTACTTGCTCTTTCTCAAACACTTTTCCTGCTGCCATTAGAGAAGCAGAGGGTGCACTGTCTAATGAGTCACAACGTAGACAGTTAAAACAATCACTATCACACTAGCACTGTGACAGCCTCACACATCCTTTCATGTTATTCTTGTTAGTAATAATCCAGTGGTACAGCACTGAATGATTAAGCTACGTGTGTGGCAACAAAACTATTATTTTATTTATTTTTTCCTTTGTGTGCACCTTTAACTCTCTACAACTTCCCAGCAACTATCTTCTGGCTCTCTGCAGTGTTAGCTAAGCATCATGTAAAGAATTCAGCTGCCATTTTATTCTCCGAGTTGCTGCTGCCAGAAATAAAAAGACTTAAATCATGCTCACTCTTGAGCTGCTAATTTAGTGCTAGTACAATGCTAACAACAGGGTAAGTTCCTCTGTAGTTAGGACTCAAGAATTTTTTCACTGTGCTATGAACCCTTTTCTTTCCAGGAAGTGCCACCACTTAGGCTTGTGCTAATAACAGGGCTGAAAAATTGGCACAAGATTTGCTCATGCAGATGCAGCCACAGAGACTTTGCTTTTGTGCTTCATTATTGCTGTTTTCCTTAATTCAAAAATAAGTTGTTCTACATTGAACATAAATGTTTTACTCTGACTATGGAAACAATGAGGTGACAATCCAAGGCTAATCACATTTTCAGTATCAATATCTGAATAGGTTTACTAATCATGCATACATTTTAAAAGACAGTTTTGTAGCTGCATTTTACTAGAGGGCAGTAAAACCTTCTGCTTCACTGAGCAGATCCTGTGTCCAAATCTTCGTTTACATCCCTGTGTGGGTTGTAATGCTGCACATTTGGATTTGAGTGCACTTTCCGCCCACCTTCATCTTCTTCCAGCCATTAAAGTTTATCTGAAGAATAACACTATATCTACACTAAGCTAGAAGTAGTATTGCTATTTGTGGGTATCTTCTGTTAACCTACATATGTGAATTTTTTTCTTTTTTCTTTTACTTTTGGTGGACACTTTGTGGATTTCTTTTTTTGTTCTGAGGATCTTTGTGCTGAAATACCATTCTATGAAATTTACTGTATTTCAGAAAGAAAAAATATCTGCAAACCTACTTTAAATGTCATATATTAAGGACAGGCATCAGCACCATATCATGTAGTTAAAGAAGCAAGGGAATCCCTTTTTACAAATAAAGCTTACTGCCATTTGCATCTTGCTTCTCAAATGTTTGGCAGTTTTATTAAATTTGATTAAGTGACTTGTAATATGCTCCTTACACAGATGAGACAACCTCAGTTATATATGATAATATTCTAATGTTAAGATATTTTTTCCATTATGCAATACTCAGTGTTGCAATTCCACCGTAAGTACATTCATTAACAGAAAAGAAAAATACAACAGCTTTATTAGCAAGAAAGATACATTTTTGAAGCATTTAGCTACTTAGCAACCACTTCAGGTATTAAAACTTTTACTAACACTCAGGAAAAAAAAAAAAAAAAAAAAAAAAAAAAAAGATACTGCTTACCACAGTCTGTTAGATCAGCACACTTTGTGTAAAGGATTTTAACAGTCAAGAGATGTGACTGTGTTTAAGATTCCTTTTTCCAGTCACTAGTTCATTGTCGGCAGCAGCCACAGAGCAGCTTTATGTGCATTCAGAGACAGGCAGGAAATTAGTTCTGCATGACTGACTCAGCACTGTAGCACTGAGAACAACTCTCACCCATTTCCTTAAACAATTGTTTATTTCTTGGTGTGATAACAATGCTAAATATCACAAATCTAGAGGAAAAAGTTCAGAGACTTCATTTGCATTCAAGGTTAAAAGTGCTAGCACTAGGAATGTGAGGTCCTACCTTATCTCTGGAATTACAACGGCTGGGCTTTTATAAAATTTATTATTCAATGTTCAGAATAACTCCTGATAGCTTGTTTAGTGTTTCAATTGATGTTATATTGAACTGAGAAGTAAAATGTCAGCAAACAGAAATGAAGTTAAATTAATAGAGCATTTTAAAAGTGAAAAAACCTAGAATAAAAAAAACAAGCTTTATTAGCCTTGTTATGACAGGAGAACAAGTCAGATATTTTTAAGGTCTGTATGCATAGAGAATTAAGATTACTCATAACAAAAGCAAATACTTAGTGTTCAGAAGACAGATAATCAACAGATTCTTTTTGAGTTATCTTTCGTTCAAGCTGCTTGCGGTTCCTGACTCATGGCGTTTAGCTACTTGCCCCAAGGTAAGCACTGACAGTCCTAGGCAACTGTTTGGCACCTTTGAACAGGTCCTGGTGAGGCAGTTTTCTGCACTCCAAATGCAGCACGAAACAGACCAGTCTCTAAGAAAACACGAAGAACAGTGTACATCCAGTACCTTGTTCCTCTTCCCTCACAAATTTATGAAGATGCATAAAGCATTCAGCATTCATAGCAAAGAATCCTTCCCTAAAAATAGGAACTATGTCCATGATCCTTGAACACTGTCAGGGATCATTAATTTCTTTCCATATACCTCCAGAAGAAACCTTTTGTTTTCCACTGTAAGATTAGTGGTTACAGTACTCATTCAGGAAGGTTCAAAGATGCAACTCTTTAAGTTTGGTAAAGCTTATGAAATTCCAGACTAAGCAGCAACTGAGTGTTTCCTCAGCAACACCACTTTGGATTTAGGCAATACATTCTCTCTAAGGCCTGCTGAAAGGGCACAAAGCTTTTTATTGGACCTCAGTAATTCATGCCTTCTTTCTATCTATGAAATTAAACTGAAAATACATGTTCTGTATTCCTCATCTCTCAAAATAGAGACTTAATCAACCAAGTGTTTTGCTGCCTGACACAAGTTTCCATAATTTGCTAGTGGATAGCACTGAAGGACCACTAAAAGCAGTGGAGCTTCTAGTAAAGCTGACTATTACTAACAGAATTTGACTCCAGCCATACAGCATATTTTTCAGTTTGCTTCTCAGCTCAAGTAAAAAAAGTCTGTTCTTATTCATGGATTTATCTATTTAGTTGGGTACATTTGTTTTGTTTTGCAATGTACACTGTTTATTATTAGAGAATGAAAGATAATGCTTGCTGTTGTGGTAATTCTGGATCTTTGATATCTCAAAAGTGTAGTGATTTGGGCACAACACGACAACAAAGGAACAGCCCCATGGCCGCTCACTCAACTCCTCCCACACACACACTCTGGGATGAGGAGGACAAAGCTCATGTGTTGAGACAAAAGACAAAGAGGGTTCTTCACCGACTAAGGTCCCGGGCAAAACAGACTCAACTTGGGGAAAAAATAATAAATTAATTTCACACTAATCAAACACACACAGGACACAGAAAACACACAGAGCAGGGTTTGCATATCATAGAATCATAGAATCTTTGGGGCTGGAAGGGACCTCGAGAGATCATCTAGTCCAACCCCCCTGCCAGAGCAGGGTCACCTAGAGTACATCACACAGGAACTCATCCAGGTGGGTTTTGAATGTCTCCAGTGAGGGAGACTCCACAACCTCCCTGGGCAGTCTGTTCCAGTGCTCTGTCACTCTCACAGTAAAAAAATTTTTTCGGATATTCACCTTGAACCTCCTATGCTCCAATTTACACCCATTACCCCTTGTCCTATCACTGGTCATCACCGAGAAAAGCCTAACTCCGTCCCCCTGACACTCACCCCTTACATATTTGTAAACATTGATGAGGTCACCCCTCAGTCTCCTTTTCTCCAAGCTAAAGAGACCCAGCTCCCTCAGCCTTTCCTCATAAGGGAGATGTTCCACTCCCCTAATCATCTTCGTAGCTCTGCGCTGGACTCTTTCAAGCAGTTCCCTGTCCTTCTTGAACTGAGGGGCCCAGAACTGGACACAATACTCCAGATGTGGCCTCACCAATGCAGAATAGAGGGGGAGGAGAACCTCTCTTGACCTACTAACCACACCCTTTCTAATGCACCCCAGGATGCCATTGGCCTTCTTGGCCACAAGGGCACATTGCTGGCTCATGGTCATCCTCCTGTCTACCAGGACCCCCAGGTCTCTTTCACCTACACTACTCTCCAGCAGTTCAGCCCCCAACCTGTACTGGGACATGGTGTTGTTCTTCCCCAAATGTAAAACTCTGCACTTCCCCTTGTTGAATTTCATCATGTTTCTCCCCGCCCAACTCTCCAACCTATCTAAGTCTCTCTGAATGGCAGCACAGCCTTCTGGTGTGTCAGCCACTCCTCCCAGCTTAGTGTCATCAGCAAACTTGCTGAGGGTACATTCTATACCCTCATCCAGGTCGTTGATGAAGATGTTGAACAACACCGGTCCCAGCACCGACCCTTGTGGGACTCCACTAGTAACACACCTCCAACCAGATTCTACCCCATTGACTACAACTCTCTGACTCCTTCCTTTCAACCAGTTCCTAATCCACCTCACTTCCTGGTCACCAAACCCATACCTGATCAACTTATCCACAAGGATGCTGTGGGAGACGGTGTCAAATGCTTTACTGAAATCAAGATAAACCACATCTACCGCTCTACCATCATCTATCCACCTAGTAATTTCCTCATAGAAGGCTATGAGGTTAGTCAAACATGATTTACCCTTGATAAAACCATGCTGACTGCTCTTGATGACCCCCATGTCCTTGATGTGCCTGGAGATAGTCACAAGAACAAGTTGTTCCATCACCTTTCCAGGGATGGAGGTGAGGCTGACCGGTCTATAGTTACCCGGGTCCTCCTTCTTGCCCTTCTTGTAGACTGGAGTGACATTTGCTATCCTCCAGTCCTCAGGCACCTCACCTGTTGCCCATGATTTACTGAAGATGATGGAGAGTGGCCTAGCAATGACCTCCGCCAGCTCCCTCAGCACCCTTGGGTGCATTCCATCTGGACCCATTGATTTATGGATGTCCAGATTACTCAACTGATCCCTAACCCAATCCTCATCTACCATGTCAAACTCTTCCTCTATCTTGACTTCTTCTGGGGCTATATGAATCTGGGGCTCATAGGGAGACCCTGCAGGAGTGAAGACAGAGGCAAAGAAGGCATTCAGCACCTCTGCCTTCTTTATATCCTCTGTCACCAGGGCTCCCACCTCATTCCTCAATGGGCCAATATTGCCTCTATTGCTAGTTTTGCTAGCTATGTACTTGAAAAAGCCCTTTCTATTATCCTTAACCTGACTTGCAAGGTTAAGTTCCAAGGAGGCCTTAGCTTTCCTAATTGCCTCCCTACATCCTCTGACAACAGTCCTATATTCCTCCCAAGTGACCAGCCCCTCCTTCCATGATCTATAGATTTTCCTTTTCCACTTAAGTTTGCCCAGTAGTTCCTTCTTTAACCATGCAGGTCTCCTAGCACCCTTACTAGATTTCCTAACCATTGGGACACTCTGATCCTGTGCTTGCAAGAAGTGGTCCTTGAATGTTGACCAGCTATCTTGAGCTCCTTTATTTTCTAGCACCCTGTCCCATGGGATTTCCCTTAATAGATGATTGAGGAGACCAAAGTTTGCCCTGTGGAAGTCCAGGGTTCTGGTCCTGCTGGGTATTTTGTTCCTTCCACACAGGATATGTACTCATATAAAATCTGTTTTGTTGTGATTACATCAGCTCAGTTAAGATTTTATTAGCATTTAAATTCTATCACCATGCCTTACAAATTAGGTAGTTAATATTGTACAAACAAGGCAAACAAATAATTATCTTACTGTATTGCTTAATAATCTACCTGGTCTTCTGACATTTTTCAAAAAGAATTTTCAGCTTCAGTACAATACATTTTTTTTCTACTATGTTCTTGTTTGTTACACAGTTGTCAGGCTTTTCACTCTCAGTCTATCCTTCTTTCTCTCTTTCTTTACCTTTCTTCTTTTAGATTCTGTAGTATTGCTACATTAAAAGAGAAAGCAAGGAGACTTGCTATTAAGGGGAAGAAATTCAAAGTAGAGTGAAAAGTCATAGCAGTACTGTGAATAATTAGAATGCAATGATTCTTTGAAATATAAATATGTGTAATTTTGTAGGAGTGTAAAATGGTTTGGTTTTTTTGTCCCTTGTTTTTTCTTTCTGGGTTTCAGTGTTTAGGAGTAAGGTAGGACAGGTAACAGCTTCTGTTGTTCAAATTTAAAAAAATGGAAGAGAATATTTCAGATTATCCCATATTTTGTTTTATTTTTATTTTTCTATTATAACCACTTATTTATTTGTTTATTTGTTTTATCTAAATGTTGCATTTTAAAATGCTTTTAAATTCCCTCTTTCAGAGGTTTACCTTTTCTGAATTCACAGCTCAGCAAATCTGCAGGAATTCAAAACTGTTTCTCTACCACCACATTTGTTTTTATTATGTATGTCTTCAAAAAGAGGTTATTCTAAACATTACAGATTTACCTATGGATAAGAAATCATGAGTTATAATATTATCTTTTCCAATCCTTTCAGTTCTCAGTTTTCTCAGTCTAGCCTTCTCTTTGACTCAAAGATTCTTCCAAGTTTAGTCCACATTGAAACTTGTTCTGGTTCTTCTACTCCAGAACACTTTACCTATCTCTATTTTTTCCTGTATTTTCTTTATTTTAGAAATTCTCTATTCAGTCAAATCATATATTTGCTCTTCTTACAGCACTGCTTTTCTTTAGGTTCCACTGTAAAATCATTAAAATAAGAAGCTTTTAAAGGCCTTTCAATCCTTCCCTGCTTCCCCGTGGGGTCCCTCCCATGGGAGAGAGTCCTTCATGAACCTCTCCTTCATGAGTCCTTCCCAGGAGCTGCTCCAGCCTGGGCTTCCCGCAGAGTCAGGGGCTCCTTCGGGAACAAGAACCCCTGGCACCGGGGTCTTCCAAAGCTGCTCAATGAAAGTCCACTGGCAGCAAATCCACTGGCTACAAAATCCAAGTCCACTGGCCAAGTTCACCCCTCTTGGCACCTTCAGGGAATGTTCCACCACATTCCTCTACGAGTGCAGGGGGGACAGCTGCCATCTCGTCATGGGTTGCAGTGAAACTTCTGCTTGGGCACCTTCTTCCCCTTCTTCCTCACCAACCACCAGCACCGCTCTGCCTCTCCAGCACAGCTCTTTTTCCCCCCTCTCCTGGCTCTGCTCAGGTATTATCTCAATTCTTTCGTATGTTAATCTCTGAGGAGCAGGGGGAGCTTTTCAGCTTCTTATGGAGCCACCCTTGGGGCCCTTCCTCCACTATCAAAAACCCCACCAAACCAAACCACAACAATAAGAGATTTTTATTTTCTTATTAACCTCAGGTGCAGAAAGACAATTTCATGCTGTCAGTAAGCTAGTGACAAGATTTGGCTCAGAGTTTCCTTTATTCTACCCTCTTTCAAAAAAATAAATATTGGCTATATGCAGAGAATAAAGATAATGACATTTTAGTTTGTTTTTGTAATACAGTTTTCTGGTATGAGTAGCTGAGTAACTTCAGTTTTCAATCTTGAATGGGTCAGTAAGGAATTCCCAAGTGATGGAATAAGAGTGATATGTGAAGGATAAATAAATGTTTTAGTGTAAGAAAGATGTGTTATGTGTCAGGAGTCAAGTTCTTAATTTTAAATTTGTATCACTCTGCTCAGTCCAAAGCACCTCCTCTGAAATATGTCTGTATTGTGTCTTCCTTCAGCAAGGTTGACATGTCATTTCAACCAATGGGATCACCATTATAGCTATTGCAGGGAAATGTACCTATCCATCAACATGTCAATAAAAAGCCAGATGGAGAAATAATTTTTTTGTCGGATCATCATGCTAAACATTAAAGGTAAAATTTGTATGCCATGCATGGTTCTCTAAGTTCATACATGTTATGTAGTTCCCCTGACACTGACACATACTTTAGAAACTTAAAAGCAGACAACCCTTGAAAAGACCTTATATCGATTGTAAACATATTGGAAACCTCTCAAACGTCTCATTGCAACTCAGAAGAAAAAAACAGTTTTATCGGCATTTAGTAATTCTTCAGTCAGCATCCCAATATAATAAAAAATTAATAAAGTGAGTCAGCAATGTACTCTAGAGAAAGGAAGCCCAACAGCATCTTGGGTTGCATTAGGAAGTATATGGCCAACAGGTTGACAGAGGTGATCTTTTAGCTCTGCTCAGCACCTCACTCACATCTGGAGTACTGGGTCTGGTTCTGGGCTCCTCAGTTGTGCTGGATTGATGCTGGATTGATGCTGTCTGGATGCCAAGTGCCCACCAAAGCTGCTCTATCACTTCCCATCCTCAACTGAACACAGGAGAGAAGATATTAAATAAAGTGTATGGATCAAAATAAGGATAAAGATCATTCACCAGTTAGTTATTGTCATGGGCAAAACAAACTTGACTTGGGGAAAATGAATCTGATTTAATACCAATGAAATCAGAATAAGATAATGAAAAATAAAACCAAATCTTAAAACACCTTCCCTCCATCCTTTCCTTCTTCTTGGGTTCAGCTTCACTCCTAATTTTCTCTACTTCCTTCCCTGGAACTGTCCAGGGGGATGGGAAATAGGAGTTGCAGTCAGTTCATCACACACTGTCTCTGCCTCTTCTACCTCTTCAGTCTCTTCTCCTGATCCAGTGTGAGGTTCTTCTCACAGGAGACAGCTCTTCACAAACTGCTCCAACATGAGTCCTTTCCAGTGGCTGCAGTCCTTAAGGGACATTATGCTC
Source organism: Chaetura pelagica (assembly GCF_000747805.2). NCBI lineage: Eukaryota > Metazoa > Chordata > Aves > Apodiformes > Apodidae > Chaetura > Chaetura pelagica. The sequence continues at coordinate 835,123 of NW_009952052.1, forward strand.
CAGTGTGAATCCTGCACAGGTCACAAGTCCTGAGAGCAAACCTGTTCCAGTGTGGGCCCCTTTCTCCATGGGGTCACAGGTCTGCCAGCAGCCTGCTCCAGCACAGGCTCTCCGTGGGCTCATAGCCTCCTCTAGGTGCACGCACCAACTCCAGCATGGGGGTCCTCCATGGGCTGCAAATTGGATATCTCCTCCACTGTGGATCTTCATGGGCTGCAGTGGGATGGCTTGTATCATCATGGTCTTCACCAAGGTCTGTAGGGGAATCTCTGCTCTGAACAATGAAGCACTTCCTCCCTCTCCTTCTTCACTGACTTGAGTTGTTTCTCTCACATTCTCACTCTTCCCTTCAGCTGCAGCTGCTGGTGTACTGCAAGTTTCCTCCTTGTTGTCAGCTGTCACTGATGGGCTCAGGCTTGGGAAGCAGCAAGTTTGTCTTGGAAACAGCTGGCACAGAGGAAGCTTCTGGCAGCTTCCCACAGAAGCCAGCCATGTAGCCCCACTCGTTACCAAAACCTTGCCACACAAACCCAATACACTAGTACAAAAGAGATAGGGACATAATAGAGCAAATCTAGTGAAGGGCTATGGAGATGATAAGGACTGGAATGAATGTATGAGGAAAGGCTAAAAGAGCTGATACTGTTCAGCCTGGAGAAGTGGATCTCCTCAGTGTTTATAAATACCTAGTGTGAAAGAGTGAAGATGAAAGAACCAGACTTTTTTCTGTGGTACCCAGTGACAGGACATGGTGCATTGGGCATAAACTGAAATACAATAAATTCCATTTAAACATTTTTGGTTGTTTGATTTGTTTTGTTTTGTTGTGGTTTTTTTTTTCTGTTTTTTTTTTTTTTTTTGTGAAGATGACTGAACTATAGAATAGGTTTCTCAAAGAAGTTGTGGAGCCTCCATCACTGGAGATATTCAGAACACAACTGGACATCCTTTTGTAGCTGACCACATCTGTGAGCAGAGTGGTTGGACTAGGTGACCTCCAGAGATGCTGCCCAGCCCACTGGGGACAGACATTTTAGCAGGGCCTGCAGCGACAGGACAAGTAGCAATAGTTTTAAAGTGAAAGAGGGTAGATTTAAAGAAGAATTTTTTTATGGTAAGGGTTGAGAGACACTGGAACAGGTTGCCTGGAGGAGTTGTGGATGTCCCCTCCTTGGCCGTGTTCAAGACCAGGCTGAATGGGGCTTTGAGCAACATGATCTAGTTGAAGTGGCTGACTGATATTTAAATATTTGTCTTCCTGCTTTAATGTAGGCAGAGAATTATTATACTTATTAGTTTTACCTAGTCCTAGCTAGTCTTGCATGTGACTTTTTACAATTCAGGGTGACCTGAGGTTGCATTTGCATATGCCATTACATAAAAGCATAGTCATTCATAGTTTTAAAAGTGTTATTAAAAATGATCTTGTATTTCACAGTGTGCTGAGAGGTGAAGTTACCTCTTTCTATCCAGATTTAGGAAATACTCTAAAGGAGTAGAGAATCAAAGCACAGGCAGAGGCAGGCATCCCCTTATGATGTCTGATCTAGAATGGGTGAGCAAGGGGAGTCTTTCAGAGAGCAAGAAGAAAAGCACAGAGCTGGACAATGTAGCAAAATTCTGCAGTTATATGTGCATCCAGTTTTACAGTAAAGGATTATCTAAGGCACTGGCCTGAATAAAAACCTCCATCCAGACCCTGGTTTAATCCATAGGTATAGCAGCCCAGCCTTTCATACAGTATTATGACAATTAATGGGAGGACAAAAGTTACTAGAAGATTAACGCTCAGACCACTTATTTCTAAGGGATACAGGGGTGCAATTGATGTAAAATGATCCAAAACCCAAGATTGCCAGCTGTCCCAAGAGTAGCTTTTGTGGAAGCAGTTAATCAAGTAGCAACAGCAGACCAAATGGGAGGTAATGGGCTTTGTAGTAACTCCAAGTGTGGTCCAGATGGGAAATTGAATGAATTCAACCCCAGGAAAAAAAAAAAAAGCAGCTTGACTACACCACAAATAACCGTAGACAATGATCCTGAAATGGTTTGGAAGCATAAAATGCTTCAGGTTGCAAGGGCTCTCTATAAGTAATTTAGTCTACGTGCTTCTTAAAGCAGAATCAACAACAAAGTTAGGTCAGGTTGTTTAGGGTCATGTCTAGTCAAGTTTTGAATATCTCTATGGGTGGAGTTCCCACAGCCTCTCTGGACAGTCTGCTCTTGTGTTTAATCACCCTCACTGTGATATTTATTTTTGTTCTATACATATCCAGCTTGAAGGTCTCTTGCTGTAATTTGCATCTATTGCCTCTTTCATTGTGCATGGCTGACAGAAGTGTGATCCTGTGTTTTCTATAACCTCCTTTACTTTTGGTAGACTGTAGTTAGATACCCTTGATTTTCTCCAACCTTCTCCAACTCCTGTTCAGTCATCTTCACCTCCAGCATTATATGCTTCAGCCCTTAATCATTTTGGTAGTCAGTTGAATTTTCTGAAGCTTGCCAATCTTCCTTTTTTAAAAGCAGGGGACAATACAGAGCATAGTAACATATATATGTCCTTAAAGTATCAAAAAGAAAGGAATAATTGACTTGCTGACTGCACTGCTACTAACAGAGTATGCTGTTAGTTTCCACTGCTGCAAGGACTTTTGTGGTCCACCAGGACTACACAATCTGCAATGTCACTTCCTAGCTGATAGGCCATAATGTTCCGTGAGTTTATTCCATCTCAGATGGCAAGACCTTTTATTTGCCTTTGAGGAGTTCATGAGCTTCTGTTGGTGTCTAACTCCAGTTTGTCAAGGTCTCCCTGAATGGTAACCATGTCATCCAGAGTATGAAGCAGTCCTTTCAATCTGAGGTCTTACATCAATTTAATGAAGTAATATTCTGTCCCGTAACCAAGCTGTTGATTAAGATGTTAAATAACATCAACTCAGTATAACACAAGGAACACCGCTAGTAACTGGTTGCCAGTTATGTTTTTGCATCATTAAGTCTAATGGTCTAATACATTTTTTTCAGGAGACATTGTCAAAAGTCTAGCCATTGCTAAAGCAAATTACATTCAATGCTCTCTTCAGTGCCAGCCATCTTCTGAGAGAAGGCATAACCATTGGTATGGCACAACATTGCCTCATTAGACCTGTACTAGTTGTTCCACCTTGAAGTGTCTTGAACTGGCTTCTATGAGGATTTGCTCCATAACCTTGGAGTGACTGTCCTCCTGCCCCGTTGCTCCCAAGACCCTTTTTTTTTTTTTCCCCCCCTTTTTCTTTCTCTTTTCTTTTCTTTTCTTTTCTTTTCTTTTCTTTTTCTTTTCTTTCTGAGGACATCTTTTTCTAGCCACCAGGAAAAATTACTAGTCTCCATGACCCTTCAAAGACCACAAAGGAAGGCCTCAAAATCACATTGACCAGCTCCCTTAACACTTTCAGATGCAACCTGTCTGGGTTAGATGGACTTGTGCATATCTAACTGGATTAAATAGTGCCTAACTCAAGTCATTCTCTACTATGGATATTACCTCTCTCCCTCTTCTCAACTCCTATCTTAGTCTTCTTCTTATCTCTATTTTGAACTCCACCTGAATTTTCATATTTCTAATTCCCTTTTAGCATGTCAGAGCACAATTTTACATCTCTCCCTGGTATCCCATTTGTACTTCCATTTTTCATACTTTCACATCCTGAGTGCACAGGCAAGTATATCCCATGGGTGATGATTACCTTCTTTCAGACTAGTCTTAGAGTAACAAGATCTCAGATTATAGGTCTTCTTTAGAGTAGTCAATAGAAGTAAAATACCCGCCTGGATGTGTTCCTGTGTCATGTGCTCTATCTAGGTAACCCGGCTCTGGCACGGGGGTTGGACCAGATGATCTTTCGAGGTCCCTTCCAACCCCTAGGATTCTATGATTCTATGACCTATCTCTCACTTTATTTGTGGCTCTAGGTCGTTTTTTGTTTTGTTTTAATGATAACTCTCCTAAAAACTTCTGAACAAAAAGAAATAGAACATGTAATTCTCTCTCAAATCACCCTTAAATCAAAGCTGAAGGATCAAGTTTTACCTTCAGTCAACGAAAAATTCAAAGAACAATCAGATCATTCTCTTGACATTTCTAACAAAATATCAGTTTTAACTCTGTAACAGATTTGTTTGAAACACATCCATGAGAGAAAAGAAACAAAGCTTTCCAGGTGAAGTTTCATTTTCCTTCATCCTCACTGAGAAAGAGCTGGAATGCAGATAACATACACTCCTCTAGTTTCCTATATGCTCATTGTGGTTAATGACCTAGTCAGTACAACATTTAACTTAATCTATAGTTTGTACGTATCTAGCCATATCTGCATTTTCTCAGCATTTCCTAAAATATTTTGTATCTCCTTTAATTACAAAGAAATTTCTACCTGGTTACAGAGAAATCACTTGTCAAAAAAACCCCAGTCCTGTCTAGTTTCATTACAACAAAAAATATTTGGGTTAAAGAAATCAGGATACTTCAAAACAAGTAAATTGCAGCTTATATGTACAAGACCTAATGTAAATAACCTGTTTTATTCACATCATTTGTATCACCTTCATACCACTGTTAGAGAGCAATGATTCAAATGGTACAGAATAGAATCATGAGATGTGTACTGAAATAAAGATGCTGGCCTGGAGAAAGGGCAGGGGAAACTTCCTGGTTCCTGGTGTTTCCTACATACGGAGTTCTGAACAAACATAACCGTTTGATTCCATGTAACAAAGTGTTTCTGATTCCTTTCCAGCTCCTTTGAGACAATTTATAGTTGCAGGGTGTACTGAACGGAAAATTCAGTGAACTGTCCAAAATGCATAATTGAAACTGCATAACCATAGGATTTTGCGCAGGGTCACCTTAGTGGTAAGTTATTATTTTAACACTGGAATCTTAAGTGCTTCACTGGCTTAAATTTTATAGCATGCAAATGTATAAAAAATGGTCAAAAGTGAGAGTTACAATTACTGTGACAGGAAGTTCAGTGCTTTGACAATGATCCAGAGATGACAAATTAGATGTATATATAAGCAAACCCAAGAAGGTTCAGAATTAAATATCAGAAAGCTTATCTGAAAGTTATGTAGAGGTCAAGACCAAGAAAATTCCTAATGGAATTAATTTCATACCCAGAAAGATTTTATCCTGAAGGACCAAAAAATAATGGTAAACTCAGTCAAACAATAAAAATGAGGTACATTCATATGAAAATGAAAGAAGAGACTAATTAGAATTCAGTGATATTTGACTTCCATGCAGATTGACTGTTCTCCATCATGAAGCAACCAAGACTAAAATGAACAAATGAAGATGTTTAACAGATGGAAGCATTACGGGGTATTGTAGATAAGAAAAAGTTGTAAAGTCACACTTCAGTTTTTAAATAATAATAAAATCAAAATTCAAAGTAGGATGTTAAGAATTGTCATATTTAAAAATATGCAAATAAAGAATGATCAATATCTTTAAATTTAAAAAAATTTAAACAAATCAAATATTCTGAGTATCTGCCCAACACAATCAGAAGATTTATGTTACATTCAAAATAGCCCAGAATACCATTCCAAAGCACATATTAAAGTAAGGAGTGGCATTATCTCTAGTGATTCTATAAACTTGCTTAAAAAGTATAATTTAACCATAGGATAATCTCAGCTGAACAACTATGAAGATTAAAATGTGTTCAGAAGGAACTGGAATGAAGCTAATGAATAACTATATATATTATTGTGATAAGCCAAAGGAAAAGTGGGTAGAGATAGAAGGACTGTACGTGGTACCTTTGCCTGTTATTCAAAAAAAGTAATCAGTGATTTGCTAAATAAGATTCAAAAGCCAGATGACTGTCTGAGGGATCAGAGAGAAGTAGGGAATGGCTTAGCAAAAGCAAAGTTAAGTTGAAGAGGAGAATAATCTTTAAATGGGAGTCTCTGAAATCAAGTCAATGAACTATGATTAAATACCAGGAGTGAGGGGAGAAGACATATGAGCTGCGAGATACTGATGAATTCTTGCTGTATCAACTTACTGCCAGACAAGCTTTTTAACTATATGCATCCAGCACAGTTTTCAATTATTTTGCTCACACACCAAAATTGCCTTTCTATGATAACATTGATGTATTCTACAGGAGTACTGAGTATAAACTTAAATGAAATGTTTTCCCTTAGAAAAATAATTAAACTTCTTTTTCATTTTAGAGCATATCATGGTTCATTTTAATTTGGAAAGAAAAAAGGATAGCACAAAATTACACTAATAACCAAAGTAATACTAATAATTTTGAAATGAAAAAGATAAGAGTTAATTAATTGTGAGCAATTAGTCTATAACAGCAGGTAGTGTGATATTTCATTTCACTGAAGAATTTTTGTTTCATGCCTCCAAGGGATTTTTTTTTTATTGTTTAAATGAATTCTAAAAAGAATCCGGAAGCACCATAACATGTATATACATAATGTCACAGTGCACTTTGTCCTTTCACAGTGTAGCTTCCACTTCCTGCATACAACATTTAGCTAGCACGGTTCCCAAGGAAGCGTCCAACTAATTTTTCCTGGAACAGTTACTGCTCATTCACACTTAGGTAGCATTCCTGGGCCTGAACTCCCAGACATTTTCACCTGGATTTGCCAAGACCATGTTTGAATACCTGTGATGGGTGGTGGGTTGGCCTTGGAACTCTGCCAGCGCCCACCAGCCTCTCTGTCAATCACTCCCCATCCTCAGCAGAACAGGAGGGAAAAAGTAAGATTTAAACCTTGTGGGCTGAAAGAAGGTCTGGGAGATCACTTACCAGTTACCATCACAGGTAAACCAGGTTTGATTTGAGGGGGGAAAAAAATAATAATAATTTTTTGACAATTAAAATAGAACAGCTTAGTGAAAACCAGAGACAACCTGAATAATCTCATCCCCATGTCCTCCTTCTCTAATCTTGATGTTCACAGGGCTGTTTCTCAATTTTGCTTTTAAACTCAATCCTCTCTTTTGTGGAGCATTTCGCCATTTCTTAAATGTGTCTTCCCTGAGGAACAACCACCTTGGCTGGGGGGCTCAGCTGTGCCCTGAAGGTGTTTTGTAGGAGCCAATTGGAACTGGCTGGAACTGGCTGGTCTGGCCAGGGCAGCCCCTATATCTCCTCACAGAGGCCACCACCCACAGCCCCCCTGCCAGCACTGGCAGATTCAAGCACAACTGAAACATACCTAGTTTGTGCTCCAAGATTTCTGTGGTCACAATCGAGAGAAGAGAGTTCCCAGCACTCCTCCATCTGGCAACATCATGCATTTACATTTAGGCAGTGGTTATACTCCTTTCCAGCTGCTTCTGCAGTGCAAGGTAGAGATGCACCAGCAGAGCGTGGAAAGCAGTTCTGGAATTCTATTTTAACTAATCCAGCTACTTCTTTAGATGTTTTGATAAAATTTCGTTGTCTTTCCTGAGGCTTTCCACAGCAATATTTTTAGCCAGTCCACCTGAGCCACTTCCAGCTCAGCATACTTTCTTTGAATCTGGCCTTTATTGAGCTGCAGCACTAGCATAATTGATGTACTCTTCCTGTATGTGGTTCAGTAGCTATTTTAGTAGGATGTGAGAAAATGCTGAGGAAGATGTAGAATTTCTCAGTGGTATTTTCTACTTTCACATCTTTAAGAATTCATCCATGCTTACAACAAGAAGATGTCATGACTTCCCATATGCAAACTGAAATGCCTGAAGCGTGAATTCTGCACACATGGGTGAGAATGCATTTTCATAACCGCTGCATGTGGACACTCACGCTAAAGGTGTATTTATTTGACACACACCTCTACCAACTTCCTCAAGGTATTTTAATGTCTGGAGATTTCAAAAGCTTCTTCCTAAACCACGCTACTTGCAGAACTTACAAAGGCAAGCAAAGACCTGCTGTACCTCTCTGTGTGGTAAGTCAACATTTTCTAATAGTTGCTTGGCTCATCTCAGCAGCCCATGGCTGCATTTTCATCACTAGGTGGACAGAAAAAGAGGCTTATTTAAAGCAAAATCATGCTTCTTTACATATGTCTAGCAATATTTCTGTCACTATCTCAAGCAGTTGCATCTGGATTCCAAGCACATACACACTGGACATAAAGGTTTTACATGGAGGCAGTTAGAGGAAGCAAAGAATAAAACATAGATTAGAGCTGAGGATAAGCTTTTATGGGATATATGCCTGAACATGGCCACACTTACTGCAGTAATGAGGAGAATGACAGATGCACTGCAGTGGCTGGGAAAGGAAATTAGCTTCCTCAGGATCTAATTTGAGTATGCTTGTTTGTTTTACCAGAGCTATGTTATAAATATAGCCTGAAGAGTGCCAATCACTTGTAAAGCAATCTGAGAGTGATATGCATTCAAATATATAACACTGTTCTGCTGTGAAATCTGGAAGACTTTTTCTTAAGCCATTTCAAACTGGACTATATAAATACCTAGACAGCACTTTGTAGAGAATCATACACTGAGGAGAGCACTACCTGAATGACCCAGTATGTATTTTGACCTTCTGATTTGTAGAACAGAGTCATCACAGTGTACATGATTAGCAGACTGTAAAAAATATATGCATTTGATTTACTATATTTAGTAACAGCTTCTCAGGAACTGGGAAATATGAATTTCTGTGCTTCTGAAATATTCTTCACAATATTTGAAGAGCTGTATTTAAAAATTAATTACATAGATCTAATCTACATTATTCTAGTGAGAAGCAAATTCTTTTTTTTTTAATTAACAGTAGTATTCAAATGTTTCTAGAACAGCTGCTCTTTAACCAGTGCTCGTAATCCCTAAATTCTCACAGTAAAGACTGAGAAACATAGTCTCAAGGCTCAGGCAATATAGATAACCAGGCTAAGGCTACAGTTACAAGCAATTTTCTCCCTCCTCTTACACAGCAACACTTCTGGCACTTTCATCAGACTTGTATATTTTTCTGGTGGTAAAATAGCCAATATTGGGGGACAGTTCACTGTCTTTACAATCAGCAAGTAGTGCTGCACAGTAGGAGTAGCTTGGTAGAGCTAAACAGTCAATGCTGAGGACTCAGTGTTGATGATACATATGTTTCAGAAAACGTTACACTAAAACTGGTTTGGTCCCATGAACCAGATTCTTTTAAGCAGCTGGAGTATCTGGGAGCACATGGTCAGGTTAATTTCAACAGGAAGGAGTTTCACTTGTGTGCAGAGTAACTGCTTCATGGCACTAACAATGCAGTAAAAGAGTTAATGGGAAGATTCACTTCAAAAAAAGTATCTGTTCTTAACTAAAATACTGATGTGAATGTGTCCTGTCAGAGATACCTCACACAGAGTTTGGGTGTTTTTTTTGTTTCTCTGTGACAATATCATATGGTGATGGGTAAATTCGGTATTTAGTTTCTTGGAAACATAATAATAGTTAGTGAGTAACAACATTCTTCATAGAAAAGAACTTTGTTAGTAGAGCATGAAAGGATACTTCTACTGTAAAACAAATAAATAAATAGATAAATAGATAAATAAATAAATAAGACAGTGTCAGGTGAGGTCAGCTCCAGGCCTAAAAAAAAAAAAAAAAAAAAAAAAAA
>NW_009952052.1:845128-850679 GCF_000747805.2 Chaetura pelagica
AGCGTGGCGGGTGGGGACCGCCCCACGGCCAAAAAAAAAAAAAAAAGAAAAAAAAAAATTACGATCTTTGGGTCAAACTAATTCTCATTCTAACCTGCATTGCAAATGCCACTGAAACTCAGAGACTGCAATAGTGTCAGTAACTGCTTGAGGGTAAGAATTACCAGGTGGATTCTGCCTCTAATTCTGTTTCAAAGGCGTGTTGCACAGGGAATTTCTGTGAAGTTGTAAAGCTGATCTGTAAGGGATGAGAAGATGAGCCACATAACCTTAACCCTTAAACTACTAGACTGAACAGCTCTAGGTTGCCAAGTGTTTCCATGAATAGGAAAAGAAGGGTAAGGCCCCTTAAGCAATAAAATGTCTTTCATAAAGACCTTGGAGGACATGTAACAAACACTTAACCCTCACCGGCGGTGAGAGAACTTGCCTTGCTTGAAAAGATACTACATGATTCATGAATCACAAACCCTGTGTTTTCTATGTTACACAATAAAGCACTTTCCTAAAAATGAAAACCTTTAACTTCTTGTCCAGTGTATAAATTTTGTTTATATTATTAATTGTCAATTTAAAATAGAATTTTAAGATTCCATGTTTGACATTTACTCAGTAAAATAGGAGTTGTGATATGTGCATAAATTCTTTAATGTTTGTGGTTGTTTATCTGGCTTAGCTGTTTAGCATAAGGGATGTGGATAATCATGAAAAGGAGTTAGTTAGCAGTGGGCTGAGAGGCTGTAAATATTTTCCCTACATATATTCTATATATGAAAATATTGCCAAAAAGAAAACATAATATACAAGCATCTCTCTTTTTGTATATAGTTGCAGTCTTCATTCTGAAGGCACAGTGTTCTTAAACTGTTAACTATAATTCCTTTCCATTCCTCATAGAAAAATGAAGAGATGGTTCTGTGAAATATTTTAATTTATGCACATTTTAGAAGCCAATTTGGTAAATGAGAAATTGCAAGACATCTTTTTCAACATATTTTCCAACATCTCCAGGGCAAGTCTGATGTGTTCATCATCAGTATTATAATTTAACACTTAGTCTCTACAACTTTGTCCTTATTTTACTGTTTTGTATATGTACATAATCTCATGATGTCTTATGTTTCATCCTTTTTCACTGACGTTATTAGTCATTGGAATGAACTTACCCATGGCAATAACTCCATAACATTTTCAGTTGTGTTGCAATTATTCCAATTGCATCTGGGTGGAAAGAATTAAATTCAGAATAATAATGCTGAGAAGCTTTAACAGCTTGTTTTTAAAAATATGGAGAGACAGAACATGGAGAAAATATAGAGACTGATCTTTCAGCACAGATGTCAATGAGAAATTTGCCTTTGAAATTTTGTCATTCAAGGAAAAAATATTTAGGATAAATCACAGAGAAGAAATATTTTTTTAAAAAACTATTTTAAGGAGTTGGGGAGCCTGAGCTAGAGGAAAAAAAGAATTGTGCTCTTTATCTGCAACAAGATTGTGAGAAAATGCAAAGACAATTTGGATCACCTCCTGAAAAATCTTCATCTACAAACCACATGGAAGATCAAAGGTGCTCAGATTTTAAACAGTCATGGTATTTTGCGCAGCCTTTGTTTTGTAAATACTGCAGGTCACCCACGGCTTCACGAGTCCTGCCAGCAAACGTGCTCCAATGTGAGCCTTTCTTTCCATAGGGTCACAGGTCCTGCCAGGACCTTGCACCAGCACAGGCTCTTCAGGAGGTCACTGGTTTCTTCAGGGGCCACCCACCTGCTTGTGTGTTCCTCCACAGGCGGCAGGTGGATGTCTGCTCCACTGTGGAACTCCACAAGCTGCATGGAGACAGCCTACTTCATCACAGACTTCACCAAGGGCTGCAGGAAAATCTCTGCTTTGGACTCTGGGGTACCTCCTCCCTCCCCTTCTTCACTGACCTTGCTGTTTGAAGAGTTGTTTCTCTCCCATGTTCTCAGTCCACTCTCCCAGCTGCCGTTGCACAGTAGTGTTTTTTTCCCTTCTTAAATATGACATTGTAGAGGTGCTTCCACTTGATTGGCTTGGCCCTGGCCAGTGGCAGATCCATCCTGGATCCAGCTATCACTGGCTCTATTGGACATAGGGGAAACTTGTAGCAGCTTCTCACAGATGTCACCCATGTAGTACCCCCTGCTACAAAATCCTTGCCAACCCACTACATTTTCTAAAGAAAACCTGCAATTTTGCTATATGAAAACAATTGTTAAAATACGTACAATTTAAAAAGTAGGGTTTTTTTACTGAATGTCCAAAAGATTCATATAAATTATTTGTACAACTGAATAATCTGTCATACTGCAATAGAAGTTTCAACACATAACCCTATTTCCATGCAATTCTGAGCTGTTTCTTTTTTACTCTTCAGCAGTTCAGCATTTGTTTTTATTTTATTTTAAGTCTATAAAATTGTTCAGTACTTAAGAACAACAAAGGCACAAATCTATTACCGTTTTCTTTCAGGGAACAAATGCTTCACCATAATTGTAATATTTTGATTTAGAAATTGGTTTTGCATACTATTTATTTGTTTATTTAAAGCAAGAAAAGTGATAAACACCTGCATGTGCCTTTTTGACCATGAAAAAGTTATTTATGGCTTTGGAATACATGTTGAAGTGAAAACTAAAATGGCAACACGTAAATAGGGACTATTCTAATATTTTATATGAACACAAATACAGAATGGAGAATGTTTTACATTTTGACTGTAACTCTACCTGGTATCTTCAGACAGCTATGGATAGCCTGTCTATACAAATAAAGAAGTAGGATCAACTGTTTTTCAGATGAAGTGGTCTTACACACCTACCTGTCTAACAGAATTGATATACTTCTGAGAAACAACACAAAGCAACACTTCAGATCTAGCTGCAAAAAGACAAATACATGCAAGCTAATACTTTTCAAGTGCAAAAAAAAGGAGCAAAAAAACCAGTACTCTAGCAATAAGCCTTATCAACTCATGAGAAAAAATGAAAAAGCTTCTACAAACATACCATTGCCAGCAACCAGGAAAATGGTGCAAACTTAATTTGTATTCACTTAGATCAAGGAATACAGTTCATAAATACTGAGATCCATTAATATAGTTGAATCTTGCATATTCTTAAGCTTTCCTGAAATTTAATTAAAAGAAAGGTCAAATGTGGAGATATTGCAATCAGCTAAACTCATTTTGCACCATGAAAACCAGAATCTCCTCAAGTGGCACAAAGCCAACAGAAATAACAAAGACACTACCTATATCAGCCACTTGATGCTTTACTTTATTAAAAGAAAAAAGGACAGGAGAGTTTTTTGTTGTTTTCAATACTTCATTGATTTCAGGTCACAAAGTATGTTTGTAGCAGAGGTATTAGATGTTGTTGACCTCATCCTACAAATGCAACTTGAACTGGAGTCAAGCAGCTGATGTTATGGAAATCTTGAAAGCATTTCCACTGAAAGTAAGTGATTTTTCTTTCAAATAATAGAATGTTTAGAGATATGGGCAACTTCACAGAAGCGATTTTTTCTCTCAGACATACATATGCAAACATGTAAGTGCTACTTTCATCAACAAAGCACATTTTCCCTCCTTTCTTCTAAAATTGCACCCATTCATAATTACAGAGCTAGTGAAAGTTGAAATGTAAAATAAATATTACATTTTTTAAACTACTCTTTTGCCAGTGCTGGGTTGTACCTTATAAATTATTTCCTTTTGTTTCAATGTTTGTTTGTTGGGTTTTTTTTTGTCTTAAAGTTTCCAGGCTAATTGATATCACCATGAGAAAACTATTTCTCTTCCTTCAGTCTAAATTTTCATTTTCTTAATCTCACATGTCCATAACCATTTATAATTTCTGTTGTTATTCATTTGAGTCACCTTTTCCTATGAGTTTACAACTTGCAGTCAGAGAAGCTGCCTTTCTTCTCATCTGTCTTTAAAAAAATGCTGGACCAAATTAAGCTATTTTGTAACTTTTTGTAATTTTAATTTATATATATATAATTTATATAAATAATACATAATATATGTACTCATAACTTATTACACAAATGTATTTTAATATAAAATGTGTATTTTAATTATATGGTAGCATAATATGTTATATGCACATGTAATAATTTTATTATTTGATGAAATTGTTAAAGAGCAAAGGACTTCAGATTATAGATAGGACTAATTATTAATAGACAAGTCCTGACTGTTACAAGTCTTAATTTTTGTTTTACTTTGGTCACAAATTGTAAATTTTTGTACCTCTCTACATAGGCCTTGAGGTCCATACCAAATGGAGTATTTATTAATGAATTAATCATTATATATGCCATGAATTCAGAACCTTCTTTAAAACAAATGGACAAAACCAAACAAGCAATCAAAAACACCTAAAAAACTGGGAGTTGAGGGCAAGATTTTTATTTTATCAAAACATAGTTTGTACATGAACTGTTGATCCATCGCATTCTGTCATGCTCTGGAGAGCAAGGGAATCTCTTTATCTCCATATCATCTGTATTTGTGATGGCAGATTTCTTAAAAGGAATACATTTTGACAAAGGTAAGGGAATTTCACATAAAATTGTGTCCTTGTGATATCATCTGAAACAGGCAGATCTGGAACCAATTTATCGAGTGTAAATTACTGCCAACTTTGCTTGGAATAGCAAAATGCTCCAGAGATTTCTGAGATATGTAGCCATAGGGAGCTGGCTGGCTACATGAGTATTTTTATATGTTTTTAACACATCTTTCAACTTAATCAGATACACAAAGGCACAGTCTAGTACTCAGGGAAATTATGTGGATTTGTCACACTGCCTGAAGGACTTTGGGATCTGTGAATGAATGAATGGATTACACTGAACCATGAATGTAATTTGCTCATCTGTAACAGATAAAATACAGATATTTGACATATTAATGTTTAAGAATAATACATATTTTTAATGGAATTTATTTTAATTTATTAATTAAAAATAATGTTCTCTTTATTTTACAAAACAAAGAAAGATAGTATAAATTTTGATTACATAAAAAGGACTGTAACAAGCAGAGCCTGTAAACTGTACTGCTGAATTATTATGCATTGCTTAATGGTAACAGTTCAAAACCTAAGGTGAAAAGTAAAGACAAGTGCTTTATGTGTTAAAAGTCCTGATTTTAAAATGCACTGACAGACCTCTTTTGTCTCTAGTTCATGCCTGGAATTGTTTATCACTGATATATTACTAATCATAGTAATATACTGGTCTACAGTATCAGGGATTAAACAAGAGTCTATAAAGTCTTTTCTGTGTCATACTTAATAGGACATCTAGTTGACACATGAAAAGCATACAGCAATCTTGCAAACTGATAATGATTTAATTCAGCACTATTTTTAAAAAAATGATTGAGCAAAAATTTCTTGAAATAGACTGTAATTTTGAGGATTGTATACACAGATTTTAACAAAAATACAAGGAAGAGAGGAGAGAGGAGAGGAGAGGAGAGGAGAGGAGAGGAGAGGAGACAGGAAAGTACTGT
>NW_009952052.1:850922-869440 GCF_000747805.2 Chaetura pelagica
GAGCAAAGTACTGTTACATTTTGTAGATCTGTAGACTATGTTTCTACTTTATTTTCAAATTCTATTTGCAGAATAAATAAATCAAGGATGCTAGTATGAAATTAACCAAATTCTGGATAACTGCATATTCTTAACATGAGGCTCTTTATATTCAACTAGTAGAGTTACATCTTTCTTTACCCTTGTACTATTTACAATACATCAGACTTGTCCTTACTGGCTAAATAATAGACCTCACTTCACATCTACTTTTGTAAACCAAGATTATCATCACTGAAAGTGGCATAGCTAGAATAGCATAACTAAGAATGATTAACACAGAATTAGACGTACTGGTAAAGCTGACAAGGAACTTTCAAAAATATTTTTCCATCACATAGAATAACAGTCAATCGACAGTAAAATCATGCATATAAAAGTTGAAATAACAATTTTCATTTTAATATTGTAATAATTTTTTTAACTTTATTTTTCAGAAACACTTTTGTTTCAATTTTTTTCAATTCTGTACTGGTTTGGTCTGATGGGATTTTTGGTAACGGGAGAAGGGCTGGTCAAAATTTTGTAAAACATAGCAGACCCACCTGCTTATTTTACCAAAGTTATCAGCATATGTCTCAGCTCTACCTAAAGAATGTTCTAGAAAAAGAAGGTTTTTTTAAAGACTTGTGCTAAAAGCCCACTCAAAACAAATTTAATTTTATTCAATATGTCCAGTTTTAAAAGCATAAGAGTCTGAAATTACCTCAAAGAGTAAATGTGTTGGTCATGAGATCTTAAATTGGAGGCATGCTTCCTTAAGGTCTCCAGCCTAGAACACTTCCTGGGATGAGGCATTTACAATCTCCCTGAGCAACTTGTTCCAGTTGGCTTATCTCACCTCATTTCAGTTATTGAAAACATTGGTATCTGATCCAAGCCAGCTGCCTGGGCTGCCACTGCAGCAAATGGACAAAGAAGGGAGCCCTGGGAAGGGACACATCCCACAAAAGGACTTGTCGAAGAGAGAGAGGGTGAAAGAATGAATATGGGTGACTAATTGACACCAGACACCCAATTTTGCCTGGAGTTGGCCAGGGTGACCCCCACCCTATTTGTTCACCTAATTGCTAGCACTCTTTATCATCTCAGTGCTGTTGTCGTGTTTTCTGAACACATTAGATATTTACTCATTAATTAAAAGTTGCATTAGAACAATCCGCAGCCATTTATCAGGGCTTTATACACACAGTGTTGCACCAATACTCACTCATGCAGAATATTCCCAAATGCCAAACCACCGAGCAATGTTTGTGTTGCAGCAGTGGGTTAGGCTGGCATGCAGCAAGAAAATAATTTTAATAGTTTACCTGACATAGCCTCAGCAGCCCTGTCTCATTGCACACACCTTTAGCCTCTACTAGAACATGCTCTTCTCAGAATGGATCTCCATCTTTTCGCTCCTGCAGTGTCTTCCCTTTATCTTCCTGTCAGCCTGTCTCCATAAGCAATTCATAACAACTAAATTCTACTTTTGTCGAAATCAAAACAGGAGAATATATTTGCTGTTTTATCTCTTTGGAGGCTATCTCTGTCAAACCAAAGTTTAACAAAACCAGAATCGCTGACACTAAGTAATTGCAATATTGTCCTTCACTTGTGTCTTTGGAATGCTGACAACAATGGATTGTGCACTTTGCTTATTTATTTATTTATTTTGCTTATTTTGCACATAGCTTCTTGTTAAGTTAATCAGTATAATACTACAGGGACTGTTCATAACTCATCATAGATGTAAAGCAAAGAGATTTCAGTGACCAAGACAACTTGACCAAATAATGCAAGAATACTATGAAATATCACAAAAAATTTAATATCCAATACATTTTCATCAGTAATTTAGATTAATACATTAATACACAGGAATCCCATCTCCATCATAAGTTTCAGTGTGCTTCTAAGTCACTCTTAAAAAGTGAGCTCATAAAAATCCCAGCCAACCTCCCCAAAAATCCAGTTTTGCAGATCTTTCATTATTATATATATCTATTAATAAGTTACCCTGATAGACAAAATGCTGAGTGACTTACATCGGTTCTTATCCCCTCAAGTACTACTAATCCCCTCAAATACTGCTACTGTGTGTGTCCTGTAAAATCCATTCTGCATCTCACCAGGGGTAGTAACAGAGATTCAAACTCATGGAAAACTTAAAAAATTAGTCCTAATAAGCAGTTTGAATTGACTTGTTAATTTAGGGTTTTATGTTAAATTAATTGCATGTGAATGTTGTCATGTTTTCATGGGTTGTTTTAATAACCACATACCAGAAGGTGTTCCCTTAAAACGACTTATTTAAAACCACTTACATTTAATCTTTCCAAGGGAAATTTTCACCTTGGAAAATGCCTGCCAAAATATATTAAAGTAGTAAAAATAGATAAATTAACAAAAATACATGAATGAGAGCTCCATAAAAAGACTGAATATTTATGTACTTCAATTAAGACTTATTCTTTATATGAAAATCAGCAAAGGCTTTGATGTCTTGTTTGTTTTAACTGCAAGCTGGAACTTTCCCATATTCATGGATTTTCATAGTGCAACTTATTTTTCATCTCACTTTCTGCTTTCATCTGTTTTAGACCAAATTGCATCCAGCTAATATAGCAGACAAGGACTAGTTGTCCCCTTATATTGTAACACTTCTTTATGAAAGACAGCCTGTAACAAACAAAAAAACAAACAAACAAACATACAAACAAATACATTACAATAAAATGTCAATAGTGTAGGCCAGAAAAAGAACAGAAATCAACTCCGATAATGTTAATGTTATCCACAATAAATTCTCATCCCAAAAGCTCTTAAATATGTTTCACTTTATGCACCAAGTGAGTAAACCCATTGAGTTCTGAGAAATTACTCCTATGAATACAATTAAATTTGTGCATAAAGGTATAAAGAGGTCAAGGCATTAATTTCTTATTATGTAAGCTTTTTATTTTCTTTGTGAACCCATCCCAGCTGTTTTGCATCCAGTGTCGTGGTTCTCTACTAAGAGCACTACAGGTTGTAGCTGAAGGATAGTGCAAATAAAAGGTCTTATTCTCATTTTTATTATTGTACCTTAGTTACCCTGGCAAAGTAATTTAACCTGTTTGTACCTGTAGAATAAAGACAGTTCTTGTGACATCTTTTGAAACACTTAAAATCAATAGTTGAAAAAGGTATGATTATTAAATGCATTGCCATAAATACATCACCTGACTGAAAAATGAAATGGAAAAAAAAGATGAAAGCATTTAAAAAAATGCAGTTAATATAAAAAATATGGTGAAGGAAGCAAAACACTGAAAGTTTTCTTTGTTCACATCTTTGTATCATCCTTTGCAGGTTTCTTTGATACAAATGCATAAATTTTTATAAAAATAAATAATATGATGTGTACTCAAGGACAGTATTTTCTCAAACACACAGTATTTCATGGAAAAGCCATTCAAGGATAAGCTGAGTCAGCCAGGACACTTCAGCATGGAAAGAAAAAAGGACAAATTATGAGACTATGGTACTACAGCCTCATGAGTGGCAAGGAGAGACTGCACAGGGATTGATTATTTACTGTCTTTTCTAGCAAACAGAACAGGAGTCAAATAAAACTGGAACAAGTCACTGTCAAAACAGAGGAGGTAATTCTTCATGCAGCAGGTAATTAATCTTTGAAACTCTTTGACAAAGGATGTTGTAGATAATTTTAAAAAAAATCACAGACTTTGGGTAGAATGGACAAGCAAATGAAAGAAAAATAAAATTATGGCAGTGCTGAGGGGGTTGTGAATAGGTGTGGAAATTAATGTCCTCTTCAGGAATTTCCCAGAGCTGAAAATAACTGGGTGTTAGGAACTTATTAGGGAAGAATTTTGCCCTGTCTTAACTCCTCCTTCAGCACTTTCTCCCAGTCATTTCTGAGGCAGAATGCTGGGCTGGATAAATCTTTGGTCTATTATGATTGTTTTCATCTTCACTTTTTCAACATTTTAATACTGAAAAACTGAGCAGAGGTGCAGATCATGGAGTGCACACATTTAAAAATTTAAGGATATAATCAAGATTCAGATGAAGTTGATAGCCAGGAAGAAAATTCTCAGGGTCTTTTTTCTCAATCTGAACTCCATTGGTTTTGTAAATGTAACAATGAAACGTGAACACTGAGTGTTAGCTGCATTTCCCACAGTGTTTAAAAAAGGGAGGACTTATATCCTTTGCTAAAAGTGTCTAGTATCTAAAATTCTATCAAATGTGGCAAGGATTATCTTCAGCTAAATAAATATTTTATAATTGGGAATACATGCATATAGGTCAGAGTGACATACTTCATGATTTTTGAAAAAAAAAAGGTATTTGGAATAAGAAAAAAAATATGTTCTTTTGATCAAATCCCCTCCTTGACTGCATAGCAGACTTCCAGAATAGACACCTTCATTGAAAAAAAAATAATAAATCCATATATGCCATACGCAATTTTGACATCATACTATAAGAATTATAAAAATATCTGAAAAAGACAAACCATCACACACTAATAGCCAAAGGCATGAATGTCAAATACTGCTTACTGAAACAGGTAGTAGATGTGGTGTATCTTGATTTCAGTAAAGCATTTGACACTGCACCCCCTCCCCCCCCCAGCATCCTCACAGCTAAACTGAAGAAGTGTGGTCTGGATGATCGGTTAGTGAGATGGATTGTGAACTGGTTGGAGGAATGAAGTCAGAGAGTTGTGGTCAGTGGAACAGTCTAGTTGGAGGCCTGTATCTAGTGCAGTCCCTCAGGGGTCAGCACTGGGACCAGTACTATTCAATATTTTCATCAACGACCTGGATGACGGAACAGTGTGCTGTCAGCAAGTTCACTGATGACACTAAACTGGGAGGAGTGGCTGACACACCAGAAGGCTGTGCTGCCTTTCAGGGAGAACTAGACAGGCTGGAAAGTTGGGCGGGGAAGAATATAATGAAATACAACAAGTGCAAGTGTAGAGTCTTGCATCTGGGAAAGAACAGCCCCATGTACCAGTACAGGTTGGGGGTTGACCTATTAAAGAGCAGAAGAACAGTGTAGGGGAAAGGGACCTGGGGGTCCTGGTGGACAGAAGGATGACCATGAGCCAGCCATTTGTACAAGGGCACCTTGTAGCCAAGAAGACCCGTAGCATCCTGGGATGTATTAGAAGGGGTGTGGTTAGTCAAGAGAGGTTCTCTCTTCCTCTCCTCTGCCCTAGTGAGGCCACATCTGGAATCTTGTGTCCTGTTCTGGGCCCCTCAGTTCAAGAAGGACAGGGAACTGCTTGAAAGAGCCCAGCGCAGAGCCACAAAGATGGTTAATGGATTGGAACATCTCCCTTAAGAAGAAAGGCCGAGTGAGCCGGGTCTTTTTACCTTGGAGAAGAGGAGACTGAGAGGTGACCTCATTAATGTTTACAAATATGTAAAGGGCAGGTGTCAGGAGGATGGAGCCAGGTTCTTCTCAGTGATGTCCAATAACAGGACAAAGGGCAACAGGTGCAACCTCATAGGAAGTTCCACATAAACATGGGGAAAACCATTTTCACTGTGAGAGTGACAGAGCACTGGAACAGGCTGCCCAGAGAGGTTGTGGAGTCTTCTTCTCTAGAGACATTCAGAACTATAATGTGGCTGGCTTGCTTGCTTCCTTCCTCCCTCCTCTTCCTTCCCTCCTTCCCTCCCTCTTGAATCTGTTCTTTCATAGCTGTTAATCAATGAATCCTAGACCTCGTATTCAAATTATATCATGAAAAATTAATGGTGAATTTATTAGTATTGTGACAACGTCTCTCGTCTATGAACATTGCTGATTGTTATCACAGTAAATTTAAGTAGTGTCACTGAAGTCAGCAGATCTCTGCTGAATTAATCAGTATCGAATCTTGCCCTAAAAGTCACAAATGATAAAGTCATTTGTGTGCTTGCAACAGATCCTTCAGACTAGTTTGAGCACATTTCATTTATTTTAGAGAGTGTCACCTTCATATTTTTTTTCTCACCTTTAAAATTTACTTCGTCTTGGTCCCTGTGACATGATCAGGGTACAATGTAATATTGGATTCAACATAAAATGTTGAGTTTCCAGAATGATTATCTGATCTCCCAACAGATATTCCAGAGGTACCTGTACCAGAACTTGACTTCTTTCACTGGCAACTGCATCTTATT
This sequence comes from Chaetura pelagica, assembly GCF_000747805.2. Lineage (NCBI taxonomy): Eukaryota > Metazoa > Chordata > Aves > Apodiformes > Apodidae > Chaetura > Chaetura pelagica. The sequence goes on from NW_009952052.1 coordinate 857,135, forward strand.
TATTGATTTAGCTGCTTGCATGTTACACAAAAGAAACACATTTTAGTTCCTAACATGGATGTATTTACAAGGAGAGCATAAGATGTTTAAATCTGTCAACAAATAGAAACAGGTGCTTCTTTAATATTTTTCATTTAATCTTGCTATAGATTTCTGAAGTAAGTTAGGTGATTCACATGCTCTGTTCAAATGTAAATGCCTGAAGCTATTTGAGATGAACCTTATTTCTGCCGTGTCCTTAGTGGATAGTGGGCTGGTAGAAGTAATTCTCTGTTTGACTCCCCAGTTGCTTTGGGTATCCCCTTCCCTAAGTCTATTTCTCTAATTTGAATGGAAGTCAGACCTTTCATAAAATTTATTTGCTGGAGACCTGCCATTTCATAACAAGACATACCTAAACTGTGCCTTTGAACCTGTCCAGGAGGGTCTCTGATCTGATACCGGATCCAGTCCTGTTAGTCTTCAGAGAGAGGAAAAATCCTCCCATGCCTTTGCAAGCAGTCAGAAAAATATTGATATATGTCTCCATATGTTGTCCTTTTAGCAGCATAGTTTCCCTTATCCTGATTCTCACTTCTCTTTCCACTCTGGACCTCTCGGTGTCACAACATGTCAGGGTAAGGCATCACTGTAGCAGTGGATGGAGGCAATGTCCCTGAGCTTTCTTGCAAACTGCTGTCTTGAGTGTCTAAGGGCAGGCTCAGTGCTCTGACTCCCCAATACCCCAGGAAGCAAAGTGATGCAGGTAGGGGAATGCATGCCAGCTTCACGCCTGGTGGAAACCCAGGGGGATGCTGAGGCTCTGGTAGGATCTTTGTGTTGCTGCAGTGCTTGCAGCCCCATTCTTCCAGCAAGGTAACAGTAAGTGGCTGAAAACAATCACCAGGTCCCTGTAATCAGCTGGTGTCAGTCACAGGCTTGGCATGGTATAGGCAAGTCCAGCCAGTGCTCTGGGATCTTCCATAACCAGATACAATCTGCCACTGCCACCTTGCCCATAAATTATCAGAAATTATAAGTATGGATGACTGACAATTGATCACTTGCTTGGGATGAGGAGTAGTTATGATTTAGGCTGCGTGTTTACAAACATTCCTGAATTCAGAAGGTTATGTGGCATACCTGAAGTTAGGAAACAACATTACAGTTCGTATGAAACCTGATATATATCCTCCCAACTATTGCTGTAGAATGACTTGCAGGACTCAAGGTCTTTATTTTCCTCCTGGTCCAGAGAAAACCTTGATGATACTCTGTGTTCACTCTCTGCCCTCTGATTATCTTCATTAATGCAGTGTACTTCTGTCTTTCTCTCCTTTCCTGAGCTGCTGCCTTCCAACATGTTTTGACAAGATTCTTTTAACCTATAAACCATTTCGGGCTAGGAATATGCCTTGTTAAAACTTAAGAAGTGCTGTAGAAGTGATTTTTACAATGCCAGAATAAAATTTAAAAATATTCATGAGATACAATAAAACTCTGCACACCCATTCATGACCTCGGTTGGAAATGTCCAGTTGAGAACAGAACAACTTGCAGAATGAGCTGTAGCGGCTGCAAAGGTCTTGCCCACTAACTACACACTTCATAATTAGTAATAATCTTCACATCATACATGTAACTGATATAAAGGAGAAACTTCACCATAAATTCATTTTTCAGTAGCTGAAAAGATTTGGTTTGTGATACAGTAATGGATACTGGTCTAAATGGTTTATGGATTAATTAACTCTTTGTATCTTATGATTCTGAATACACACATTTTTCTTCAATCTGATCTTTATTATACAAAACTCTTGAATAATTAGCTTTAATAGAGTAACTGCTGTTTAGGCATTTAGAAATTAGGATGTAGGTGGTGTGCCTTATGACGTGCCAACTGTCATTAATTATGAGGTTGAACTTTTGCACTAAAGTTCTATTACTTCTGTAGATTAAATATAGCAGTCATGTCTCTTATGAAAAAAAAAAATAATTAATGTTCACATAGAATTTTCTTCCTGTTGCAATTTTGGACAGAGGATGTTAATTAGAAAACTTTAAAATTCTACTTAGTGCAATGAAAGGTGGATAGAGGGAAATTTAGTGTGTAAAAAAATCTCAATTTTTTAATACACTCAAAATGAAAATAATTTCAAAGCTCAGTTATGAATCAAATGCATTTATTTACAATAGAATTGCTAATACTTCTAAGCCATTTAATAAAGCAGATAAGGCATAAGGCACTCGTATTTTGTTGCTTTTAAAGAATGCTATAGTATGATTCACTACATTTCAGTTCAATTTTTAAAATATTTATTTTTGCCAGACTTCTTTTTAATATACTAGTTTTACCATATTAAAGAAAAGCATTTTTCCCATTTTTATCTTAACATATTGTTTGATAGGTCAAAAAAGTTGCTCAATTACTTTTTATTCTATCTGGTTCATAGTAAGGTAAACATAACTGTAAAATCTGAGAGTTTGGAACAAAGAGGTGGCTGTGGAACATACCTTCATTCTACATGTTTCAGGCAGAGGAATAAATGAGGAGGAAAAGGAGCATGATTGCCTGGAACGCAAAGGGAAAATTAGAAGTTAAAAAATATTTCACTTAAGTAGGAGTGTCAGATTATTCTTTTCTTTTCCTAAAGCTTTTTGCATTTGAGAAGAGCACATTCAGCCCATGCCAGAAAATTAGCAGGCATGGTACTTCACTGGTTTTGACAGTTGCTGTTTGACTAAGCCATGGCAGTGAACAAGTAAATTGATGACCACTGGATTAATGGTGTTTCCATTGGATTAACAGAGCTTCAGCCTGTGCTGAGAGACATACAAGGAAAAATGACACAGGTGTGTTGAGTTAGAACTAAAAGTAAAGGAAAGTGTTCTGGTGTATTTTCCAGTAACAGCTTACAAAGCATCAATGAAGACAGTAGTATTTTAAAACAACTTAGCATAATGCTTCAGTGCAATTAAAGTATCTGGACAGAACTGGATTTGCAGTCTTGGCAGCTACTTAATACCCAGGTATTTCACCCTACCCTGATAACACCAAACAATGTTCGACTCCTTCAGTATTCCCTGGCCTGACAAGAATGATCACAGCTTATGGGACTGATTTTTTTGGAAGTATCTTAAAGCATGCTACAGACACAGTCGCAGACAACCTGGATGATGTACTATTCTGTATAAAAAACTCTAATCAGGGTTTATTCAAGGATAGGAATAATACACAATGGTCTATGTTGCTTGAGTACTGAACAGAGGCACACTCTGAAAGAAATGCTATTTAGTTTGAATAGTTTGAAAAAAAGAGCTCTTCTTCTTGTTGGTTGTTGTGGGTTTTTTTCAGTATTTGGCATATGTTTACTGCTGCCAATGGAAGTTTCACTTTTTGCTCTGTTGTATTTTTGATTTATGACCATCTCATTCATAGGAATGAGGAAAGCCATTCCCTATACTTTGTTTTAATGAGTGAGGAAACCTCCGGACACTTCAATTCTCATTCCTTAGCATGGAATTTGGAAGTCTGACCTAGAATGAAGGTTCTCCTTACAGTAAGGTTTTTGGGAAGAGTTATATGCCTCAGAAAGTCAGCATGCCTAGTGAGGGGACACCTAAAGCCAGAGATAACTGGGGATACTGCCAAAAACATCCCCAAAATTAATTTCAAACCACCACTTCCCGATGCTCAGGACACACAGTTCAGAATCCTCTCTTCAAACCAGGTTCATGGAAATGTTCTTTTAAGGAAACTCAGAACATACTTTGTCAAGGGCAGAAATGGCAAGAACAGTGTCACCTTACTCTTTGTACTTCCACTCACTAGAAGCAAAGACATAAGAGAACAGAGAGTCACCCAGACCCTGGTGCCAGCTTAGAAGGTTCTTTCTGTATTTTACACTGAATAGGCTTTGTGGCCTGAGTTTCCCTGAATGAGACCTAAGAAGAATAACAAAATTTGAGGATAATATTCTTAACCATAACTAAATGCTGCTATCCTGTTTACTGGATTAATGAGTTATGAGAAGGAAATAGTGTATGTTTCTGTGCTGGTTTGGTTTGGCATGGGTTTTGGTAGCAGGAGAGGGGCCCCAGGGGTACTTATGGTAAGGAGCTACTGAAAACTCTCCCTGTTCTGAAAAATTCCGGCCACTCTGAGCCATTAGAGAGACAATGGAGGCTAATTGCCTCTTCAATTAGCATACGAAAGAAGGAGGGATATGAGACCTGACAGCAGAGTAGAGAGCAGAAGTTATCAAGGTCTGTGAGCAAGGAGGGGCAGGAGGTGCCTGAGCAGTTCCCCTGCAGCCCATGGTGAGACGGCAGGCTGTCCCTCTGCAACCCATATTGGAGCACGGTGGAGCATCATCCCCTGAAAGAGCACAGTGGAGAAGATGTGGGCCTGCAACCGGTGGACCTGGACCTGCAGCCATAGAGGAAGGACCTCATGCCAGGCAGGGGAGGTGACTGTTCCCAAAACAGAATGTGACTCCATGGGAAGTCCGTGCTGGAGCAGTCTATTCCTAAGGGATTGCACCTCACAAGAGGTGCTCATGTCAGAGAGGTTCATGAAGGAATCTCTCCCATAGGAGGGCGTTCCTGGGGAAGCCAGACAAGACTATGAGGAATCCTCCTCCCTGAGAAGGAAGGAGCAGCAGAAAAAACAACAGACTGTGAATTGACTCTAAACCCTATTCCCTGTGCTCCAGTGCTGCTGTGGGGAAGGAGGGAGAGAAATCAGGAACTAAGTAATTTGGTTCTGGGAAGAAAGGAGGGGTGGGGAAAAGTATTTAAACTCTGGAGGTTGTCTTTTTTTTTTTTTTTTTTTTTCCCTTTTTCATGTTCGTATTTGGTTAATGATAAATTAAATTGGCATTTTTTTTCCCAAATTGAGTCTTTTGCCTGTGACCATAACTGATGAGCAAACCTTCCTTGTCTTGGTCTCAATCCACAAGCTTCTAGCTGGTTTCTGTCCTTCCCATCCCACAATGGGGATGGGGAGGGCATGAGCGGCCACATGGTTCTTTGTTGTTGGTTAGGCCCAATCCACAACAATTTCACACTCTCAAAAAAGTAATTTGAACTCATGAATTTCACTAAGATCTTATTTAAAAAAAAATCTGTACTGGTACCTTGAATAACATCTTGAAACAGAAATTACAGCTGAATTTAGTAGGGAACAAATAGCATCTTTGGTGTATTTTAAACACTGAACTCTCACTAACAGCAGAAAGTTAAGCTCCAGACACGATTACCAGGCCTTCATTTTCACTAATGCAAAGGAAAACTCAACAAAAGACACCGTCTTTTAACATTGCCCTCTGTGATTAGTAATCTCAACAAAATCACTCTTCCCCAGACTACACAAGCAAAACGAAGGACATTAAAGATGGATTCAGCATTAATTCTTTTTTTTTTTTTTCTTTTTAGTAGAGTGAGCCAAAACAATACAGGGTTTTTGTATTTATCACAGTTCAATTTGATTAATGACTAGGCAATATTCTAGAGTAGATTAATAGCATCAGAGATGAAAGGACATTTTAAAAACATTTGTCCTCCTCCCAGATAAAGAGGATTTCAGTGCATTTAGATAATTAACATGAAAACAGTGGCCTTGGGTTTATTTTGATCTCTGCATAAATATTCTCCAATTAGTTTGGTAAAGCTTATGATATAGCCTACATATAGGGACTGCAATGAGTTTTCCTAGCTTTACAATCATATAATACAACTAGTTAGACCAGTTACACCAGAGTATGCACAACCATGAACTAGTTATAAGTCTGTTTTTTGATGACAGTCATTATATATGCAAGATATAAAGAACTGAAAGTACAGATTTCATGGACTGAAAGATGAGAAATAAATGTTCTGATCACATTATAAACAAAAGCCAAAGAACATAAAATCATCTACAAATGTAACTGGTAATACAATACTTCTGAGTATTCTTCAAAACTACAACTGAAGAAGTACAAATCCAGGAAAGATCCCATGGAATGATATCTTGTCAAAATAAAGAACTGCAAATATTTAAATGAAGTTGTAATTTAAAAGCAAAATAAGTGACATAGGCTTTCCAACAGAAGGCGGCTTTATGTTACTGTTACAATGGAATTGTGGTAGCATAGGGAAATGACTGGATAAATACTTAAACAAATAAATTAATAAATGAAAAACCCTGACACTGCTTTATTGTAGCCTATCTCAGAATAGTCCTGCATGGAATTTTGCTGTGTACATAAAAGATTCAATAAACTCCAGTGTGAAAAACCCTCTAAGTGAAGAGGACCACGTTTGAGAATGGAAGTTCTGGGCACAGGAAGGCATGTGCCAAACAATACAGGTCACAACTAAGATATTAAGTGTGAAACATTGAAAAGGAAAAAAAGCAAGACACAGGCTCATAGATCTTGGATAACTCAATTAGAAACACATCAAATCTGTAAACAGCAAAGTTTAAAGTTACAGTTTCTCAGAACAATAGGAAGTTGCTTCTTGAAATAGCACATAATTGAGTGAAGAATATTCTGAGAAACTACTGAGGCTTTGAAAGACATGATAGCCTTAAATCAACAAGATCTGCTTCATCAGCAGTAGACCCATATTCAAGCACAGTTTAGACATATCTTTATATTTAAACCACAAACAGAAATAAGTAAAGGATTAAGAAGGTCCAAACTAATATGTAAAGTGGTCCTAAAATAATTAGGTTAAGTTAATCTAGCAAGAAATGTAAAAAAAAAAAGTCATTATACAAACCTTTGGACAGAGGTATTAAAAAAAAAAAGTTAGTAAAAAATAACACCATCAGAATAAAAATTAAAGACAAAAGGGTCATTATTCATGTTGCTCCCAAACCCAGTAATATATCCACTAGTAAGTGCACATATGGAGAAAAGAAGGAGACAAACAAGGAAGATAAGTTGCAAACCAGTGGAGTGAAATGAAAGGATCTGAGACGCTACTTAAGCTAAGCAGGGAACTGTCAGAATCTGCAAAGGCAATGTTCATGAAATGAGGAAAACTATCACAAGCTATAATAGTCAAGAGGTAAGAAGGAAAGCTGGATAGCAAAGGTAACTGCTGAAGAGCAAACAGTTAAAAACATAAAACCAAATTAAAAGAAACTCCTTAAATCTATCAAAAGCAAGAAGCTTATAAGAATCATTATGTCTGCTGGGAACTCTGGAGAATAAAGACAGCAATTAAGGAAGAGAAAGATATTGCTAGAAGATAGAAGATTTATTTGCATCAGTGTTCACAATAGAGGATTTAGGGCGATATCTACTCTTGGGTAATGAAAATGAGGTACGCTCAGATTAAGAGGTGCTGAAATAAATCAATCATTTAAAAAGCAGGAAGCCACCAGGACTGAAAATCCTGAACAAGAGTAGTTGAGCTATGGAATCTCTAATTGAAAAACAACTCCTGTACTGGAAGGCTAGCAGATGTTTCATATATATTATAAACAGGCTTTAGCATGAGTCAGGGCATCAAAGTTTCATAAATCTTACAACTGTACCTGGAAAATTAAAAACCAAACCAAAAACACCCAACCCCTCCCCCAAGCCTCCAAACCCCCAAAACAACAACAACAAAACCAACAACAGAAGCAAGCAAACAAACAAACAAAAAACTCAACCCAACAAAAAACAACCAACCAACCAAAACCAACAAAAAAACCCCCAACAAACACAAAACCAAAACCAAGCCCATCACACTCAGAAGACCACGAGATAATAGATCTGTGCAAAGGAAGATGATAACTCACTCATCTGTTAGAAAGTCCTCAAGACATCAGTAAAATACTGTAGTAGTCAAAGGAGAATCGATTGGTATAATTTATTTAAACTCCCTAAAGGCCTTGACAAAGTTTCTCACAGTAGACTGCTAAAAGAAGAGACACAGACAGCTAACTGAAGACCTCTGTTCAATGTAGCAGGTATCAGAAGAAAGAAGCAATATATTAATCAAGAAGAGGACTGAGATTATAAAGAAAAACATTATATAAACCAGTGCTGCAGCCTGTTCTGAACTGCTGCTTGCAGTACAGGTGTCTGCATCTCAGAAAGATACCAGGAAACCAGAGGATGTTTAAGAGAAAAGTAATGAGTGCCACAGAAGTTCCCTGAAAAGCATGGTTTTGTGGATATAGACTGGAATAACTGGAATTATCTTAAAAAGGAAATTAAAAAGAAGCATCATAACCATACATGAAATAATTGCTAGACGTAAGCCACAATCTCCTATCTCCCTGTCTTAATACACAAATATGGTGACAGAAAATTCAATCACAAGGCAGCAAATTTAACAGAAGCGATACACATCAGTTTTCACATAGTTTATATTTACACTGTGTGACTCCTTTATTGATAATGCTGAGCCAGAAAAAAAAATATAAACCTGAAAATAAGTAGATGCTTATGTGGATAACAAGAAGTTAAAGAAGCACGGAGTTAAAACTGGCTAAGTGTGCATTGCAGGGGAACTGAAACTTATTTGGAGACAGATCTCTCATTACTGGAGACTAGGTCAGACTATGAAGACAAATCATCAAGAATATTTGTATTCTGGGTTTTCTGCATGGGTTGTTCAGGGGCCACTGCCTGAGGTAAGATGCTGCACAGGCCTCAGCTGTGCTTCAGACCCCTTTTGCGCATGCTCCTAGTGTCACCTATTGCATGAATTTCACTGTTTACAGCCCAATAGTTGTGATTGAATAACAACATCAAATTATTTAAAGCAAACAGTAGGTTTTAAACGTTTTTCTTCACTGAAGAAGTCATACAAAGAATGAAAACAAACATGCAGACAAATTGATTACTTTTTACACTTGAAAATTGTCAGCCAAACATAAGGTTTGCTTGCAACTAGGAAGTAGACATTATTTTCTGATGGAAAATTAACTTCTCAAAGGAAAACCAATACTTTCCTTGAAATGTTAAATTTTTAAAATAGAACTTTGTAATTACCCCTACCCCTCAGTTATGCTATATATTCTTGAGCACCATCTACTGGTGGTACATTATTAATTAAATTTTATGAAAATACAAATTACTTCTCTGATAAAATTCAAATATAATATAATATTCCAAAGCATATTTAAAATTGAGAATGCAAATTATAACCTATTATTTAATAATTTTTTATGTCTTCTTGATGACAGAGAGAAAATTAATAGTGGTGAAATTCCCTTAGAGTCTGAGCTCAATAGAGAAATACATCTTTCCATCTTTATATATTTATTTAATTTTATATTAGCTGTAATATAACCAGCATCTTCCACTTTAGTTCTTCACTTTAGACTACATTAAATAACATTTTTCTTGAGATGGCCACATCAGCTTTGGATTTAAATTTTTTCCTGACTTACAGCAAGGAAATACTGTTCTTCTAGAAATTTGGTGTTATGCAGCTAAACCTGTGATGCAGACTGGAAAATGTATGCTTGCCAAAGCAGATTTTGATGGTCCTTGCATGAATCGGGCAACAGATGTGGGGAACAGATGAGTGCCACTTCTACGTAAACTAAGAAGCTCAGTAAAAATAGTACTTGATTCTTACCTGTACATTGGCTCTATAATCATAGTTGCCATTATTGTGCATAATGTGACACATCTAAGTGTCTTTAAGTCTACAGTGAGTTAAGACTTAATGATAATAATAAAGTCAGCATTAAGTATGAAAGTCTTTTTTTTTAAAAAAAAAAATATTATTTTTTCTTAATTCATGCCTTCAGTGTTAGAGAAAGGCTATCCTGTTTGCACCATCTTATAGCATATCTTATATATATCTTGTATATCTTATAGCCTATCTTATTTGAACACTGCAGGCTGCAACAGTGACCTTGGCTTGAAAAGAGTCCACTTAAGGGTGACAAGTGATTGAGTGAGAGAACAGTCCATTTTCCAAAGCCACGTGCTTTGAACTGTGGCGTCCCTTTCAAAATTTGCACCAGTAATGTTTTAATTTCAGATGTGCTGAATTTTGTGCAGTGTTCACTAACACCTGGACTGAAATAATTTAGCTGTTGTGACCGAGATACCAAAGATCTCAAAGTATTACTGGAGAGCGGAAGAAGAAACAAAACAAAACAAAACAAACAAGCTAAACAAAAGCTTTAATTTATTCCATCCAACATATTAAATTAGGTAAGCCTCATTTTCTCACCAATACAGAAATTACTTACAAATATTACTCTCCTCCTTCTTTCCTAGTTTGGATCAAGCCAAACCTTGCTGAAACAATTGCACTAAGTTCAGAAAGCAGCACTATAAATTCAGCACTCAGTGTGTTGTTCCTATCTCTACCACACTACTACTGAGTGACATAACACTTCTTTCAGTGCCTTGATATTTTCTTTGTAGTACAGATGGCATCACATGTGCCATGCAGATCTGACAGCCCTCCCATGAAATAGTGTGGGATTATATTAATATCTTATTCCTAGGTTTTAAATGAGGATCTAGTTGATATTTCTGAATTATATGTTTAGGTTCACTTTACATCTGCTCTTCAGACTGCAGTTTAGCACTAATGTATATACAAAGTAGGACCACTGCAAACACAAATTATCTTCATGCCCAATTTAAACAAATAGACTGTTATATTTCTGTTTATTTATATCATAGATTTAAATTTCCAGACAATCAAAATTCCAGTTTTTTTTGGTCTCAAATGCAGCTGCATGATACCTGGCAAACAAATTATTTCTGAAATTGGCCTCAGTTTGAGTAGGAAAGCACAAATGGTTCATGGATATTTTTGTACTTGAAAATAGTATAGTTTACTTTAGAGTTAGTTCTAGAAACTAAAACCTGTCTTGTTTAAGACTGATTTCAACAAATCTTCAGGAGAAATTTGCAGAGTGCTCTGTGCTGCCATCTCATCCTTCTGTTCTGCAGCTCCCATAGTTAACCTAATCATGCCTCGTCCAACTTCAATCCTTTCCTTCAGATTGTAGACAAGGCCGAGAAGTTTTCCCTCACAGATTCTTCTCCAGCATTGCCATGACTTCACAAAATGGAAATGTGCAAGTGACAATGACAACAGCTTACCATACATACATTGTGTATTTATTAATTTTAATTTCCACTTGCAATTAAAGAAGCTACAATTTGCCAGTGCCATAAGAATCAGGTGGAAGAGTTCATTCAGGATGTTGGCTTTTTTCTATGATTTACGTTCATGTTATTTATTTCATACAAAAGGGGTGAAAAGGTATTTAAATGCTGCATTGTATGCACACTTTTGATTTGTTCTGCTCATATCAACCTGTCAATAAACCGAACTTCCCTTGAAGCAACGTGCTGATCACCCACAGGTAATAGTGTCACAGGATGTGAGAGAATACGATTATCTGTGAGCCACTGATGGTTCGGTTGTCATTGCATTGGATTTGCTGGGCATAGATCATGCACATTTCTCACATTTTCCTTGGTTTGGGTAGATATTTTTTTGTTTTGACAATGGAGCATAAAGTATTTATGTTTGTAAAAGCTTGCAGGGCTGCGTTTTACAACTTGTACCTATGGAAAATACAGTAAAAAGCTATAAGCCTGCTTTCATTTACTTTGGTCAGAAGTGGTTTGTGACCAGTAATACCTCTGATCAGAATTTGTGCAGCGTGTAATTGTAATCATAAAAGCTATATATTACAGGAACTCAAACATTTCCAGGACCAGAGTGAATGTGTATGGGGGCAAAATGCTTGTTTTAAGGACTGGTTTGGACGCTGGCCAGAAGTTTAAACTTTCGTTTAATCGGGGTGGGTGGGAGGGGGCGTTCAAAACCAGCCAGTCGTGTTTCCCGTGAACTTTGAAAGAGCAGAGGCGCTGGAACGGGGAGCCAGGCTGTAACAGGGAGCCGGACCACACAGCGTCGGCAGGGCTTTGTTCTGCTTGCTGAATGGCAGTGCTGGGCACACACAGCCACCAGGCTGCGAGCTGGTGTGACTGACAGCAGTAATTATTAAAATGTCATCTCCTAATTTTCACGCTGGATATCTGCTGTCGCATGGCCTGCCCGATCCCTCACGCCAGTGGGAAAGGCCAGAGAAGACAACCTAACCCGCCCTGGGGAGCAGGAGAAACGCAGCCAGAGGAGAACAAAACGCATATCCAACCCCACCGAGCTGTACCAAAATAAAATTTTAAAAACCCCAAACAACAAAATTTAAAAACAAATAATAACAGGGAAAAGCCCAAACAAACAACAAGCGGGGGGTGGGAGCGGTCTGCTTTCCTTGTGGCAAGGCTCCCTCCGCGGAACTCCCCCGCCCCTGGGGCCCCACCCGTCGCCAGCGATGCTTCCCCAGCC
>NW_009952052.1:870056-875872 GCF_000747805.2 Chaetura pelagica
GGGGCTGGGCTGGCTCTCGCACACACGGGCGCGTGCACGCGCAGACACGGGCGCGCGCACACACGCTCACACACGCAGCAACAGAGACGCGCTCTCGCTCCCACCGTACTCCCTGCGCGCCCGGCGTTCACACTGCTTCCCGACATCGGCAGCCAAGGACCCCCCCGCCACTGTCCGGCCATTAGTGCCTGAGGGGGGAAGAGGAGGCAGACAAGAGGAATAAGTCTATTAGTAATAACAACAACAACAAACCCCACCAACAAATCTGCACTAGCGCCTGAGTCCTCCTCTCAGACCGCCGCCTGCCTGGCATCGCCGCTCATCGGGCTGCTGTGCTGAGACTTTGTTTCAAGTAAAAAAAAAAAAAAAGAAATAAGAAAACCCAACAAACCAACAACCAAAAAAACCTCCGCTTGCTCAGCCACTTCCATTTTTCCCCCTGCAGTCTCGCTGGTTTAGGTGGTTTGTTTTTGTTTTTTTGGTTTCATTTCTTTCCCTTCATGTGGTTGGATTTGGTGGATCCGGAGCCAAAGCTGCTTTTTTTCCTCGGTGGGGTGTGTGTGTGGCGTGCAGGGGTTTTCTCGCTGCGTTTTTTTTATCTTCTGCTGCTTTTTTAAATCTTGGTTTTGAAGCTGAGCCGGGAAAATGGGAAACGGTGCTTCCGACAGAAGGGGAATCTCTCCATCACTGTTGTTGGGACGTGTGCCTGTGGTGCTAGTGTTTTAGAGAAATAGCCTGACAGCTTTCGGAGTGGAAGGTAAGGGTGCCCGGGGCATTTCCATTTCCCATTTCCAGGGATTATGACTGGAGAGCTTTTAGCTTGGGATTCCGGGGAGGAGGCGGCGGAGGAGGGGGACAGGCTGTTGCTGAAGGATAGAGAGACAGCACATACAAAATGATCTCCGCATTTACTTCAGTGCTGCAGTTTCAAAGTTAGAGAAGTCCGTTTTGCGACACATCTCGTTCCCTGAGAGTAATTTCCAGCGAGACCGGGAAAACCTGAGGTTTGTGCACGATTGGGGCAATTTTTTGGGGGGATGTTAGGTTAATAGGAAGTTAAAATAAGAGAAGTCAGTGATTCTTCTATTGGGGGAAAAAAAAAAATAAGTGGAGTGATGGCGCCGTCTATGTTCGATATAACTACAGTGTCACCTAGAAAATCAGTTTGGGGAATATCCAGACTAAACGCCCGTTTGCGTTTCAGCAGAAGAGGGTTCTTCCCCTTCCCAAATGGGCAACCTTAAGCCTCTGTGGCCGTTCTTTAACTCCCTCCCGCATGGAAAAGAAAGATCTTTTTAATCTGAATGCCTGATCCTTTCAGTGAGCAAGATTCACTCTTGTATTTAGCAATACTGCAAACTAACCGAAATGCTGCTGGCACAATCAGCTTGGGTGTGTGTGTGATGCACACAGGGAGAGAGAGATTAAGACAATGTTGTGTTTCAGTAGCTTTGCATGAACAAACGCACAACTGAAATGAGGGCTATTTGATTTCATTTCTTCATAGAAAACAGCCTGGCTCTGCAGACGTCTTTATTTTTCTAGTGCAGATATTGCATAGGATAGAAGTCAGAGGCTTTTTTTCCTTTTCAAACAGAAAAGCAAGTAAGACCCATTTTTGCTTTTCAGATTATAAAATTAATCCTTTTTCATGGGTAGAATTCCTAATTTAGGCACTTATTGTCACATTGGCTTTCAACGCCTACACCATCCTGAATAACACTGCGCAGAACTGCATTGCCTGCAAAGTGCTTCAGCAAAGGGGGAATTGTTTCCAGAATTCCCAGTAAGTTTCTCTTTTTTAAACCTTAAATGCCATACCGACCCTATTTGGAGAAGGAGGATCGTGCTATTCATTGAAATGGACACACAGGAGAAAATCCAACCGTGTGGATAGAGACGACAGCAGCTCTGCTTTTTTTTTTTTGCTTTTTTTTTTTTCTTAAATCTCTGCTATAAAGAGGGTTAGAGTTGGTGCTGCTTTGCCCATCTCAAGACTCAGGAGTTTGAATTATAATCTAGGAGATAGGAAAATCTCTTCAAGGGAGTTTAATCTTGTGGTTTGCTGTGTGTTACGCAATGGGAGACAGAAGATGCCTTGCTGTTTGGTGAGGAGATGAAAAGCTAGGCAAAGACACACATCAAAACTCAGTAGCGGTGCCTGTGTGTATGTCTGCCTCTGCTTACAGAGCAACAGTGGAAGAGACTGCAGTCTGGAGAGTTTTGAAATTAGCTTGGTATCACTTCTGGCTGTTTGCATTTGACAGCAGAAGGCAAAAAAGGTACTAAATTGTAAGAGATAAGCAGCTTCTCAAAGGTTAATGCTGAAAACATTCAATTTGATTTTTTTGGATAACATTACGGAGGTAAATAAACTAAGGTTCATTTCATTAACCTAGGCCACTGTTCAGAGAACAGAGCATGTGGAGGCTGTAACAGTCGACAGGTGCCATAAACCAGCTTTTTTTGTAGGTACTTGCAGAGAAAATGTAGTATGTCTTTCATCTTTCAAGTGCACATCTGCAAAACACAGCTAATCAGGCAGGACAAGATATTTGTAATAAGAGGGCAAGTGCAGTCCAATAGGTGCAGAGATCCTGCTGTTGCACCAGCAGATTGTATCCTGATACTGGTTGTAGATACTAATAACAGTGGTCCATTTTATATAACCTAAGAGGTTGTAACAGATTGAAAATATTAACTTAAAAAGCTGTCATTTAGTGGTAGTAGTGTCTGACCAGCACTAGTTCATCTGCCTGTTTCTTACTCAGAGAGTCTCAAAATTTTATTAATACATTAATATCAGTCTTTCCTGCCTGGGGTTTCTTTTGAAAGAGACCTCTGCATACCAGGTGGCCAGGGGAAATGCATGTAGGCTTGTGAGAAATAACGTTCCATCTGTAACAAATAATAATAATGTGTGCATTTTTAAATAGTGGATGTGATTCTTCACTGTTACTTCTCAGACTTAATAGAAAAATAATTTATAACAGAGGGTGCTTCTTTCTTGTATTTGGTGAAATTTTGCATGTATGTGTCGTATGTGCATTTATATTAGTATAGCAGAAAACTTATTTACTTTTTGAAGAAATAAATAAATAAATCGTCCATTTCGTGGTCTGTTGGGTAAGGCATCCAGTTTTGCACTGAAGTTGAGCGGTTTCAGTCCACGCCATGATGACTACATCCTAGATAGGAGAGGACATTCCTATTAATAATCTAATATATGTTGTTTTTTAATTTGACTGTAGAAGACCTGGGTGTTGCGATGGCCACGTGATGGCGCTGTGCACACAGCAGCAAACCCATCCTTTGCGTTATAAAATAAAAATTACCTGCCCTTTTTTCTGAAAGGGGCTCTAACTGCAAGCTTGAAAACAGCTGGCTCGAATATTGGAAGGAGTTTGGTTTTCAATGCGTGAAGAATTCTACTTGCATTTTTATTTCATTTCATCTCCTGCAGGCCAAATGACATAGGATGAAGGCTGTTCGTAATTTGCTGATTTATATATTTTCCACCTATCTACTGGTTATGCTTGGATTTAATGCTGCCCAAGACTTCTGGTGTTCCACGCTGGTGAAGGGGGTCATTTATGGATCGTATTCTGTAAGTGAAATGTTTCCTAAAAACTTCACAAACTGCACTTGGACACTGGAAAATCCAGATCCGACCAAATATAGTATTTACCTGAAATTTTCCAAAAAGGACTTCAGCTGCTCCAACTTTTCCCTCTTGGCTTATCAGTTTGATCATTTTTCCCATGAAAAAATAAAGGATCTTTTAAAAAATAATCATTCTATAATGCAGCTCTGCGATTCCAAGAATGCTTTTGTATTTCTGCAGTACGATAAGAATTTTATTCAGATACGCCGTGTCTACCCTATCGATTTCCCAGGATTACACAAAAAAGAAGACAACCAAAAATCCTTCTTTGAGTTTTTGGTATTGAACAAGGTGAGCCCAAGCCAGTTTGGGTGCCGTGTGTTATGCACTTGGTTGGAGAGCTGCTTGAAATCCGAGAACGGGAGAACCGAGTCCTGTGGGATCATGTATACAAAATGCACCTGCCCTCAGCATTTGGGAGAATGGGGAATAGACGACCCGTCTCTGGTGTTGCTCAATAACGTGGTGCTGCCCCTCAACGAGCAGACAGAGGGCTGCCTGACCCAGGAGCTGCAAACCACCCAGGTCTGCAACCTCACCAGAGAGGCCAAACGGCCGCCAAAAGAAGGTAGGTGCTTCTGGGAGGGGGGGCTGATTAGGTCCTGCTGCTGGCTCTCCTTGATACTCTCATTTGACTTGCACTCCACTCCAGCTCACCTCTAGATAAAGTAAAAGGTCTGGAGAAGATACACACTCCCTCAGGGCAGGGAAGGCTGCTTTTGCATTTCTAAACTGGCCTAACTTTCAGCACATAGTACTGCTGAGCACTGTTGAAACTCCTCATAAGTAAGATTAACCTTTTTTCGGCCCCCACTTACAGAAATGCCCACAGGTGGCAAGACAGGAATTGCTCTGCCCCTCACCATCTCTTTACGGCAACCACTCAACTACAAAGTCTTGGCTCTCTGACTTTGCAAGCGAAATATTTCCAAATGCATGTGGGTAATCCAACTAAAAGACCAGGAGATTTACCATGGTCAGGACACCTGGTCCCAACTGAGCCACACCACAACAGCCTAAAAACAAACCAAAAGCAAATGTAGTTCTTCAGGGTGAACCCTCTGCCTGCCATGCCTGAAGCCTGAGGCACTGCACAGAGTCAGCACACGCTATTTTGACCTGATGGGAGCCCTGTGAAGGGGCCATGGGCTGCTGCTGCGCCCTTTATCCAGGAGGCTTCGGCTCCAAGAGATGAAGGCTCTGAATCTCATAGCAGTGCTAGAGATGGGGGAGGGGGGTTGATGTGTCAGTCTCAGCAGCTGCCTTGTATCCCTGCTGAAGAAGGGGGGTTGTGGAAGGGAAAGGTTGTGGTTGGGTAAACAGCGCTCCAGCATTTAGAGTGGTAGCCCTCTGCCTAGCCCCTCTGCTTCATTATTTCTGTTTTGGCCTCCTGACATTTTGGGGAGGATGGGAGTGATTTGGGGAAGGACATAAGCGGGGTGAGAGGCAGATGAGGGTAGGCTGAACGTAGACGGGGGGCTCTGGCTGCAACTTGTGAGTGTGGGGGTCCTTCAGAGCAGTGATGTGGAAATGGGGGAAGGGGGCAATGTGCCCCTGCGGCAAGGGATAAATCATCGAGCCCAGGGTATTGCATTTTAATGCAGGAAACGTTCTGTCTCTCCTTGTTTTCTGCATAGCCACAAAGATCCCAGTCTGTGGCGAGGCAGCGCCAAGCTCCCAGCCCCCCTAATAGAAGTTGCTTTGTGGAGCAATGTAACATTGACACGTTGTTAGGAGAGGATTTTATTTAAAAGCAGCCAAGCGCTAGTGCTGTGGGAGAAGAAAAGCTGAACTTGCTCCAGCTGCCGCGGTGCCAGCGGCCGCGGGCAGGGCCGGGGGGGGCGGGGATGAGGGACACTTGGTGTCCGGCGGTTCTGCGCCTCTCCCAGCACCCAGCAGCTCGGAGGGCAGGGAACGGAGCGATCCTAAATGACAGAGGAGGTCATCTCCTGTAAAAAAAATATCCCAGAGAAGCCTGTGCAGAGGCAGGGATGGTATTTAACATCGTTTAGAGCTAATTAGTGCCCTGGGAGGAGGAGGCAGCCCCGGCGGCGGAGCCCAGGGGGCACCGGCAGAGCCGGGGTCGGGCGGGAGCCCCTGGCGCTGCGCGGGGGCGGGCGGCTCAGCCTCTGCTCACGGGGCTGCGCGGGGG
>NW_009952052.1:876635-960243 GCF_000747805.2 Chaetura pelagica
GAGAGGGGTGGGTGCACCCGGAGAGGGGTGGGTGCACAGGTCGCCGGGGGCCCTTCACGGAGCTCGCAGAAATACGCTGAATTCCAGTGGGATGCGTGTCTCCCAGATAAAGCACCTGTTTCTGAAATGTGCTTAGTGGAAGGACAGAGGAAGCTTAGGGCAAACACTTTCAATTTTGTTTTAGTTTTTCTTAGATTTGGAAATATTTCCAACCTATTTTCCTTCCAGTTTCAGACATATTTTAATTCTTGCCCGTAGTTGGGGGTTTTCCTTGATTCCTAGATTGAGAAATGGCATTGTTAGAGGGGTGGGAATTTTGTTTGGTATGTGGAAGGTTTCCTTAGCTTGGTTTTCAGTGTACTTAGTGTTTTGGGTGTTTTGTTGTTTGTTTTTTTTTGTGTTGCTGAGAATTATAACAGTAATAAAATTATTTCAATGTTTTATTCCATAACTTGAATGCTCTTGGAAATTGTTCAACGTATTGCTAGTAAAAGTTATAATCAGTTAGCAAATTAAACCTCACGTACTTCTCAGCAGTAGTACTGTGCTTGTTTTCTGCTTAGTGTTTAAGCCATTTCCCCCCTTTCCTCAGAAGGCTAAAAATCTGCAAAAGAGTTGTGTTGAGTCTTTGTTTTCTATAGATGTAGTCAGATTTATCAAGTACATCAATTAGTGTATTTGTATGTGTAAAGACGGTTTGTGGTTCAGGCTTTATTGTGGGATCAAAATGTGGAATATTCCTGCCACAAACGTAGTGCAGTTCATCACTTGTGTCAGCAAACATTTAGGCAAGAAATGCAAAATCTGTTCTCACAGGCAATCTGATTCAGGTTAGATTGGAATAGGTAGCAAAAATAAGGGTGACCATCACCTAAGAGAATGGTTTATTGTGGTTGGAGTTCATTGTGTCAACTGAAGGTACGGTTTTGTTAGTAAAAGTTGAGTTACAAGGGGAGTGACGACTGCCTATCACTGTGAGAGTGCACTGGACTTGGTAGATTATGTTTTGTGCAATCATACATTACTTTGAGGTTTGGTACTGATACTGCTGATCAATTACTTTCACATAGCAATTACAAAGACCTGACAGCTTTCTGTAGGATTATGCATACCCTCCCATGCTTCAGATATGCTTTCATCGAGGTTGAATGTATGATGTGCAAATTATTTTCCAAAATCTATTTCCAGTCACATTTAAAAACCATAGTGTAAATAGAGAGCATTTAGATTAAAGCCTACTGTTTATTTTTTTAACCTCTGAAGATTTTCACAATTTTGAATATGATAAATGGCTTAGGAAAATGGATGAAAGGATTTTTCCTTTTTTAAAGTGTTGCATTTTACAAAAGATGTGGCAAGTATACAATGGATGATTGTGTTTCTAAAAGTGCCAAAGAATATTGAACAATAAAAGGAACTAGGGCAAAAAAAGGAAATTGTAACTATTATGTTTCAAACAAAATGGTTGAGAAACACATGATTTGATCAGTGTTTCTTCCATAGGCAGATCATATTTGGTGTCACTGATTAAAGCAGTATTGAAATTGCCACATTTTCAGTAAGATGCAGTTTCATTGTATCCTGATCCTTTTCCACAGACTTTACATCTGAGGTGCTTAGCATGGATCAAAGCACTAGCAAATAGATTTCAATGAACATTCTGGCAGAAGCCTGAATTTAAGGGCTCAGGGGAATTTTTCCTCTTGAACTTCAATGCTGTGACTGAAGTATCTCATGAAGTTTCTGTCAATAAGACAAGGCTCAGTTCCAACTTTTGTGGACCTGTAAAGCCTTTGTGTGTAGTCAATCCATACAATTTTATTAATGATAGTACTAAGAACACAAAAATACATGTTCATGTTGTGACTGCTACAAAGCCATAATATTATTGTAGGGTTTTACAATAGTAAATTAGAAACCAAGAGTTTGCCCTACATTTTACTGTCACATCTGACAGGGACCTTCATGAAACAAGGAAAATGATACTTTTGTCCTCTTTCATCCGACAGGAGAAAAGAAGATATTAACAGTAATTGAATCTTAGCATTTTAGAAATGTAGCACTGGTCTACTTTGTCAGAAATTCTAACAGCTCACTGTGTATTAGCATGTCAGTATTCAGTAATGGAATATTTATTTTCCTGATTTCAGTTCTGAAAACAACAGGGACATAATTTATGACAAATTATCAAATAATACTAAGATGTAAGATGCAGATAGTTTTGTAAAGCTCTTGGGGAAGGTGTGCATTTATTTATGTTTTTCCATTAATGTCCACTTCCTGTTGCACACATTTAAGACTAATTTTTAGTATCTGTCACATACACAGAGGCTGTAGGCTGGACATCCCTAATCATAGGCAACAATATGTGTCATAGCATGACTCCATCAGAGGATTAAACTGTGAAACCAGTGCAGGATTTGTATAGGAAGATCAAAAATTACAAAATGGAGTCTAATAACCTTACACTTCTAGGGATATTTATCTCTAATGTGCAACAACTATTAAAGAATAAAGCAAAATTTAGAAAATCCAAAATTAATAAATCTAGTCCAGAATATGGAATGAGTGCACTAATGTACTTGGAAGATTCTTTATTATATCTTGCTGCTTGCAGTGGTTCTTTTATCCATGAGTGCAAGAGGAGAAAGGAAGATGAGCACGTATGGATGAATAAGCTTTTTAATTTTATGTGAGTGGTATTTTTCATTATGACTTAAGAAATATTGTTTACAAACTTTAAACTGCTACATTAAAATAACCTGCTACCATGCAGGTTATAAGCACTTACAGCCAGTGTTATCACATTGTTATAGAATGTAAAGAAAAATAATTTAACTGTAAATATTTTTTATATCAGTATTGCTCCCTCTAAAATGTTCATGGTCAAAATCATCATGGAAACTTTAATAAAATCAGTGATGTGTTTCTTCTTTACCAGTCTGGTTCCCAGTTGAACAAAAAAAAATATCTTGTGTATTCCAGTGTGCTTCATGTAATACCCTTTTTTGCATACTTTCCTAAGAAAATTATCATCCTGAATAAAAGTATTGTAAGTACATATTTGGGCCACTCTGACCACTCATAATAGGCTGCTTTATCAGTGCTATGCAAGTTTGATTTCAGATTTTTTTTTTTTTTTAATGCAATGCAGTGTAGAAAGTGTTAATAATTGAATCTCTCTTAATCAATAAGGCCTACGTTTGTTTTCAAGGATTATGTGCTGTTATCACTAAAAATTGTACTTCAGTTTGTGGTGTATCGATCATTTCCACCTGATTTATTTTAATAAACTGTGAAAGGTCTTGTGTTGATGTAAAGTTTAAAAGTTTGTGTGCAAGCACGTATGTGTGCTGAATTTGGTGGGATTTGGAGCAATCTGTAAATGATTTTTCTGATACCTTCAAAAAGGAAAAAACTCAGGCAATTTTCTTTATATATATAAATTTCTTTGCTTCAAGTTATTTTAATGCTTTATTGATAAATACTTGCATTTATACATACACATCTGGGTGGCAATTTCTTTGGTACCACTCTATCAATATTTTTTTCAGTACTTGTCACACTAACAAGATGATATATTACTTACTTAGTGGGAAAGGTCAGCCTGCTGCCTTCAGTGGGATCACTTGTACTGCATAGCATCCGAATACCAGTTTTTCATGAACTCACTGCTTGCTTAAAACATTCATGGCTTCTATGACATTGTGTGTTGGAAGCTGTGTCATAACCAAACCAAATCTGTTTTTTTCCTGAATTAAACCTCTATTTATGTGAATTATTGCACATCAGACATTGTGGACATGCTGCTGGAGACCTCCACTCTAAAACACACAGAACATAAACAGAAGGCAGTGATAAAGAATTAGGAAGTTATATAAAGAAATTATGTGTTCAAACTGAAGTCAAAGAATATCCAAGTTAGGAACAAAATTCTGAGTCTCTTGCTGCTGGTTCCAGTGAACAAGTAGGTGATAGTACCAAGTCTTCTACTCTCAAATATTTCAGACCTGTCATACCTTCTTTGCTTGGTTTTCTCATAGCAGTAAGATACGCCTTTTGTCTTCAAATACTTCTGTTCCACTTTGGGTGAGCAGGGTGTACAATGTATTTACTGGATTTTGGTCCTTGTCTTCCGATTTGCTTGTGCTTTCTAAAGGTGTGGAAGTTTTCATCGGTAGCAGAGCCATTAATGGAAGTTAATGGTGATTCTGTTTAGACAGTGAGGTTTCAGTTATTTGATCTCAGAGGCATTATATGAAATTACATTATGAGATAAAGCAGGTACTGCATTTTATATTACTGTGCAGTGTTTTATAACTACATATATATTGTACATTTATATAATACAGTGATTGTGTAATCTATTACATTTAATACATTCTCCTGGGTCCTTTTTAAAGCAACGTATTCTCTTCTGTTCAAATCTATCCATATTGGTGTTTTGTTTAGCTTTCTATTTGCAAAAGCATGGAAGAATCTGCTTTGTGTGTTGGTATACACAGAGCAATTTTCAGAGGAGACTTTATGTTTTTTCTTCTTAGAGAACTAATTTTGTGAAGTTTATGCAGTTGTGTTTTATCAAAGGATTCCAACTCAAAGTTGTTGTAGTTCTCGAATTGAAGTTCAGCTGTTCATTTATAAATATGCAATAATTGTAATAAAACAAAGGTCACTGCAGAATTCCATTTAGCATTACTCATATTCACTGTTAACAAGAAATATAAAATGCTCTTTAGGATAGAGAAAGTTGTACATGATATAAAGTACAAATTCACAAATTATGCTTCACTGATTTATGAATATTTCAGAGGTAGAGCCCTTTCTGATGTTAGTTAAATCTCAACACAGTCAAGTTTTTAGTCATTCTTAGTTGATCTCTTAGAAAAGTTATAAATAAAGTTTTTATCAAATTACTGACACATTTTTCTGATGGTCTAGCCACCATCAGAATTAATAGAAATTATCTAAGATAACAGTGTCTGAGACCAGAGGAAAGTAACTGCAAAGGCCAGATTGCTGTCCTTACTCAAGGCAAATTCCCCATGCTATCATTATAATTTGATCTAAATGAAGATTAGATTAGAGCCCACAAAAGAGATGTGAAACAGTGATAGCATGTGTTCCTTCCACTAAAGCAAATTACTTCATACTTTTTATTAATTCTATCCTTTCAAACTTCTTAAGATTTTTTTTCTCTGTGGTATTCCTTTTGAAATGATCCTTGACATTTGGTAGTGTGAAGCAGATGCACTGAAAAAAAAGCAATTCTGTAACTGATTGCTGTGTTTCTTTCTCTTTGAGCTGGTTAGCCTATGTCTTTATGTGCTTCTGTTTTTTGTTTATCTTCATTATCTGAAGGGGAAACAAGGCATATGGCATACTCAGAGTGGTGTTTCTTTGATGGTGCTGAAAATGTGTGGCACTGAAATTTGGAAGCAAGCTCTTTTCAGTTACTCAATTCAAAATTTGTATCTTCTTTAAATGGCAAATATGCATCAGAAATGTAAACTTTGAATATCATCTATATAATAGATATTTCATCTCTCACCATTTTCACCATTTTGCACGTATCCTTCAGGGGTTGTAAACCACTTTGGGACCTGACTTTAGTTCTTTTGTTTTTCATGTACTGGTTGCTTATTCATCAGTTATGCAGAAACAGTATTTGTTTCTAACATGGTTTATAACTCAGCCGTAGCAGATAGATGTGTGCCATTGAACAGATTTGCTGAGGGATGATGGGGGCAAGAAAGATCAAGAGAGCAATTCTCCCACTCTTATCTGTGGAAAATGATTAACAGGACTATCAGCCTTACCACTTCTAACTGCCATTGGAAATACCTTATGTTAAGTGAGAATTGGTTAACCAGTGTCATCAACAGAGGTGTGTTATCGCAAGTTGCTTGTGAGGATCTAAGATCACATTGCTGATGAGATGATTCTGGTTTCACTGCTTTCCTTTCACTGAGCTATGTCAGCACATCAAACAAGCAGAAAACTGTTGATCTTGGTTTTTTTTTCAGTTGAGTGATCTTGATGTTGGGTTAGTCTGCTATGATGGCCCAGCTGAGCTTTACATCAGTACCAAAAAGTGACACAGGAAAGAACTGGAGAGGAACAGTGGTGCTGATTCAGCCAGATTTAGGTTTGCTTAGGGAAAAGTCTGTCAAAAAGTGGCCGTTACCCTTGCCCTCACTTTTCCATATGTTAGCAGCCAGTTACATCATACTGTATTTCTAGGCAGCTGTACTGTGTTTGGTTACAGTATTACTGATGGATTCTTCAAAATAGACTCCAAGATGTGGTTATCCAGAGCTTCCTTCTGACCGCTAAAGAGTGATGCAGTTTTCTGTGTAAGCATACACAGCGTGCTGGGGGATGAGTCTGCAAAGCCCTTGGAACTAATTTCTGTAGTGCAGCTAGAAAGGCCTTAAATTACTGATTAGAAAATCAGATAATTGAATTCTTGGTCTTTATTGGTTAGGAGGAATAATATTGTACATGCTTCATACACACTTTTTCCTAAAAGGGTTTTGGAAATTCTTAAGTCTGAAAATTTGATGTGGAATATTTCTTTGAATCCTTAATTTGATGTGGAATATTTCTTTGAATCCTTTTCACTTTTTCTCATACATTGTTTGCTTCTCTATCCTATGAATATATCCTTTGCAGTCCCTTCTCTACTGTATGCGTAGAAGATGTCAACTGTCTGCAGAGCTGGGCACTTCAGCTTGAGCTATAAAGAGTTATGTTTTTATCCTTGGAAATATTTTCTTTGTTCTGTGGCATTGGCTGGTATCTGCAGTGATTGGCACACATACAGAAGCTCCATACGCGTATGTTTGAAGGTTGATAGATGTGCTTCCTACTGACAAAGGAGAGGAGGAAAAATGTTCAGCACTGCAGGTGTAATGTGAGTACAGAGCCTAGTCCAGCTGGTCTTGTCTGCACCAAATCACTAATAATTCAGAGTATCATGAAGGTTCACTCTCCTTGGAGGGGAGGAGGGCACCAAGGATTGGATATTGGCCAATTCAAATGCTTGATAAAGTTTTAAGAGTTATGTATAGGGCTATGGGGTTTCAGCTGATTATGCTGTTTTCTGAGTCTATAAGTACAATAGATACAAGTCTCACCTTTTAAAGTAGAATTATGATCAGAAGAAAAATTTGAAAATTATTGTCCTGGTAGAATGTAATGAACATAATTGAAGCAGAGCTTGGAACCAATGCTATCCTGTCTCATAAATGAATGTTCAAATTATTACATATTCATTATTTTTCATCTACGGAAATTTTAATTTATCCACAAAACTTGAGGCAACTTTGAATTTTGGGAAAAGCAAAAATATTCCTATTTCTTGACCAGATAGAATGTTCTGAGAAGCAGAGCCACCGACTTCAGATTGCTCCAGATGCTGCAGTTGATTACAGGGGTTCAGGTTTGGTTTGGCAATATATACACTGAAGATTATAAAAAGAGGATGCCATCTCTGCCTGTCATTAATGCAAAGCTTGGTCAGGCAGGTGTCATTCAACATGACCATTTGGATTAGGCTCTACTGCAGAATAGGTGCAAGTGAATCTCAAGAGTTTGCTGCTTCTCACAGCTAAGGTGATGCCCAGGCCCTTGAGTGCACCTTGTGCATGTTGCTTGTGGCTCTTAGACACTGGTTGTTGTGGCTGCCTTGGAATGAGCATTTTGGAGGTCCCCATTTTGGATGCAGGCCTTGGAAATGATGATGAGGCATCTACATGTATTTGATTTATTTTATAAATACAGTTTCTGTGCATAATTTCCTGTCCTTTTGGTATTTTTATAAATGTACTGCGTTGCCTTCTGGTCATGTTAGGAGGAAAAATCTGTCAAAGCTTATAGTTTGCTCAGTCATCAGTATGATACAGGTACTTAAAATAAATAGATTAAGCCATCACTGCTAGACCTGAGAGATTTTTTTTTTTTTTTTCCCCCACAGTTCTCATGAAAATAAAATCTTCAGGTTTTTTTCTATTGATTGAAATGCAAGTGTGGTTTTATTAGTTGTTTTGCAAATTAAATATATGAAGGGATGAAGGACACATTTATCTCCTATTCCATGATTTTAAGCTTTTGGATAGTGGATTTTTGTCCATCTGAAGTGCTGGAAAAAAATAGCTTGGTAACATAGTGTACAATAAAATAATTTCTATCATAAATGAGGCATGAAGTGGAACCCAAGTGTTCCAGGATGTGGCATCTAAATCTTTTTCAGAAAACACAAAATTCTTGCTTTTGCATTCACTTGTACTTAATAACTCTTAGTGAATAAACAGGGTTATTAATGTAAATGGAATTTCATTAAAAGCAGGTTTGCCCTCAACTGAAAGTATAAGTACCTTAAATGTATATAATCAATATTAGAACAGGAAATATTTTTTTTTATTATTGCAATAACTTATTTAAATATCACCAATCAAATTAGTTATAACAATAAATCACTATCAAATAAATAAATAACAAATATTATTAGTAAATTAATAATTCATTTATTATATATGGATAGTTTTACATAAGCTGGATAAATGTTCTTTGTTCTTGTTATCCTGGAACCAACTAATCCCAGGTCTTTTAAGTGATCATTAGAGTATTGTTCATTAGCTCTGGGATCCCCAGTGCTGTCCTT
Source organism: Chaetura pelagica (assembly GCF_000747805.2). NCBI lineage: Eukaryota > Metazoa > Chordata > Aves > Apodiformes > Apodidae > Chaetura > Chaetura pelagica. The sequence goes on from NW_009952052.1 coordinate 885,301, forward strand.
TGCCCCCACTAGCCCTGCCGAACCTGTGTACCTCTGTTCTCAAACTGTTCTCTCATAGTCATGCTTGTGCTCTTCTGCATTGCATCATTATGCTGGGATAATAAGTACATCATTCTGTACAGAATAACTGCATGTTGCTGCCATCTATGAAAATAATATGGTTCTAAAAAGATAAGCAAATGTTAAACAAATCAGGCAATAGCTGGATGATCATTAAACAAGCTTAACAAAGCTCCAGGAAGAGCATGGAAGTTCAAACAATACATGGCATGTCCTGAGGCTTTTTAATGACAATGGCAATGCTGTATTTATTGGGATACAGGGCTACACTAAAAATTTAGAATTAACCAGCAAGAATGGCAGTGGTTGTCATAATTGTATTTTTATTTTTTTTTTTTCCTTTCTGTTGAATGTGTCCAGGAACTGCCATGGAATTTGTGAGAAAATTTTAGCATTCTAAAGCCTGCATCTTCTTCTGTTAGATAAAAGTAGTATCACCTTATTTATTTGTATTTGACAAAGGTTATCACACTAGACACATCTGGATGAAAACAGGCATCACTTTAGGAGCAGTTGGCTGATGCTTGGCTATGACTGATACAACTACTGTAGGAGTTACATGCTTCTTGATTCTTGTTTTTTTGTAAATTTGAGTTTGAATTTATCTCTATTTTTTTCCTTTCACCAAAAATTTTAATATATGTGTTTGAACATGAAGTTGACAGTCATTTCAGATGACAGCCACTGTCAAGGAGTTTCTTCCTAAGAAGGAAAAGGCATTCAATTTTGAAGTACTGGAAGATAATATTTACTGTAGTATGAGCTGTGGAATAATATGTGGCCTTGAAGAATGTAAGTAAATGCAGTAAAGGTTATTAAAAACATGGCAAAATAATGTAATAAAACCAGAATTTATAATTATCATAGATGGAATGAGATGAGAACTGCAGAAGCCAGCAGGATGTTTTGGTGATCCACGAAAACACTGCCCAGCAATTATTAGATTTCAGAGGCTGATAACTGTCTTTTTTTAAACCCCCGACTGAATATCTTACAATTATTCTGTCGCATAGTGTCATAGGATGTTTTACATTTCTAAGGTCTGTTTTCTGTCACACACATACTTCGACCTTCAACTATCACACAGTATTTCACTTCAAACAGTTGGATATGGAAGATCTTAGTTAATAATTTTGCACTACAATAAATGTGGATCTTTTCAGTGATCTGGTTGCTATTTTTCTGGCTAAGAGAGATCTCAATTAAATAATAAAAGGTATTTTTCTAGCAGCACACAATATTGTGAGTTGCATAGCCCTATTAACAGGGATCTTTGCCACATGTCTGATACCAACAAAGGATTTAAAAGTTTCTCTCTCTTCATCTTTCCTCACAGCTCGGTTACCATGACAGGTTCTGAGCCTATGTTTTGTGACTACTTATTTTCTTTGCATATTTTAAGAGTAAATAGTGTCAGTTAAAGGTGATAATTTTTGGCAAATTAAGGAGAATCATTGTGGTATTCTGAAGAGACGTCTATGCAGACCTTTACACAGGGAGAAAATTAGGTTCCATATTTGCTGAAAAGATGAAAAATTAGAAGGTATTTGTGTCTGTTATGTGGATTAATTCACAATATGTAAGTAAATGAAAAAACGGAGACTAGGTATAGGGTACACTGGAGATTTCATGAGGAAAAAATACTGGAGATGCAAAATCTCTGCAATTGAAAGACACTATTGTGATATGACACCATGATGGTGTCTTGTGCTGTGATACTGTCAGAAATCCTGCCACTTCAGGACAGAGATCCCTCTGGCATGCAGGCAGAAAGACCCTCGGTATTCTCCTTTGTTCCTTTGGTGGACACACGTCTCATGGTAGTAGTGATGCGCTGGCGAAGACACAAAGTGCTGTGTTGATCAGAGAATGCATTATGTCCATGCTAGCTTGAAGGATGATCACACACTGTTCCTCCCACAAGGCAGACCCTCAGGCCACAAAGTCCATTTCAGCATATTTGGTATTTATAACTTGTAGCTCTCTGTTAGAAATTGTCACGTTGCCCTGATGGAGCTTACAGCTAAATACTGAGCAGGCTTCTTGGTTTGCAGCTCATAGCACAAGGTTTATACATACTTAAGGCTCCCTTGAAATTATATTGGCTCTAAGCATGTTTTTTGCTTTTTGTTTTTCCTTGGGCTGTCTGCACTTTGTCTTGTCTCTAGGTTATTAGCTCTTTACATTACTCTTTGAGCTAAACCCTCACATTTCCCAGGAGCTTGCACTTTCACAGAACTTCAGTCTTATTAGTACTCTAAGCTTACAGTTTATCCCTTCTGGGGCATAAAACAGGTGAAGTAAACAAACACGGAAGCTTTGTTGGAATTACAAATGGAAAAAAAACAAAACAGACAACCCAAAACAAAATAAAAATGAGTTTTGTTTCAGCTAGCCCAAGAAATACACAGGCTTGGACAAAGAAATAAAATCCCTGTAATTAATGGCCTCATTTTGATTCCTCATCACTCCCGTTACACAACCAGTGGCAGCTGAAGGTCTGTCAAGAGTCCAGTATTCCCACCTTTAAGCTCTACTTTTCAAGAGATTCCTCTGATTTATGAATTCTTTTGAAATCTTTTTCTTTTCTCTGTGCTATCAGTTTCTCTGAGTCCCATTACTGCTGTGATGGTAGTGCAGGCAGGCAACTCAATTGCAGTGGGTTAAGCTAGGATGTGAGTTAAATATCTATGTTGCCCAGAGCCTCGTCTTCCCTCAGTCAGGAAACACTTTAACCACCAATACAGAGTGAGGTTTCCTCTGAGTTGATTCTGCTGCCCCCATAAATCTTATTTTTTCTTCCAATTTTTAGATTTCTTATTTTTTCACAGAAACCATGGGACCACCAACACTTAAAGTGAACCTTTTGCCTGCTCATGAAAGCAGTATCCCAGGAAAGAGAAAGTAGGGGCAGAAAAGTTTCTTCAGGCTAAGGATGAACATTAATTTGTATCTCCTCTTCCTTAAAATATACCTGCTTTTACATAGCATATTTATATGTGAAATTATATGCCATCTTTTTCCATAGCTGGTATTTTTAAACAAAAATGAGCAAAAAAATCTTTGGGTTCAGCTCAGTACTCTCAGTTACCGCATTGCCCAAAATTGTGCTGAGGTTTGGTCATCAGCAGGTTAGATGCATTTTTCTGGTACTCAGGAGACTTAGGTGGTCAATTAGGTCCCTGACTTGGCTCAAAGAGGGAACAAAGTACAGCGTGCAGTCTTGGAATTCCCATAAGGAATAGGGATTTCCCCACATAGACACTGTAGTAGCTAATTTCATGCCATCTGCACCACTTGCTTGAAATGAAGCTTCCATTTCTTCTCAGTTCCCTTTTAGACACTAAAGCAGGTATCTAGACCATTTATAAATATTGTGAGTTAATCCATTTGCAGTAACCTTGAAGATTTTCATGATGTTGCTTGTCAAGCTTTACTTACACAAGTATTTAATTTCCACTGATGTCAGTGGGATTGAAGGGGAGAAGCTGAGCCAGGGAGTCTTTCATGATCACTCATTTTGGATTCTTGTCAGTTTAAGCACAAGAACTATTAGAAAGAGCCACATGCACTCTTAAAAATTAAATTCTCAGTGAAATTTCTGTTTTATTTATAGGAAAAAATCTTTTTTGTGTTTATACAAAGCACAGTTACAAGTTAGTTACTCATTAGTGTAAGAAAGACAAAGGTACAGGTGTTATTTAATAAAGATTTTTTTTTCTTATTGCAGTGGTTTCACTGTCACAATTATTTACTACATTTTTAATAGGTATGCCATGTGTAAATGCACTGAAGTCTACTGAAATGTGACAGTATCTTAATCTAAACTACATAAGAAGTCTTTGCAATCACATGACTTATAAAGTGTTGAAATACTTTGAGTAAAAATTTGTAAAAAAAGGAAATTATTAAATAGTTTAATTTATGTTGTATATTTTCTTGTTTTAATTATTTAATAAAATTATAAGCTCAGAGGAACTGAAATAATTGTCAACATAGAGACAATTGAGTCTAATGATACTACAAATCATTTACACTTTCATTTGGAGGATTCAGTTTATCAGAAACTGTTGAAATCAGTGCTTTTTACCACAGAATAATGACTATGTTCGTTCTAACCCATTGTGTCTGCAATAGCATAAAAATGCTTTAGATTGCCCCGTGAATTATTGTCTCTGTTTTGAGGATTATGTTATGCTAAATACTGTTAGGAGAGAGTAATACATGCAGGCTGGTTGTCACCTCCGCCAAAGAAACAGATGGACTGATGACCTTTCCAGGGCAATGTTAGTTCTATCTGTTTTTGAGTGGCAATTCTGCCGACAACAGTCTTGCTCTCTGAGCTGTCTTTCTTCAGTTAATCTTCATTTGTATCACTGAATAGCTTAAATCACCAATCACGGCATTGTTTCATATTTTGTTGTTGTTGGTTGCATTCAAGAAAATGCTATATATTTCCTACTCCCTTTTTAAGTCACCATGTCTCTGGCACATTTACCACAGCTGAATTTGTCCTGGTTCTCTCAGGTGAAGGACATGGCCTGAAGCTGCATCAGGAGAGGTTTGGGTTGGATAATAGAAAGCACTTCCTCATGGAAAGGGTGACCAGACATTGGAGTGGACTGACCAAGGAAGTGGTGGAGTCACCATCCCTGGAGGTGTTTAAGGAAAGACTGCATGTAGTACTTAGTGCCATGGTCTAGCTGATGTGGTGGTGGTAGGTCGTCAGTTGGACTTGATTATCTCAGAGGTCTTTTCCAGTCTCAGTAATTCTGTGATTCTGTGAATTTTGAACTCTGTCCACATATCATACATAAATGTCCACACAGGTGTCACTGACAGCTTTTGAACTCACATTTCTGCTTTCCAAGAAGTTTCATTTTTGTGTACGCTGCTCATTAGTCACATGGTAAAACACAACCACACAGCACTCAGTATTTTGTGTTCCTTACATGTACATATCTGTGGTAATTTGAAACAAATCAATGTCATTGCACTGAGAAATATATAATGTTTTTTTAAAAAAAATTGAATGACATTAAACGGTATCTTCTGAATTTTATTTTTTAAACTTAATTTGCATAAGGGTCTCTTTCTTGATCCTTTGTATGTGCATTAGATTATTTCCTGGAAATTGTTGATATACAGCTATCAAAAGGCAATTTATGGCTCCAGGAGTCTGGGAAGTTTATGAGGACGACAGAGTCCTGGTTTCTGAGGCTACCCTCAATCATTTCAATGCTAATAAAATACATTTTCCAAGTGCTAACATTCTTAGTATCAGTCCTTATATATTTCTTCATTTAGAAGTATTTTTTGTAAACTTAGGAGCTTTACAATTTATTTTTTTTTAGCTTCTGCTTTGACTGGCTAGAAAATAGTTGTGAAGGTAGATTGGGGAAACTTGGAAAACATTGATAAGTGGGCTGGAAGCTTGATTTGTTTGCTGAATTGTTAGCTGAATTACTTTTTTGTTGCCAGTTAACTTCTAGAACTGATGGTGGTTCCTGGAAGATCACTTGAGTTAGGAGTCCAAACTAATTATTTGGTTGTATTTTAGCATTGCCCTGGTGTGATGTGGTGTTCAGGATTCAAATGCTGAGCAGTCCCAGAATACTAGAGCTCAAGATTTCCAAATTAGGACTGAAATAGAGGGGTTTCTTTTGAAATGTGTAAATGCATATTAAGATTTTGGGGCTCTTTTATAGTTGAGAGTAGTTAATTGTGTTCATGTAACTGAATGCAATAATAAATTAAAGAGATTTTAAGGATGGCACCTTAAGGCTAACATTATACTTCAGGCTTATTTTTGAGCATAGATTCCAAAATACTTTTGAAATTATATGGAATAGACCCATAGATAAATTTAGGTTTGAAGGGACTTCTGATGGTCTTTTTAGTCCAATACATTGCTCAGAGTAAAACTAATTAAGTTGCCTATTTTATTTCAATCTTCCCTTTACTTCATAGCAAGGGCTGCTTGATCCCTAAAAGTTTAGTACATATGTCAGTATTCAGTAAATAGCTAACCCCATAACTGGTGCCAGTATGTATGTTGTCAGTGAGTTTTGCTATTCCTGTCAGTCACTGTAATGGTCCATGGCTTTTTACTTGTTCTTTCACATGCCATTAACTACAGTCTTTGTATTCTTATTCGAAGTAAAATGACCTAAACCCACAGACTTTGCAATGAATGGCCCAAATAGTTAACTGAAAAATAGCTAATAAATAGTTCTAGATAAAGTTTCCCCAAAATAATTATGGCTATGTCAGCCATAATCCATAGAGTTTTGAAACAGTTTGGTATTTAGCAAGGCAGATTCAGTATTACCAAAACGTTATATAAAAAAAAACAAACTCAAACAACAACTTATTACAGTATTTAACATCATTCATCTACACAAGGTGAGAGCATGTTTGTGTGCCTCCCCTTTCCTTGTGATATGTCACAGCTGTACGATGCTGTTGGTAGCTTCTGGCACTGAAAGACAAGATAAGGAATCACTATTGAATAGTGTTCTGGAAAGGGGAAAGAGAAGAGGCAGCCAGACAAGAATATTCAAAATTAAAGCTTGTAGGGGAAAGATAAGGCAGTATAAAAAGAGAAATAGATTAATGCTAGCCAAAGGGGTTAAGATAAGAAGGGGTTTTTTACAACATCATAGGGAAAAAAAACAAATACCGGAAAGACTGAAGGGGATTATATTAATCTTATTTAAAATAGCTGAGTTTAAAAGGTTCTTTTTAGGAATAAGAAATTAAGGGCGATTCTAGAACAATTAAAAAGAAGAACTCGACAAGTGAGAAATAAGGTCATCTGTGGGAAATCTGAGTATGCAAGAATCCAATAAAATAGGGAGCATGCATTCTATACCACTGAACTAAGCAAATAACACAGGATGATATAATTTTTAAATTTAAGAAGAAATTAATTAGGTGTAGTTTTGAAATAATCTAGTTAGTAAAGCTGTGAAAAGAAGCTGAAAAGATATCACTGTGAAAATAACAAAATGTTAATAATTATGACGGTTACATTTACTCTGATACTCAGGGGGATTATAATGTTACTTGGGGTTTTCCTTTTGGAATTGTAAAATGGGTGAATGAAAGGAAAGTATTAAATGAGAGTATATGTTCATACATATGGTTTCTATTCAGAATTCTATTATGTCCCTTCAAACTTAATTTAGATTAATTTAGCTTTTCACACAGTATATAAAAGTGGGCTGTGTGCTATAATAAACACTGTAAGTTAATAGCGAGGAGGTATTGGTATCTGTGTGAATTCACATTTGGACTTAGATCTTCAGTAGTGGTTTAACAAAGGATATCACCTACTTGATGAATCTTGCAGTTCAGCAATAAATTAGGAGGAAATGCAAATACTAGTGGCGATTCACAGAAAATAAAAAAAAAAAGAAGTCTTAGTTAGAAATGCGGGCAGGACGTAAGAGAATAGAATTAAGAATAATGTAAACTAATTCCCTCTCTTGGGAATAAAATGGGAGGGGGAAATCCTGAAAGCAGTAACAGCAAATTGTACTTGAAAGTATTAAAGTACTCGAGAGTACTCTGTACTCTCAAATTGTACTTCAGAGAGGAAGAGTTGACTGATAGTGATTTGGACCTTAAAGCAAAAGGTCCCTGCATAAGCAAAGACTGAAATGCAGCTTCTGATCTAAATTTATTGTTCTTTGTGAACTGCATATACAGTTACAAGTCGTGTAATTTTATACCGAAAAGATCACAATGTGTCACAATCCAGAGAAGAGCAGCCACAATAAAGACAATAAAGTGAATGGTTTAGGACTGGCAATTAAAAGCAATTAAAAATATCTAGCTAAAAGATACCTAGGCACAGTTAACAGTGTATCTCCAAATATTTGAAGGGTATGAAAATACCATTTCAAGGAGAAGAATTATTTATGAAAACTCCAAGACACAGAACTAAAAGTAGTTAATTGAATGAAAAAAAGTAGAAAATCTAGGCTGAATACCAGAATTAACTGTGACGTCTGTTTAGATGCAGTATAATTTTCAAACACGCAAGCACGACCATCATCTTTAGATATAAATAAATTAATTAAAAAGAAAATTAATTTTTCCTAGTATGCTAGCAGAGAGGTGAAGGACATGGGAAGGGAGGGTTAGAAGACAAAACCCACACTTCCTGAAGTTTTCTGCCTGAGCATGCAACCTTCAAGAGACAGCAATAAACATGAGAAAAAGAGAAAGTTAGTAAATTAGAATTATAAAATCACAGAATCTTAGAATGATGTAATACATAGTCAGGATTCACAAAGCACTTCTATTTTTTTCCCAATCCATTATACAGAAGCATTATTGTTACACCTTGAATTTACTCAGCAAATGCATTACAAGGAGTTGCATGATTTATTGTATTGACTGTAATATATTTTATCTATATTATATATACACATATATATGTACTCACTGTGCTTTTTCCTTTCAAAACACTATGGTCTGATAGTAAAGGCTTTGTATATTCTCATAAGTAAATATGTTAATAGAAGAAATGAAACTTCTGTCTTCCTGAACATTAAATAACTAAGACATGGTAGGCAAGTTAGGCTAATTTAACTCCTAAATTAATCTGAGATTTGTAATGACAGAAAAGGATGGTCCATGACACAAAACTTAGTGTGGGTAGGAAGGTTTAATAGCTCACAGGGTAGCAAATTGGACCAACCGCCATCATTGCTCCAGGGCGAGCCTTTATGTTCACTGTGTTTTCTGAGTATTAAACTATAATTTATTTTAGAATAGAAAACTAGCTCAAAAATGTTGTATTTTAGTGCTTACAGCATGACTTAAATGAACCTAACTGGTGCATAGCACTTTTCCTGACTCTCTGGTGTAAGGTCAATTCTATCCTGAATATCTCCAGAAGATATTTTGAACTCACAAAACAAACCTCGCCTTTCCAGGGATCACTGTTTTCTCATTTGAAAAGCAGGCTTACTTCACCCTGGAGGGTTTCTTAAGGGGTCACAGTATATACAGAAATCCAAGGGTTTTTTTACTGGAGTTTCTTCTCTGCTATTAAGGTAAAAGCAGTCTTTCAGTCAGCCTCCAGCACTTTTTCTTGTTTGTCTTCTCAATTTCTCATTGCAGGATTGATTCCTTCAAGACTGGAGAAGAATATACTCTGGGGAAAGCCTGCAATGATTTCCTATGTCACCCTAGATTGTCTTAGGGCTAAATACACCAGGCGTGTCAGACCGAAGCAAAGAATTAATTCATTGAGACTGAGATCTTGGTAAAAAGGATTAGACAGCTATAGAAATAAAAGAGAACAGCCCCGGTTATACAAGAGAGGAGTTTAATTCTTTTCTTACAGCACAAAATAATTACTTTTTAAATGTTTAGGAAATGCCTGTCTTTGGATTTCTTCTACCATCATAAGGCTTATCTTAGATTTAAAAATGTGTTGAGGGGGTATACTCTTGTATGTTCAAAACTAAATGGTAAAGAAAACTAAATTCTGACATACTTCAGTTGATTTGCATTGAACTCTAGAAGGCTCACTTTCTTAGCATATAGAATGTTCAAAACCTGTAGTGCCTGCTTTATTAGTTTGGAGCCACACTAAAAATAATTTACATCCTAGATGATACTGTAAGATGATACTGTATTAGATATATCCTTGTTAGATCCAGTACAGTATTTCATAGGCTCCTAGGAACAGATGTATGGTGAGGCTGTTTTTGAAGAAAGAAGAAATCTTTATTAGAAAATACAATACAATAGATTTAGGTCATGTATTTGTTCATAAAATTGTTGCTTTAAAAAGCATACATATTTTTTCCCCCAAGGGAATGTGATATGCCATTATAAGGACATAATGACCTATGAAATGGAAGAAGTATAAACGATGGAAGAATGAGTCCTGGAAGTAATCTACTTTGATATTGTAAGTGCACAGAGAGCTGCGTTCTATAGAAAATTTTAGCTTTTCTGTTATTTTTGCCATACATCATTCAAAGGACCTGCTTTTCAGCTCTTGTCGTATATAAGAAATAAACAAACAATACTGGTTTTCCTTCATGAAAAGTTGGAGTCTTTTGCATAGTAGCTTGATGGGGAGACATAAAAAGAAACTTTGTGCCTGGAGGAATGTGTTAGAGTTTGCAAAATGTCAGGGAATTATTTTTTTTTCCCCAGCATTCTGTATTCTGTGCAGAAGAACCGTATAGAAAAATCTTAATTTAAGATAAAATAGATCTTTCTGAAGTCTTTGCTACAGATAAATGCCAGATCTCATCTTTGTAGCAGATGTCACCACAAAACTCTTTCCAAAGAGAATTGTACTTTATATTGACTACCTCATTTACATTTATAGCTAATTAGACCAGCAGAGAAACTTTGAAACAGCATTTTGTATGTATTCTTGGTTTGCACAAGACAAGTTACCTTGCACTGTTTGTTTTTGTTTGTTCTTCTGTAGCTCAAGAGAGCAAGGAAAGAATTAAAAAAAAAAATAATCTGTGAATACAGAACATAGGTATGTGGAAAGAAAGAAACAAAAATCCAAAATTATCTTTGAGGAAAAGCAATGTATGTGTTCTTTCCAGACTTGCATAACATTGAACCATAAGTTCTTTTTTTTCCCGTGTACCAGGGTGATTTTTCATAATTAGAATTCCTCTCCTGAATTGTCAGTGTATTCTCAGTTATCTCCTACCTTGGACTCCTGAAGTGAAAGTATTAATCACATTTTCTCAATGATTTGTCCACACTAAAATTCTGTCTTTCACATTAGATCTCATCAGATAAAAAAAAACAACAACGAATAACAGACTTTTGTACCTCAACATACTTAAGAAATAATGTCAACTATTAGCCTATATATATAACTCCATTTAATCTAAAAATATCAGTATATTTATAAATGTTAAATAACAATTGCAGGCTCTAGAACGTAAAACTCATATAAATGATCTGATTTCAGTCTGTGCTACCAATCACAATACTCTGTCGAAGAGAAGCAGGCTTTGAAACAGAGCAGAAATGTGACATTTAGTTTTATACGACTGAGTGTAGATGGATTTCTTAACCTTTTTATTGAAGAACAGATACTAAAAAGCACAGTAAGCAAAAAAAATAATCAGAATAGTCCACAAGCTGTAAGCTTACATAATATTAAGTCTGTTGGCATATTTTATTTCTGGATAGATTTTTTTTCCAAATCTATTGCTAAAAAAACATCTTAGGCCATCATTTGGTTGATTCATAAACAATTTATGAATCACATTTTTTATTCTGAAGGGTTTTACAACCTCCAGAAGTATTTTATTATATATTTTTTAATAAATCCCCATCCTATTGTGAACTGCTCACTCCTATTTTTCTTCCTGGTGAAGACAATGATAGTGGGATTTGATACACTAAAGTACTGGTAAAATTATTTAACTTCTTATAGATAACATTTATTAGCACAACTTGGGGAATGCTCTTTAGTAAGCAAGTTAAAAGATAAGTTTAACCCATCTTTCTCAAAGCAAACTTGTGACCCAATTAGGATTTTACTAAATGTATTCTTTTATAAATATTGTATTATGATTTTTATTATCTTTTAATCTTTGGCTTGAGCTATTTTGCCATTAGTGACTCCTTACATAAGTAACATGCCATTTTTTTTGTTCCTTACTTGAAGGAATTTAGAAACTGCTTAAAAAATAAAATGAAAATAAGTTCAACCAAATCCTTTAAAAAACAAAACCAAGAATGTGTGAATAACAGTATCTGTGTAGAAGACAAGTGTATTTTCATTTCACAATCTAAATCTTCATTTCTGTGTTTGTGCAATTTGTCTTTGAAAATCCTGACACATATGAATTTTCATGGCTGTCATTCCATCTATCTGACTTCTAAATGAGCAGTAGTAGAAGAAATTCTCCAGCTTAACCTTGTATCTGCATAGCACTATGTTTTACTTCCTTCAAAATCCCAGTTCTTTAAACTTGCGTCAGTACATTGAATTTCACATCAGTATCAAAAAAATATTGAAAAATTTGATTCTTTTAAAAGCAACATGTATTTCTCAACTCTTGCACCTATGGAGTTCCTGTAGGCAGTCAGTACAGACTGACACTTGTCTGTGCTCAGCAGATTTCTAATTTAGAGATTCCTAGAAAAAAATGCCAAAATAACAAGGAGGTATTTTTGTACCAGATTGTATGTTGCATAATTTATTTGTTGTTGTTGTTTTTGTTTAACATTGCTCTCCCGTATTTTATAACAATGAAGGCATTTATCTCAAGGATGTCTCAATAGAATGGTTAGATATTTTTCAGTAAAAAACTTCCATGAAAAATGGCAATTCATTTAAACAGGAAGTTTTGGGAACTGCAGAAGTTTCAGTCATAAAGGTTGGATCTCTCTTTGGAATTGGATAGAGAAAGAATTAGATGTAGTAAATAGCCAGGAAATGCAACTGGGAAATGGAAGACTTTAATCTGCCCTCTCCAAAAGGCACTAGATTTTTTGTAAGTTCCTTTCCATTTTTTTGGTGTTCAAACTATTTTCTTCTATAATCAGAGATTACTTGTAGGGGCAAGAAAATAGCTGTAGTCCAATAACAGGGCATCTTACTTATGGTGCAAAATAATAGCGACTTAGGGATATGAATGTGGTCTCCCATATTGTGCAGGAGTACTCCAACCAAATGTAGCATATTCAATATTGTCTATTTTTTATAGAAGAAAATCTGGGGATGATTAGTTCTGTATTGTCCTCATGTACAAGTTGGGAAAAAAAATAGAACACAGTTTAGTTTTGGATTGGTTTCTTGTCTGCATAATGCTCTGAATTCAGATTATGATTTCATTATAGTGAGTGAAATTTTTCATAAAGCTGATTGAACCAATCAGTTGATTGTCCAAGATCTCTTAGATACAGTTATAGACCACAGAGTAAGGTTAGAAAATAGTAGGTGTATTACAATGCTTGTGTTCTAAATTCCTGGTGTTGTTATTTCTAAATAGTATATCCAGGCATAGTATGGGATGAGAAATTTTACCCCCTCTATCTTAATCAATACTTACATTTCATAGAAGTTGCAGGAGAGAGGTGTTCATGGCATATAAGAACTGTCTGTATTTATTTTCTTTAAAAGGTTATGTTTGCAGTTCTGAATTACCAGCTATCATACGTTGCTGAGGTCTGTCTGTACTATGGGGCAATACACTTTTGATTTTAAACTAACTTTAAATGAAATAACTACTAGAAGAAGCTTGTCTACAGTTTATATTTTTACAACAGACAGAGTGTCTTCTTCGTCTGATCTATAGTACTTCATATTCTAATACCTGAAGTTCTTCACCTGAGCATGTTGGTTTAAACTGGATTGTCTAAAATGGTCTTATAATAATAAAGGAGATTGAGAGGACCTTGCAAAGTCATTGTATCTTTCCTCCCCAAAAATTTTGAACTAAATCTAAAACATTCCTCAGAGATGTACATCTAACCTATTCTTAGACACTGCCAGGTACTCAGATTTGTCAGCCACCCAAGACAAACTTTTCTACTAGCTGTCCTCAATAGAAGTTTTGTTTGTTGTGGGTTTTTTTTATTATTTGTTTTTTTTTTTTTTTTTTTTAATTTCTAGCAAATATTTCTTGTTAACCAGTTCTTCTATCAGTCATTGTAGAAATGAAGAAAAAGTATTTCCTTCTTCTTGGTAGGTACTTTTTATGTAATTTAAGACTGTGATCACCCTGGACAAAACCTTGCAACAACTTGTTGAATAAATTCTTTCATTCATAAATCTTCCTTTTTCTAGGCTAATTATCTCAAATTTCTTCAGCGTTTCCATGTAGATCACTTGCCACAGCTTTATAATTCTGTTTTTCTCTTCTGAATTGACTATAAGTGAACCACCTTCTGCAAGAGCAATTCTCAAAGCAAGATGCACAACTTAAACTGGCTGTTAGATCAAATAAATTACTTCTCTTGTCTCACAGATGACAGGTATAACATTTAGCTTTCTAAGAACTACTGGATATTGCTGAGTCTTGTTTAGCTAGGGTTTCTTCAGCTTTCCTCCTGAATAATTGTTATCTAGTAAGTTTTTTCTCCAATAACTGTGTAACTGTTGCTTAAATGAAGAATACTGTACTTGCCCTTACTCACCCCGAGAAAGTTGTGAATTCTCATGTGTTTTCTACCAGCTTAGATCTGTTGCATGTAATCTTTAGAGTACTGTTACCCAGTGTTATTAAAAATACGAATAGAACCAGAGCCCAGACAGGACCCTGCAGAATTCTGCGTAATAAATACTTCTGAAAATGATACTCTAACCTCCTGAGTACTTCTTCCTTAAAATTTTCTATCTATTTTACAATTTATTAGTTTTATCTGGACCTTTTTCTTTCTCCAGCTAATTTATAGAATCAGGGAATCAAAGAATCATAGAATGGTTTTGGTTGGAAGGAAACTTTAAAGATCACCTGGTCCATCCTGCCCTGCCATGGACAGGGACATCTTTTACTAGATCATTTTGATCTCAGCCTCATCCAACCTGGCCTTGAACACTTCCAGGGAGGGGGCATCCACAGTTTCTCTGGGCAACCTGTACCAGTGTCTCACCACCCTCATAATATTTATTTTTTTCCTTCTATCCAGTCTACATCTACTCTCAATTTAAAACCATAGCCCCTTTTCCTGTCACTACAGGCTCTGATACAAAGTCTCAGTCTTTCTTATAAGCCTCCTTTAAGTACCTAAAGGCTACAGTAATGTCTACCCAGAGCCTAGTCTACTCTGGGCTGAACAACCCCAGCTCAGCCTTTCTTCACAGGAGAGGTGTCCCAGCCCTTTGATCACTTTTGTGGTCCTCCTTTGGACCTGTTTTAAAAGGGCCATGTCTTTCTTGTACTGGGAACCACAGAGCTGGATGCCGTATTCCACGTCTCAAGAGTACAGAGTAGAGGGCATGCTGGCCATCCATCATTTTATGCAGCAGTACAATTGGTTTTCTGGACCACTAGTGCCCATTGCTGGCTTACATCTCATTTTTTCATCCATCAATATCACCAAGCCCTTCTCTGCAGGGCTGTTCTCTGTCTCATCATCTCCCAGTCTGAAGTGACACTGAGGATTGTCTGAACTTAGGTGTTTCAGCTTCTTACTGTAGGTGTTGAAGACAACTTTGTTAATACATGTTTGTTTTGGTTATTTTTTTTCCTGCATGGTAAAATGAGAAGTTTAAGTGTAAATTCACACATTGCATTTTCTACCATCCTTATTTCTACATCAGCAGAAAGAAACTGTGTTAAGAGGACAGTGTGCAATTTCCTACCAAGTGCTGCAGTTGTTCTGCTGGTATCTCTCAGCCTTTGTTCATCTTTCAGCTTAGAGTACTTAACTAGCACATGGAGAGGTGGCTAAGATTTGGCACTCTGAATTTTTGGCAAACACTTAGAAAGTTGCCTGATTTCCTAATTTTTGCAGTTAGTGTGGCAAAATAAACAGCATGTAGAACAGCATACAGATTTTAATAATAACAACAACAACAACATCATCATGCAATTTAATAATACCGTTTGAACTTTAAGAAGGAGCAATATACTGATCAGTTGTATAATTCTGTTTTCAAGGAATGGGTAGCTGTTTGTCATGGTATCCCTGTTGATAAGTAATAATTAATATAAGACTGATAAAGTATAATTATACAGCCCTGAATATACTGCAATTTATGTATTTTTAAGCTTTTTAAGTTAATTCCCATTTTCGGTGAAGAAAGTGGTACCATAAATTAGGAGCTGTTAATGTACGTAGGATGTGGGCTGACCCTCTGCACTAAAATTTTATTGATTACACTCCTGTGAAAACCAGGAGTTACACTGTCAAAGAGCAGAAATGATGCCATATGACTTCAGGCACAGCCACATGAATGGGTGTTGGGGGACCCAAGCTCCTTTGCTTACATTCTGAGCTCTCCGGATATGAGCCAGCTCTGATCCAACAGCAATGCAACCACATTAGCAAATTTCTGTGCCTTGTTTGCAAAGCCCCTTTCCTGGAATGTGGCACTTTTCTAATGTGACTAAATGACTTCTGGCCTAAAACAGGCTCATCCCTGACTATATGGAGTGTGAATGGTGGTCTCTCTGCATCCATCTGTGCAGACAAGACCTTAGGTAACCAACCACATACATCAAGTAGCAAATTGGGAACGGAACAAATCGTTTGTAGAACCTATTAATCTGAGTGTAATGAGCATAAAACAGTTAACAGATTCCTACGAACAAAAGGGAAGCTTGCAAACGAAGTGTGATAGTTTTCCATCCCCACTCGCAAAATACGTTTCTTATTTTTGTCAGAAAAGCTTCTTTTAGCAGGTTGTACAGATATTCAGAATATAATCAAACATTATTTTTTTCTCCATTGATACTCCTGGGAACGGTTATGATGAGACTCTGACTGTGTTTTTTTAGTCAAGCAAGCTGTTTGGGTTTGATTTCTTTGTACATAGGAAAAGCTGAGCTAGAGGAGTGGAGGAAGGGAAAAATACTGGTATTTCTAGGTGCACCTGCTGGTGATACCAAATGCAAAGCAATTTATCTAACTTACAGTCTTGATCACCACTGCACCTCTTTTTAATAGGCATAGTTAACAATGCTGACAACTGAAGCAGATAAATCAAGGTTCAGAATGAGCAACTTGCAGAAATACATTAGTTTTACAACTGATGGGAGTTGTTTAATATGTAATTGCCCACTGGCTGCCTATTACCATTGGCTAGTTAGAAGTTACTGCCTGTGCAGAAAACTTAGCTACCTTCTTGCAGGGATTCAGCTGCCCATGTTGACCCCTGTGCTTATTTTGTTCTTTGTGGAAACATTTGTTACTGGGATGCCTCCTACCTACAGCTACACCTATCTTTGTTTTCCACTCTGATGGTCACACTGCTCATGTACTGTCTGGCTGTGCCATCACAAAATACCTACATGCCAGTATTAGCTGCGCTATTTTAGTATACTCATATTCAGAACCAAGGCAAGTGAATAATAATTATGTCCTGTTTAGTAGATTTATAATTCACTGGTGTCAAAGGACTCTGTATTGGCTACAGTGAAGAAAAAGAGGCAATTGTGTCATCAGGCTGATCATCAGCCAATGTCATTGGTGCGAATTGAGTGGGGTGAATGATGCAATGTAGTGATAATTGAGGATTTATCTCTGAGAATAGCAGATACCAGTCTTTTTTCCTCCAACTGATTCCTCCCATGCCAGCAAAGACTTTTGAGGTGTTTTATTGGTTGTGGTGAGTGTATTAATGCTTCACTTGATCGTTTGTTAAATCTGAGCTATCTTTTTTGTCAGTCAGGCAATAAATAATTAGTTTATACTTTCAAAATGTATGTATCCTGCTTGTCAGTTTCTTTGCACATGGTTCAAGATCTCTGATGAAGTTGATCCAAACAAGGATCACAGAATCACAGAATTGTGGAATGTTAGGGGTTGGAAGGGACCTCTGAAGATCATTGAGTCCAACTCCCTTGCCAGAGCAGGACCAAAACTAGGCCAGATCACTCAGAAAGGCATCCAGATAGGTCTTGAAAGTCTCCAGAGACGGAGACTGCACAACCTTTCTGGAGAGCCTGTCCCAGTGCTCTGTAACCCTCACAGTAAAGAAGTTCTTCCTCATGTTGAGGTGGAACTTCTGTGCTAGACATTAAATACATCACCCCTCTTCCTGTCACAAGGGCACAAGTGAAAAGAAGTTGTCTTTGCCTTCTTGATGCCCAGCCCTCATGTATTTATAGACATTTATTAATTCCCCTCTTAGTCTTCTCCTCTCTAAACTGAAAAGTCCTAGGTCTCTTAGCTTTTCCTCGTAAGGCAGGTGCTCCAGTTCCTCAATCATCCTTGTAGCCCTCTGTTGGAATCTCTCAAATAGACCTCTGTCCTTGAACTGAGGATCCCAGAACTGGATGCAGTGCTCCAAGTATCGTAGCACATCTCAGGGAAAAAAAGGCTTTGAAGAATTTAGCTAACAAAAAATTTAAATATAATGTCTTTAATTTGTGGCTGTGTATAAATAAGGAAAAAAATACTTTTTTTCTAAGGCTCATCTTAAAGCTGCTGATATTTTCTCTTTTCTTCATGAAGGTCTAATTATAATATTTTTTTCTGTAATTTTTTTTTGTTTGTTTACAGCATTCATAGTAAGTTTTGTGGACCATTCCACTGAATTTGTAAAAAAGGACTGAAAACATCTTTCTTTCAGTAGCTGTAATCTTTTCAATCTACTTGATGAAAATAACACTATAGTCAAATGGTTATTATTTAGCAGTGTGTAAAGGATGTTGAAGGTTTTATGGCAAGTGAATTATTAATTTATTAAAATTACTAAAATTAATCTCTCATATTTTAATATGTTTCATAAATTCAATTGAATTTTCTATGTTAACTAAAAAAACACCACCACCAAGGAAAAAACTGTCAATCTTCCAAGAACTCATACACAGACAAAGTGATGTAAAAAAATGAGAAAATGTGTAGAGGAGATCAAAACCAGTAATGGTGTTATGTGCTTTATCCAGAGGGGTCTGTCTCTTCCTGAGATGTGCACACCAGCATATCAGCATCTCACCAAAACTTTTCATTACATGGCAGAAGTGAGTGGGGAAAAGGTGATGGGAGAACATGGCTGGTTGATTGGTAAAATTCTGTTGAGTGGTACTGCTTTGCAATAACAAGCTTTAAAAATAATATACAAGTATTGAATCCCTAAAATACCATTTCAGTTCAATTCACCTTATGTGAATATCTGCTCAACAACTAGGGAAAGTGTATTAACTTTTAAGAACTGCCACCTTTTTGAACCCAAACAGTGAAATAATGGAAGGGTCATGACTCGGTTTCGTTGCTCATTCCAATCTCTTTTTTTTTTTTTTTTGTCTGTTTATTGGTTAATAATCAACCTACACCCCTTCCTAATCTAAATCCATATCCCCTCTCTTGTTTGTGTGTAAGGAAGAGAATTTCAGTCAATTCTTCATATTGCTAGAACTATCAAAAGCCCCGTGATGAAATACACTCAGCCTTGTGAAGCCTCTTAATGTATGCAGCAGAGCTACTCTTCAATAGTTTGGTGAGTGGAGCTGTGCCTTAGTGGAGCTTTTTGACCTTCTGACGCTCTCACTTCTGTCACTGATGTGGCCCTGTGATTCTGCAGCAGATTATCGCCGCTCTCCACTCCTGAATTTAATTTCTGGGAAACCAGTACCACTTTAGATGAGGGGCTGCTTAAAAGCTCTTTTATGTTTTCCTGGGGTAAATATTAAAATTGGCAGGTGTATGCTGGCTGTATCATGCAGAATGATCCATACAGCCGACTGGTTGCTTAAGGATCTGACTGACAGCTGGGGACAGCTTAATGGATGTTGATGTTAACGCTTCCAGCTCTTTTCACCACCTGCACTGCACAGATACTGGACTGCCTGTCAGTTAGCTGATGAACTGTTACAGCTTCCATCACAGTATTTTACCCTGAACCACTGCTGTAAACCACTGGGGTTCAGGATGTGACGGCTGAGCAGCTCAGAGACCTTAAGAAAATTCAGGCTGAAACCTCACCAGTCACTGTAAGTTAAGCTATCCCTAATTGTCACTCAGTACTCAGTCCTGGTCATCAAATAAAATGGTTATTCTAGATTACAGAAAGATGTTTTGAAGGATGAACAAGTATTTCTGTCTTGCTTGCTCACCAGAGCAATAGAGGCAAAAGGGGTGATTTTCACAGGAGCCATTTTACTTCTTAAGAAGCTTTTAACTCACCCAAAATGGAAACGAGAAATTCAACTAATGCCAGACTTTAATGTGCATTTGGAAGACCTCATTGCTAAATCTATAAATTAGGAGAAAGTAACAAAATGTATGAAGATCTCAGAGTGCTATGAACTTTTTTATTTACTATACCTAACAATTTTTATAAATTGCAAAGTACTCAGAATAAAACATCTGCAGTAGGGAGGCTTCACTGCAGTTTAATTTTCTCTAAAAGCACAAAAAGTCAATAGCAAAATTGCACGGTCAGTAAATTTTACTTGAAAATCCTTTCAGGAGATAAAAGGATTGTAGAGAAACTAAGCAAAAATAATGGAAGATATGGGGAGGGTTAAGAATGTTAGTTATGTGACCTCATTTGGTGAGGTACAATCATATGAAGAAAATGTTCAATAATGAAATGCATTGTTTTGACTATTCAGTCTGTTCTAAGATTAACTTAGGTGTCAGTAATTTCCACTCATTGAATAAAACAGACCAGTCTCACATAGCTTAAGCTTTAAACTAAGCATGATCCTTCAGCTTCGCTAAAAATCAGGCACTTTTTTCTCTTTTATTTAAAAAAAAATAAAAAAATAAAAATAAAATAGTAGTTGCTAAGCCACTATCCATTTTATTTGAGAAACTGTAGCAGTCCGGTGAAGTTCCCACTGGCTGGAAAAGGGGAAACATAATCCAAATTTTAAAAAAGGGAAAACAGGAAGACCCAGGGAACTACAGGCCAGTCAGTCTCACTTCTATTTTTTTTTTTTTTTTCTAAGGAAAAGTAATCCTATTATTGTTAAATTTGTCATACTTAGAAAAGTCTTTAATTCTAACTATCTGTTATCCTTAGCATAAGCTACCTTTTCGAACAGATTCATTTTTAGGGTTTTTTCCTGAAACATATCTCTCTATAAACAAGAGAAAGGAAAAGGTCACTCTGTTAAGTTATCCAATGAGTCCATTTAAAAATGATTAGCATCATGGCATTGCTGAGGTTAGCTGTGTCAATGTGACAGCAAGCTATGCTGCCTGGATTGTAGGATAAAGTCAGAGAAACAAGAAATAGAAGAACCGTCCTAAGAACAAGAAACAAGAACAGAGAAACAAGAAATAGAAGAACTGTCCTAATGTGAGGTGAGAGGCAAAGACCAATCTATCTAAAAGTAGATAAACAGGAAGAGGGAGGTTAATAAAGAAGTGAGCAGTGGGCTTTGTAATGCTTTGAGATCAGCCTATTTATCAGAGATCCACAAATCTGTGGATAACATTATGTGTTCACCTGTCTCCAGGAGACTTCCCACATGTATTTCTCAGCTTTGGATTCCCGAATGAGCATGGGAAAGGCAATGTAAAAACATGCAGAAGGCATGTTATAAAAATTGAGACTTTTTCATGTTCATCTCTAAACCTGTGTATCCGATCTTTCAATTTCTCAATGTGCCTGCCTCAGTTTCTCTCTGTGATTCAATTACTTTTTGTCTCTCAGTCTGTCAATCCTGGCCATGTCTGGGCTGGATGAGGTTTCCTGTGTTGATTTTGGTCAGATAAATACACATGTCCCTGGAGGTTGGCACTGGTTGGCATCTATTAACTCCAGAATTACCAGTTATCCAAGGAGCAGGAGAGGAGCTGCTGAATGAAGAGTACAGATGAGACAGATTTATATGGAACTAGTATAGGAACAAGAAAGATGATTTAAGTGCTCCCTCCAGGCAGGAGAGCATGAGGAAGCACCTATACCAGTTATTGTAATTTAGCAAAAAGGACTCTCTGTGTGTCTGGCATAAGAAAATCAGTTTATCCAAATAGGCACTAGTTAGGATATTTGATCTACTGGAACTCTGTTGCTATAAATTTCCTTGGACTGCATATATGACCTCAGCAAGCAATTGTTTGTGAGCTACAAACTCTGTGAGTGTAGGAAACTTTGTCCTTCTGCCAGGGCTCAGGGGAAGATACTGCTATACTAGGAGGTGAGGTATGAAAAGGTTTAGGAAAAGGTCAGTGGGAAAGTTTGGAAGCAACTGCTGTTGAGAGAGGAAGGACATTGTCCAGACACAAGGATGATGCTGAGTCTGTGTTCTAGAAGTGGTTTTTTTCATTTCCCAAGCAGAAAATGGGGAATTGATGGCTCTGAGAAGCAAAGAGCCAATAATTACTCAGAAATCTTTGAGTGTGCCTTCTAGATAAAAATGCAGACATATTCTCTGCAATACAAGATTTGATAAAGAGGAATCTTATCCCCTGCCAACTTGTGAAAAGGTTTAGATTGTGCTTGGAGTCTTCAGTTCTGGTAGTCAAGGCATTACATATATAGTACTTTTTTATCAGCCATTCAAATTAAGTCATTGTATTGGAGATCAGGTGCCTTTTCAGGAACAGCTGATGGAACAGTTGGCTTAGTCAGGATGAGAAAATAATGAGAAACAAAACAAATCAAATAAGTGTTTTGACAGTTAATGCTGCTGTTTATAGATACATGCTAATACAGGTTGGGAGGAGTAACTTGAAATTTTAGTTTATTACATTCTAAGTGAACTATATCTGCTCAGTATAGGAAAAAAACCCCAGGTAACTATGTCTCATAGTAAGGGTTACTTCTGTAAGAAATGAAGGGTTTCAGAGTTACATTAAACTGGAAGAAATGAGATGTAAACCTTTATGCTTTTGTACTTCAGCTAACTGCTGGCTGAAGGGAACCAGGAAGATGTGAGTACTGGGAGCTTCTGACATTTTCATTTTGAAGTGCGAAGTCAGAATATTGGGCTTAAAGTCCCAGAAAGTTTACACTACTCTCCAATACTTCATTCTAAGGAAATACCAAGCTCTTAGGCATGCTGTGTTATCACACAGCAGATCATCTCACATAACTTGGAGTTGTGGTTGTACTTTTCCTGCTTCTCTCTCGATCCCTTCAGTTTCTGAGATTGTTTTACTAAAGCAGAGCGTGCTGCTGTCCATTCACAAAAGGAAGCACACAGAAGGGTACTACCTGCCATGTTATCATCATCCTCTGTTCGTCAGTGCTCGAGAGATGAGCAGTGTGGTGTGTTTTAAGCAGCTCGGTGTGCCAAATGCATGCAAGCTCCCAACTGGTACAGCCACATGTTTCTCTTTTAGGTCATTTGCAGAGTCTCAACCTTTTTCCTACTATGACTTCACACTCCTGATGTGACAGACTGTGATGGTGTGAGGCTACAGAGAGAGTGTTTGTTCCTTATTCTGTATTCATTCCTCTCAAATGCTCTAAGTAGTTGGGGGTTAAGTAGTGTATCAAACATTAGGAGATGTTGGATTAGGAGTGCCATTTTGGTCTCCAGACAGCAGGGGAATTGCAGGAGTACAAGGCAACATGTTTGTAATTCACAATAGGAGGCTACATCTTGTCTTTTGATCACCATCTTCAGTAAAAAAAAAAATAATAAGATAAGGGCTGTCTCTGGTTGACAGCTGCATATCAGTGACAGGCAGGGACAGAAACCTGCTCCTTCTGGAGTAAGAAAAACCTTTTGTAAACTCACACAATTTGCGTTGACTGAGATTGCCTAAGATTCTCAATGTATTCCTATTAGCTGTACCTCTTGCCCTTGTATTTAGTGTTTCAATAACATGTATGTGAAATGTTTGCACCAGAATTTATTAATGTTATACAATTAAATAATTTTTTAACTTATTAGCTTTTAGACAAGTGTTTGATTAAGTGGTTCTTCTAATACATTTCTATTTCCATATCACATCTGATATTTAAATATCACATTTGTACTGAATGCTGATTTCTTTTTTCTTCATTTAAAAGCTTCCATTATCTTCAGCAGTTTAGAAATCTACAAAGCCTTTTCTCCTAAGGGGCATATTGTTGTGTTGCACTTAATAATGAATCCTGCTTACAACAGGTTGGGGTTTTTTTGAAAGGATAATTTGTACGTTCGCCAGCCAACGTAAGAGGACCTCCTCAACTAATAATTAAAATGATTATTTTGTTATGCAGTCGTTAAGAATGTGTGCTCTCCAGGGGTATTCTAATTTTGTGTGTGACAGATTTTCATGTTTCTGTTTACATTTCTTTTCATGCCATTTGTTTGTTCTTAGCATTTTGTGTCTGTTTACTTTTCTATTTTCTAATTATTTTAATCTGTATTTTTCAGTGTGGCCTACATATGTTTATTTTTCTTACTTTAATCTTTCTACTGTTTGATGAGTTGCAACATCTAACATTACATAAAAGCTATATTATTAACATATGATAAAAACTTATTTGATGAAAGAATATAAAAGATTAATCTTTGATCTTCCTAATTAAAAAAAACAGTTATATGGATGGTGATATCTTATATACTTGCAAATTATATACTGAGATAAAATAATGTCTTATCAAGCCTCTTTTATATTATTCATCTTAACCCAAGTTTTCTGACCTCCTAATTCTAATACTGTATGTCTCATGTAAAGTAACTGAGCATATTAAACCTGTAACATTAAATAGATTTTTTATGCAGTTCATAGTACTGGTGTCTGACAATGTTAAATACATCCTGAGAATATAAATCCAAGAAATGCAGTTTTGCAGAAGTTAATATGAATATAGTATTTTCATAACAAGTTCCTTAATAAGGAACACTGAGTCTAGCCTCTTGATAACATGCTAAATTATCAAAAAAGTTGTGAAGTAACTGGCTGAGTTTATACTTAGTGCCTAGCAATGCTGTTGATCCAGTGCAAACAACACTAACATCAGATTTACCATTGCCTCATACCTATTCAAGCTAGTGATGTTTCTGCTTTAGTTTAAACATTTGTATGTTTCTGTAATGCATATATAATTCAAATATAAAGGTAAGAATAAGAGCATGAGTTTATTTTCAGTTACTAATGTATAAACAGCACTTAAATTATCTCTGGACTTTTAACTAATTTTAAAAGCCTTTTTCATGTAAATGTTTAATTTGAAGGAAGCAAGGTACTGTTCTCTTTAACATGTGAATAGATGGAGGTAGATTAAAGATCTAGATAAATTTCTATTTAGCTAGGTCTGCAAGTCCTTCAGTGGGAGTGAAGAACCTCCGTGAGGTTTCCGCTTAGATTCTTTTGAAAGTTCTTTGCATTCTAAAACCATTATTTTCTTTTGAAAGGACTCGCATAAATTGTTATGAGTTAAATTTACAGTGCTGCTCCTGTTGCAACACTAGAAGACATTTTTCCTGGTAGCAGTGTGATATTCCTTGAAAGGGGAGGTACGTAGCAGTGACCTCCATCACAGCAGGCCAGTGGCTATCAGTGCAAGGGCATGGAAGGGCTATTGTTCAACATTTCTCTGCCATTCCCAGTTTGAATGTTGGTCTTGAGTAGCAAACTTGGCAGCAATCCATATATTTATTTGAGTGCTGTCTAGGACTGCTGCAGTTCTGCATTGCTTTTGCAGAAGCCTTGGAAGAAAGAGGACACTCCTTATTCCTTTCCCACTTGTGGTTGCTTGAGGTTTGGCTGTGTCCCAGATACACAAAATTAGTAGTGGCTATTGTTCAACTAATGGTTTTTGACCAGACATCATGTAACACTTGATTTGTGTTTCTGGTTTGGTATATTGTTTGAAATAATCGCAACTGTGACCCAATAAAAATGCTAAGTAATTTTCCTCAGATTCAGAATAACTATTTTCTTCAGCCAAGTGGTTTTTAAAGATCAGGGCTGAGATGAATTGAGGCTATTAGGTCTGAAGAAGTAGTACCTGATTCCAAACCAAAAGTGCTACACCATTACACAATAGGAAGTGGGTAGAGTGGAATCCCTGCCAACAGCAAAAGATAGATAAGCCTTTTTATGAGTCAGAACTTGCTGCAGACTTTATAAAGAACTGAATTCTGTATGTTTCAGTTCATAAGGAAGTGGAACATATTAATGCAGCAAATTTGAACAGATCAGAGAATTTCATTGTCCAAAAAGGGCCTTCTGATATGGCTCCTGTACCCAAATCTGTCATTTTTTCCAATACCTTTGTGTCTTGTTGTTTGTAGGACCTATTGGGGTATTTAAAAACAATTAAACGCAGTGAACTGTGTTTATGGCACAGTCTGTTAGCTTTCCAAATACAGATATAAATGCTGAACATAGAAAAAAACTAATTCTTTTTCTTAGCACACCTGATTAGTTCTATTTCTGATTGGCTTTGCTTTTGATTTTTGCTTTATGCTCCATGAAGGAGACAATCTGGCTCCTCTCATAAATTTTAAAAATTACTTAGTTTCAAGTGTTGCAGAGTTACTGATGAAAGTATCAAAAGATTTTAATTTACCCCATTTCGGCACTGTCTAAAAATATTGTTCAGTGATGGAAAATAAAAGATAAATTATTTTTCTGACCATTTGATAAGTGAAAATTAACATTGTTGGTCCTGGAGAAATGTGAAAGCATTAGGACATGTTAGCTTTTGCTCTAGATACACTAAGGCTTTTTATTGTGTTTCAAATTCTGATGCAAATTTGTAGATGCATGTGTGCATTTTGTAAGATAAGCAGGTTTGATGGGTATATTGAAAATGGCTACAGAACTGGTGGCTGGGAGAGCCATATGCAACTCTGACAAGCTTCCACAAACACTGATACTTCTCCCACTCTATATATTCTCTATAATTATGAAATAAAATTGCTTAAAAATAATTAAAATATTAGTTGTTTTCCATTTTTATTCTTTAATGCTTCAGATACCTTAGTTTTCAAATATACAACTGCAGACATCTCAAAAGGACACCTAAAAATCATTGTGTATTTGTGCCACATGTTTATAATGTTGTATTTCAGGTTAAAGGCTTAATTTTAGACCATTCTTAATACTAGAAGTATGTATTGTATAATTTGTGCTCAGGCTGGGATATTCTTCTGAAGGATAAAAATTTTACCTTGAAAGCTGGGTAAGAAGATTTCAAACCTGTCATTTTATAAGCAGTAAATATTGTCCATTTCTGCATTTTTAGTTGAAATGTAGTGGTTTCTTTTTCTTTATTTTGATTGCATGGTTGAGGGTTGGAGTTCCAGGCTGGGGTAAAAAAAAAGCCCAACAAACAAACCTGCATCACTGCTACTATTTTCACTAAAGGGGTGTATATGCATAACCTGCATAGATGATTGGAATATCATACACCATCCCTAGAAGCAGTGGGGAGACTTCAGATATGATAGCCAAAGAAGAATGAGAAATGTTCCACAGAAATACCATGTGCACTACATGATGTGCACATAGACTGTAATTTTCTTGTTGGCAGACATAGAACTCAAGCTATAATATGTAACAGATTGTATGTCTATCCTGTTGTAATACTAACTGCCACAGTCTGACATGGCAATCCAGTAAATATTTGAAAGGAAAGCAGTTACAGCCCAGAAATGACAAGTTACCTCATTTAAAAACGTAGGTAGAACAGGCAAGGAAAATTATAGCTAACCTTAGGGTTTCTTCCGAAGTTTTACTTTGGGTTCATTGGATTTTTCCATAAAAGACATAGTCAAATTAAGTATTCATTATATCTTAGCTTTTCACAGTGGGTACCTGTAGAGTAAGTGATAAAAGTCTCCCGCAGCATGTTCATTTTTAATGAGAACAGAGCACTTACATTGTGTATCACAATCAAATCACTTGTCATTCTGTAATAGGACAACTACCAACTGAGCCATTCTCACAGAATGCCTCTTTTCTTTGGGCTTAGAGGCAGTCTTTGCAAATCATTCATCAGGTCTTGGTTATGCCCTGTGTACAAATTGGAGGTCTAAGAAATAACCACAACGTCAAGCTGGTGTTCACTATGACCATTACTTAGGGTTGCCTAAATAGAAATTAAGGTTCTCATGTCAGTGTTGAAGCATTAGTCACCTTGTTTTCTCTTTCATGTATGGATTGTGATTGAGTGCTTATTCTGACTGTCACTACCTTGTGCTTCAGTTCTACAATCAGGTCTAGCCTTTTGCTGGTTTAAATTGGTATAGTTCTCTTGAGAAAGTAGACGAAGTTTGTAGAGCCACAAAGGAATGAGACACAGCTGCATAGTACTGTAGCACCTTGCGCGTAACCTGCCGACATCTAAATCTATATCACTAAAATACAAAGGCTTCCTAGACAGTCTGCATCAGAGTTAGGTGTCTCAGAAAAGGGATTAGAAAAAGCAGAATGCTGAGCAGGGAGCATCTGAGTTAAGCAGTAGAAAATGCTGAACATAGAAATACATCCTAAATTACGTATCTCTCTGAGATTTACACACTTTACTCAGCACTACTGGGAAGTATTACCATCCTCTTGGGTTTTCAGTCCCGTGTTATTTCCTGACCAAAGTGTTTCTTCAATCTGTTAAATTAATAAATAAATAGATAAATAAATGGGATTAATACTTTCCTACAGGGAACCACCCTCATGCCTTCATATCTTTCATCAATAGCCTAAGGTTTAGTTTGTTCAAATATCAAAGGGTTCAAATGCATGTTACCATTTTCCAGGAGAGAGGCCTAATGATCAGGCAGTAGATTTGTTTGGGGTAGGCTATGGGGCTGAACCATGTGTTCAATACCCCTCTTGATGAAAGTGCTGCATTCCACATAAAGGAACTGAAGATCTGTTGGTCAAGAGAAAACTGCTTGGGGGATTCAGCAGGGATTTGGAAGACCTGTGACCTGAGAAGACCTTTCAGTTATCTGCATGAACTAGAGTTTCATTAGGTTTAAATAACTATGATTAAATTACTGTATTGAATAAACTGAAGTGGGAAACCCAGTATTTTTCAATCTACTTTTATTGTTTGTGTAATAAAACCAATATAATAACTAGAGAGGAAGAAAAATCCCCTATAATGTTCTGAAGGCCATTTTGTATTTCCTTTTCTCTTTTTTAATCAGTGAAATGCAGATCCTCATACTATCGGCTTTGGACAAAAAACTCTCGTTGCTTGCATCCCAAACGTGCAGAATTGTTCTCTACATCTTTTTTAATGCATTGTGCAGCAACGTTAGGTAATTAAAACTTTTTCTGTCAACTTCTTAGCCCCACTTTGATTTACTTATGGAAAGAAATTTACAAAATGACCAGAGGAAGCAGTTGTCTGAAGAAGACAAAGGAATGCAAGTTAATAGATCTGTCACAGAAATTCTGTGTAAAGGCATATACTAAATGCTCTTTTCCTTGGTATCCTGATTGCAAAATTGGGTGCTTGCTGAAAAGCTGTGACAATGAATGCTTAGACAATTAGGGAATTGCTGTCTTCTTAGGAGGTCACAATGTCTAGACAACCTATGCAAACAGATGATATAAAGAAAGTAAAAAAAAAATAAATCTCATTATACAAAAGACTCTTTCTTATATGCCTTCT
Organism: Chaetura pelagica; assembly: GCF_000747805.2. Classification (NCBI taxonomy): domain Eukaryota; kingdom Metazoa; phylum Chordata; class Aves; order Apodiformes; family Apodidae; genus Chaetura; species Chaetura pelagica. The sequence continues at coordinate 914,507 of NW_009952052.1, forward strand.
AATATAAATTCCATTATCAATATAATACTTCTAGAGTTTGGAAATACAAAGATTTTTAAAATTCACATTATAAGGTTATTAAAATTAACGTACAAGCCTCAATTGAATGATTATTTTTTTTTGGTCATGAGAGCTGTGCTGTATTATTCTGTCGCCTGCCTGGTGGTCATGGTCGTGCCAAGGTCATTGATGTATCTTCTTTTGGTTGAGCTGGTATTTTCCTGCTGCTTCTTTAGACAAGGAGAGCTTAGAGCTGATACTTTGCTACGGGAGTTTTATCTGGAGGACCCATGGTTTTCTCATTATGAAGAAGACATGATACAAGCAAGTCTAAAACCTGAATGAATTTGCCACCTTGTTTTGCTTTGTTTTTAAATTTAACATTGGTCTAAATGTAGTTTTGGAGACAGAGGACTCAAGACAGTTATAATTTATAAAGGAAGATATTTTTAACCATTTAGGAGTGAATAGACTAAATTAAATCATTACCATTTTCTGAGTCATTAGTTTCTCACTTATCAAACGGTGCATAATACACTAATGCAGGGATCTTGAGGCTCTTCAGCCAGGGAAAATTCCACTACATTTAGTGGAAATTTTTCTGTGTGAGAAGTGAGCAATTTTTTTAGTTAGTGAAAACCCTAACAAGGGTTTTCAAAAACAGAATTTTGCAAAACTTTTCTTTTTGAGGACATAGGAAGTTTCAGGAATTACCTATACTATTTACTTTTAAGGCAGTGTTGGTTTTTTTGTTTGTTTTTTTTAATGTGGTATCTATTATAGCTGTGTATCAGACTGTTGCACGATGTGTTACTAATTTAATTACATACTTTTTGTTTGTGTGGCTTACTTCTACCATTATGTTTGAGCAATGCAATAGCTCAAATAATAGGATATTAAAAGAGTCATCCTTGAGCCAGGTAGACGTAATTTCAGAAAAGCAAATGAAAGAAATGCTGGAGAAAAAATATGGCAATTCATAACTTAGTGCATATTTTTCCAATAAAATTCAATTGAAGACATTGTAGCAGACCATATGTAGCAATATTTTTACATTATTTTTACTTATACACAGATTATTAATTTCTTACATATACAAAAAATCCACTAATCTTTAATACATTTTATACATTAGTATAATAATGAATAAATTTAATACATTAGTATAAGAAATTATATGTTGTATTTATTCAGGAGAGGTATCAGTTTTGCATCAGTTTTACTGGTTAAGAAGCAGTTTCTGACTGCAACTAATTATGAATCTATGATTCAGAGTTCAGCTACAAATTACAATGAATTTTCAAAAGGTGAGCAGACATTTTGACTTGAAATATCTTTACTTGCAAATGCATTTTAGCATATATTACAGCAACAACCAGAATTCAGCCAGCAAACAAGATGATATTTATAGACCTTTCAAAGAAACAATAGTTTTCTGCCATCTTTTTAGTTTAGAAAGCATTTTTGCTTTGAAAAGTTAATCCTATTGCTTTAGCTTCATGAAGCACCCCATTGCGTTCTGACAAAACTGCCATCTTATAACATGAAAATAATTCCTTTCAAATAGCTTATTTCCTTTTTGTCCTTGTTGGTGAATAGTCTTGGGGGGAAAAAAAAATATGTCTGCTGGGGTCACTGTCTCAAAGTATGGAAGTTTCCTTTCAAAAGAAGCAATACAACTCTTGAATTACATTTTTCTTTGACTAGAGAAACTTCATTATTAAAGTGGTGGTCAGGTCAAACCTCTTCTGTCATCCTGTCAGTCATGAGGATATATTGTGCTTTCAAAACCAGCTAAACTAAACCAGCTACTGAATCCTTATTTAGGTGCAGCCTGTGGGAAATTAGAGAAAAGAAAGAAAGGGATTTTATTCTACCAAATTAACAGGAAGATAACAATTAGCGTTAGATTGTATTCATTTGCTTGATATATGGATTCTATTTATATTTTTTCTTGATGCGTAAACTAGCTGGGGATTGATACTGTGTCATGAATGCTTCAACTAAATTTTTTTGTTGTTTTATAGCAACTTCATAAGTACAGAGAATTTGTAAAAGATTTGCTTAAAAAGTTCTTTTAATGAGCTTCTGATGGCTTGCACCCTGTTCTGGTTTTTATGGTATTCCCAGCTCAGCATTTAACTTGTAGAACTGATGGAATTGGTGACAGCAGAAAATTTGGAAAGTGTATTCCAGTTTAATTTTGCTAGTCCCAGAAGTAAATTTTATCCATATATATTTGTAAATTAGATTGCTTCCCCACTGCTTACAGAAGAAAGTCAGACATTACCTTTTTTAAGCTGCCATTTCTTTAAAGAAATACCATATTGATCACAGAATCATAGAATCAGAATGGTTAAGGTTGGAAGAGACACCTCACAGTAGCCCAGGCTGCCACAAAACTAGTAATTCATTTGGGGCTTTTTCCAGGAAGCACAGTGTAGTTGGCTATGGGCTGTGTTGAGGCCCTAACTTAAAGGACACAAGTGTCTAATGAAATAGTTACATATATCTGGCTTTACTGAAATTTCAACAGCAAAACATGAGAATTGAATCCAAGAATCACAGAATGTTTTTTGTTGGAAATTACCTTAAACATCATCTAGTTCCATCCCCCCTGCCACAGACAGAGACACCTTCCACTAGACCAGGTTGCTCAAAGCTCCATCCATCCTACTAAACACTCTCTTCAATGCTTAGTTTCTCCATGTCTTACCTTCCTATTCTGCTGCAGCCAGATACTCGGAACCAGATTAAGATGGTTTCTAAGAAACATTAATCAGGGCTGAGGTGGTGTCCTGCCTACTGTCAATGCTATGGCAGGAGCAGCCCTTCAGGCATGATTTGTGGAGTTAGAGCTGTGGGTTATAGCATGACTGTTCTTGCCGTGAGGACTGGGAGGAGAGAGCAGCTGTTGCAAATCAGGCAATCAGGCAGCCCCCTGCATATCATTAAATTTCCAGCTGGAAGATGCACTGGAATTATTCCTGCTTTAGGAAAAAAGAGGGCAAATGGCAAATGTTTTTCTTGGTCTCAGTCACAATGAGCAGGATGAAATTTGTGATATTTCTGTTTTTAAATAATAACACAGTTTTACTTCTGACTATCTGCTGAAATTATGGCATAAGACACCTGAAAGAAAAAAAAAAAAAAGGGAAAAATTCTCCCTATCCTCCTATAACTCTTAGTTACTATTTCTGTATCTTCTCTAGATCTAGGCAGGGGCTGAGCTACTTACTTAGAACAGAAGAGCTGCAGTTCATGTAAGATAATCAATGCTACTTTCCATGTAGTTCAAGTGTTTTTATAATTATTTTCTCTGAAGTATAATGATCTTTTTCCTTCTGCTGTTATTTATTGAAGGATGGAAATGATAAAGAAGCTATGCCCAGGTGGTAAGTAAGGTCTGGATTCTCAGCCTTGGAGAATGATGTAAATGGAAGCAGGGTGGCAGAGTACACCACAGGGTTCCCCATTAGGTAGGCAGGGAAGGAGAGAGGGAGAACTGAGTTTGAGTGCAAAGGCAGCAAAAATTCAGGATACATTGAGATGCCATCATAAAATTGAAGGTTTCAATGCTGAGTTTTGGTCTGTCCTTGCCACTGCTGTCCTCCATTGGTGGACCTACAAGTGGTTTTACCAGAAGCTGTGATAGCACTGTTCAAGTCCCTGATAACCTGTGGCTACAGTATTCTGATTTCTGCCAGTCTGAAACATCTCAGAGCAGTATGCCATGTTTTTTGCAAGAAAAACAACACCCTCCCCCCCCCAGCCAAGCAGCAGAATACTGCTTGTGTTTGCATTTCTCTTTCTGAAGCACCATTTTAACCACTGCTGATGTCACTGTAGCAACAGTAACAGTTTCCATAGCAGTTAATACTGCAGCTAATATAGTTAAAAATCTGATACAAAGGGAGAGACTTTAAAAGGGATGTAATACTTCTACAGAAATTTTGTTCCTGTTCAGTACATTTGAAGGTTTAGTTTGTTTGTTTTATTAATTTATTTCCTCTGAAAAGCATTAGTGAGGTGATTTGGTGCTTTTGTTCCTGCATAGCTGCATCATTCAGATCTGGTGTTTGCTAACAGCCCATTGAAATTTGCATTGATCACTTAAATAATGTCACACTCAAACTTGTCTTGGGTAAAGGAAATACATCATATATATGTGAAGACAAAGATTTATAGTTAGCTAAACCAAAGCCTGAACAATCACATTGAAATACACCAAATGGTTGTTTTGTCCAACTATAATAATGCAAGTGCTTTTAGTCACTGAGTAAGGCAGCATAGCTTCATTTGGAATAATACCTTTACAATTGTTATCCAATAAGACTTATGAGTATCTACCTCTTCTCTATGCTGCTACGCTGGTCTAAAGTCCCCCTGGATGCTGATGTCAGGAGTGTCAGGGCTGCTGGAGGGGGATGTAGAGGCATCTCAGTGAGCAGTGTGCCCCAGGAGGGGCTCAGCATCCCCTTCCCTTCCAGCCTTTCATCCACCTGAAGCTCTTTTTATGTCTCCCTGTCACAGCCTACTCACACAAAGGGCTGTTGTTTGCCAGGCCGTGACTGCCAGAGGAGTGAGGATACTATGGTCTTCTTAAGACCTACAGGAATTACTGTGATAGAACAAGACATAATTATAACTGGGTAGTCAGATAGGATTGGCAGCTTTTACTCAAGTGAGGACTACTGGATAGTTGTAAATAAAAAGCATGGGATATTGAGAGAGAAGTAAAAAATTAATATGGCATCACTTTCCAGTTTTGACATTCATTTTTACCAGATTTACCCCATTCTGTTCCTGTTATTCTGATCAGTTTAGGCTTGTATTTCATGGATATGATTCTGATCCACTGTACTGCTTCTACCTGCTAAGCTAATTAAAGGTATTCCCATCATCTACTCTTTTAGAAATCTGATTTAAGTATTCTAAATCACTGTCCTATGGACAATTCCTGTCTTGCTGTATAAGAGTGCAGGGAATTTAAATTCCTAATTTCTCTTAATACAGTCTGCACTGAGTCACTCGAATACCCTTTCTTTCTCCTCCTACAAATGAGCTGGATAAAAGTTGCTAAATTAACTTGGGTAAAACCTTATCAATTTTGTCAAAGAAATTTTCCATAATTCATTCCTTATATGACTGTCCTGTACAATTTTAAATCATGATATTGCAGTCTGAAACAGCATGATAGGCCCATGCATATTTGCAGAGGTTCAGTGGCTTCATAATGAATTGGAAAGTGCATAAATGAATAAAAGTCTGTCTTTGTAGATCCAGTGGGAAAACTGAAATGAAATTATTTAATTATTCATTATTTTTAATGTGTTAGGAACCTGGAACTCAGAAATGGTATTAGCAACCTGGGACAGAATACGAGTGTTTAGGATGTCTCAATATTTTGGATTTTATCAAAATAAAAATGGAAGTAAGTTATTTTTGTGACACAGGAACATTAATACATTGCTATAGCCCTCTTTTAGAAAGGTATTGCAAAGCAACCTTAAAAAAAAAAAAAAAAAAAAAAAAAAAAAAAAAGAAAAAAGGATTAAATAGTTGAAATGTGGAGATTTCCTTTCTTGGTGTTTCAGAGTTAGAAGCTGTATGAAATTTTGTTTCAACAATTAGCATAAGGACCCAATAATTATCCAAAATATTATTCTTAGAAGAAGTACTCTGTGAAAGGAAAGGGAAAAAGAAAATTAGAAGTAAGAGGAGAAGATTGCTTGAAAAAAAAGCTGGACAATGTTTCTGACAACATGAAAAAGATAACACCTCTTGTAACAATGTCACCTTTGGGGAATCAACGCATCAGTATGCAATGTCTAACAAACTGTGGAGGAAACATTCATCCAAGAGAAATGTCATGCCCAGAGGTGCTGCAGTTCTGACAGGCTGGGAAAAACATCGTAAGTCAGAAAGGAAAGCTCACTATCACAGAGCAAAAAACTTTTGCCTTATTAGAGTATCTTCTTTACACCTGATATGGAATATTAAAAACATTTACATATTTATAATTTTATGCATTTTTATTTATAAGTTGTTGCAAATTATGGTTGGAAGTTAAAAAATGTTAGTAACTGAGGTTAAATTGTTGTCTCCTGGTAGAGTGCTCCTATTCATGAAGAAAAATGAAATTTTGCTTTAGGCAGGTGGAAAAAAGGTGGAAGTGTCAACATTTTTTAAAGTAAGATCATGTGTCTTTACTGAAAGTCAAGTCACAGTTTTTAGTGTGAGCAGTGGCTCTGCACAATGGAGTTGTTTTGTGTAACAACTACATTCAGCTATTCACAAAACAAACTTTTTTGACATTTTTTTTTCTCAAAAGAGTTTTGAAAAGGTCAAAGCTTTTTGACCTTTTCAAAATGAAAGACCTCACTTTTTTCACCAGCAAATGACATTTTGAAAAATAAGCTAAACTTAGTGAAACAATTGTCTTAAAGGTCATAACCAAATGACCTAGACCAAATTAAAGAAAAATTATTTGTAAAAAAAATAAATGTTCTCTCTTTTACATTCTGTTAAAAGACAGAAAAAAATATTGAGATTTTTGAAGCATTCATAGGATGACAAGAGAATTCCTTTGCCAGCTGCACTGTTAGAAGATTTTGAAGATTCAGTTTTTAGACATTTATTGTTTCTCCACCCAAGGATATTGATTAGATCATATTGCTCAGGAACTTTTACAGATGAGTTTTTAGTATCTCCAGGAGCAGATCTCCAACACCTGTCTGAATAAATGGTTCCAGTGTTACCACCCTCATGGTGAATTTATACATAAAGTTGGAATATCCCATGGTTTCTATGAACAAAAGCACAGAGTTGAGGTTGTTCAGCCTGTAAAAGAGAAGGCTCCATGGAGAACTTTTTGCAGACTTTCAGTCATAAAGGGGGCTTATAAGAAAGATAGAGAAAGACTTTACCACAGCCTGTAGTGGCAGGGCAAGGGGCCATGGTTTTAAACTGAAATTGGGCAGATTTAAATTGGATAAAAGGAAGACATTTTTGGTGATGAGGGTGGTGAGATGCTAGTTGTCCATATAAATTGCCCAGAGAAATGAAAGCTCCATCCATGGAAGTACTCAAGTCTAGGCTGGATAAGGCTTTGAATACCCTGATGTACTGGAAGTTGTCCCTGCTTATGAAAGGGGGTTTAGACTAGATGATCTTTGAAAGTCAGATCCAACACAAACCATTCTTTGATTCCATGATACTGGATTACAACCTGTGTCTTACCTCTCATGAGATTGCTGTCAACCTCTGAGTCTGTTTCTGCCTTTGGTTTTGTCTGTAAACTTTTCCAGAGTGAACACTGAGCCACTCTTTGGGTTCTTAAAAAAGACTAAATACTGTTGGCCCTACTGTCAATCCCAGGGATGCCTCTAGTTAGCCAGCTGCCAGCTGAACTTTGTGCTGCTAATTGTAGTTTAACATTGCAGCTAGTTTTCTACCCACCTTTCTACCCACTTACTGAGGCTATATTTCAGTCATTTGGCTACAAGGGTGTTATGGGAGATGGTGTCAAAGGGCATCTTGTTAATATGAAGGCATGTGGTCTCCTCCTATCCATGTACCAAGTACTGCATGATACTGTCTGTGTTCCAGAGTCTGGTAGAGTATTATATCTCTTACAGTAGAATACATAGTGCTTTACTAAAATAGTTTATTGAAAGGCAAGTGTGTCTGTGTGAAATCTTGTGACTAAGTTGAGCTCTTGAAAAGATACAATTTTTAATACAATACATTTAAAATAGGACCTCAAAGAAATAACCTTTCAGTATTTAATTAAACTGCTTCTGAGAAGAAGTGAGCATTGCAATTATAATGAAAGTTTGTAAGTTTGTGAGATGTGTATCACTTTTACAACTGACTTTTAAAATAAGGGCAGCAAAATAGATTTCTACCGCACTGAGAACTACGATACTAGCAGAATTGTAGCAAGAATTTAATGTTCAGGGCAATTTAACTCCAAGTCTATATGGCTTCTGAGTTAGATCCCAGTAGTGGCAGTGTTCATTATTATCACAGTAAGAAATGCACTCAGAATCCATAAGGTATTGCTAAGAATGCCATTTAATGGAGCCAACAGAAAAATGAAAAAGAGGATAGTTAGTCTCATGGTCCTTCAGATGTGAGAACCTCAAGGTGTGCAGTGTCATTGAATGTACATCCGGTCTCTGTAGAGCATGTCATGCCGGTCCTGTCTGTGAAGAGGTTGCTGGCACAGTAGTCTTTGGAGTTCTTACAGTATTTTATTGTAGGAAAAGAATTCTATTCTTAATTTCTGATGTGAAAGAAATGGATATTTGCATAAGAACTTGCTGCTTCACTTTAAAGCAAAGGCAATGACACAGAGGTGGCATAATCACCAGTAGTGCCTGCAGCCATCTAAGTTTATCCTGCTCCCAAGGGACGAGTGCAACACAAAATAGGCCTGAAAGCCATGCTTTATATATAGTGTAGTACAGGACAGCACAAGCCTGTGGCTACTTGTTGCCTGTTACATGGGTCAGTAACTCCTCAATGTACAATTATGTTCTGGCTAGGTTTACTGCACCTCTCTTGCTCCATTTCCTGTTCTTTGGGCTACTTTCAGCCATTGCTGTGAAACAGATGTCCTCCTTCTTTCTGGAGACCAATAAGAGAAGCAGCAAATACAACTACATTACATAAACAATTTATATTCTTCATCCCTCCCCCTTAGAGAATGTTTTCACATCATATTTGCTATGTCTTGCCTTTATGAGAAATACTGAACAGGTATGTTTTTCACATGTATGGAGAAGAAATGAACACCAATTGAGTATCACAGCTGGATTTGGCACTCAGCTGCCTATAGAGGAGTGGGTGCTCACTGGTTGCCTTCTCCAAAGAATTAACAACACTGAAATGAGAAAGAAAGAAATTAGAAAAGTTTTGTGATTTTCTAATCCGTTGCACCAGGGTAGTTACCAAGATTTCCAATAAACAGACACAAATGAAATTCAATAAAGTAGAAAAAGCGTGGGCTAAATTTTTATTCTTCTTCTATTACTGTGGATCTGCTGCTGTCCGATTATTCACTGTAATTTACACACTACAGGGGATAGAAAAAGGAATAGTGGGAATTAAGTTTAGTTGGTAGCAGGTTTATTTGTCTATCTTCTCTTTTGCTCCTTCCAATACACTTTTTACTTTCTCAGTAATTAACTTCCATGAGTATTTAATTTAATTCTCTCAGCATCAGCCTTTCTAGATTATTGTTCTTCCAATATTTATTCCCTGTATGATGGCAGTCCTGGCTTGTTCAATTATCCTTAAGGGTGTTTCAGTTTTTCTTCCTTTTTTTGCACTACTTTACAACCAAGTAGTACAAGTTTGATTAAAGTGGTTGTTTAGTTTGACTCATTTATGGGCTTTATGTGCCTTTTTCTCCAACTGCTACAACTGAAAGCGCTTTGTAGAGGATAGAAGTTGGAGATGAGCAGTTGTCTATTTATTTTGAAGTGTTAGGATAACATTTAGTCTTCATGCAAACAAAATTTAACTGAGACTGATTTTTAAAGGCTGCAGTGTTTGCATTCAAATTAAAGGATTCTTCATGTTCCACCATCAATACCTATTACAAACAGTGAAATCAAGTGTGCTGCAAATGAAAAATTGTATAAAATATTTCATCTTTCATGCTTGGTTGTGATTTTGATATCTTATGATGCCTGTCATAAATTCCTGTCAAAGGTACCTAGTAGGGAGAAATCCAGGACAGGATTAGTCTGGAGAAATGCGAAGCAGCTGCACAAAGAACAGCAAGACAAAAGCTGGCATGAGGTTCAGCAGATCACTGCCTCTCCTCAGCTGTTTTCTGTGACAGGTACCCTGGATTGTTCATAATAGGGTGAAAGCTATCCCCTTCCATACAGCAGGCCTATGGACAGCAATCCCTTTCTTAAAATAAGTTGTACTAGATCTTCTCAATCAAGAATGTTGTGCTCAGATATAAAAGAAACGCTTGAATTCTTTTCTCATTTAAACAACAGTAAATGAGGAACAGTTCTGAAGAAGGAACTGGAAATGCAGAAGTGTCTGCAAGAAAACAGAAGAACTGCAGCTGTTAAGCTAGTAGATTATAAAATGTTTAAGCTTTAAATGTAATCTCAGCGTGTTCCTTCACTTTTACATGTTAAATTCTCATCTTTTATGAGGACAAGGTGTTTTTAAGATGTTTGTGAATTTCTTCTTTTTGTCTTCTTAAATATCTGTGTATTGTATAATAAATGCTGAGAATAATAACATTCTTAATATGTGAAAACTGTTACTTAGTTTGTGAAGGAACCAAATCACATCTGCATATTAAGTCTAGAGGCTTAAAATAATGACTTGTCATTTGGTTGATTGGTGGACAAATGTTGAATGACTGAATCATTGCCCCTTAAGTTAAATACAGAAATACTGCAGATGTAGCTTTTCCCAGTTAAGGCTTTCTGATATTTCTTGGGACTCCTGTGCCTCCAAATGCAATTGTCAACTGACCCAGAAATATCGTGGCTGTTTATGTAATTAGACAGTTCACTCATGATAGTATAACTGCCAGCAAATACAATAGCAGAGAGAATGATTTTGTTTAGTTTTCATTTTTAGTAAGGGATCATTTGAGTAGCATATAAGTGTAGGGACATTTTTACTTATCCATAGATTTTTTCCATGACAGATCCTCTTACAAAATATGTTTGAGCCAAGCAATATTTTGAACAGACCTCAAAGCAGAATTTTTTGGAGAATAGAAGTTAAATACCACAGAGGTTCTTGTATCCTTAGAGTTGGTTTGAAATCAGGAAGAAAAACCATGTTTTCTGTGAGAAAAATACTGAAGAAATGTTTTAGTTGTACTTTGACCTTGATTAAAAATCTGGGCAAAAGTAATTAAAATAAAATTGAAAAATTTTACTTTAAAAGTTGATTCATAAAGCATATTTCAGAATTGTTCATCTGCCTCTTTCATTCTGAAAACTTATGTCAGTGGCATTGCAAATCATGACTATAGTGAAGAATATTACTTATCAACTGAAAAGCTGACCTCCATATGAAGACAAAACAGGCAATGTTATATAAAGTAAAAAAAAGAGTGGTTTATTTATTTAGCCACAGTGGAAAATATATTTAATATAAAGCAAAATATATAGAGGAGTGTATGAGATTATAAAGAATGTTTTAGAAGTAATTATTCTAAAGGATATATATTTTGAAGTGCTTCCTCATGAAAAACACAGCATCAGTCTTAGAAGTGTATGTGAAAAGCAGCCACTATTTTTTCCAGACATAAGATCTGAGCTAGGTCTGACCTGCAACTTAAGCTATATGTTCAAATCTTTCTCACATCACCCAGGGAATGGCCTGTCATCAGAGTTTATGTGTAATTACAAGAAATGTTATTGATCAGCTGTGTTTTCAAACCAGGCAGTACTGAAGAGCTATCTATGTCAGGTGGTAATTTAAGGTACCTTGGAAATACTTCTGTGGCCATGACAAACTGCATAACTGAAGCTGTGGGATCAAGGAGGATCAGCGCGCTAGTAGTTGTACATATTCATATTTAAAAACTTCACCAAAGTTGATGGGCCATCTTTACATAATGACTATGTCTCCTATCCCTTCCATTCTGCAGCATTCATATTTTCAGGTTGTTTTCCATATCTAATATTATTTTTCTCAAAGAGTTACAAGATCTTGACGGGTTTAAGAGAATACGAGAACTGGTGCTTTAAAGAAGAAAGTATTATGTGAGACAGAGAAAACTGCAAGAGTTTGGAAAACAGCAGGATGAATGAATAGCCTAATTCTAATTTGTGATGGGAGGATCTATCAAAATGAATTGCACTTTTATATTTATTAGGGAGTTTTCTTGGCTGAACAGAATATGTTATAGAATTACCGATGCATATTTTTCAAAATTATGATCAACGAGATAGCAGTAGAGCCTGAACTTTCTCTCCAGGCTCCACTGGCTGTATTAGCTTCCCAAGGGCTATAATCAGAGTTAAGACACATCACTCAAAAGTAGACACTTAGATTTGCATATCCTAATGTGGAACTGAGCTCTACACAAAGAGCTGAGAAATCCTAACTGCTTTTTTTCTTGTTTTAAACATTACAACATGTGATACCATTCACTGTTCCACTGTGGGACTCAACCTTGTTGTTCTGCTTTACTGATGAGTTTAGATCATGCGTATTTTGCAGTCACTTCTGAAGGAAAAATTGCCTTCTCAAGTATGTGAGGAAGGGATCTTTTTTGCTGCTGTAATTTTTAGAGGTATTTTAGCAATGAAAATGGATCAAGCTCTTCCTGTTACATTCTGTTCATTTTTATCAAGTCTACTTTCATAGTTTTCAGCTGTCTAAGGTTACTCAACCAGAATGGCCCCTTACACAAAAGAATTATTTCCTGGGGCTATGAATAGCAGGACTCAGACCTTGAACTGGACTCTGAATTCAGAGGGAAATAATGCAAAGAGAATGCAAAACGGACATGTCTGTGACAATCCATTTTGCCATTGCAGTTAAACCGTAATGTTTTGTACTAAATGGAGCCTTTTTAAGGAGCTTGTCTCCATTTCTAATGTATGCAGTGCAGTAATCAAATCTGGAAACCAAGAATGAGTGGATCAGCCTGTGAGATATTTCTGGGTCAGTAAAATTGAGCAGAGTTCTGTATAACACATGAGTCTGTATAACATGTACCTTTTCTCTCCATTTTGTCGTCTTGTCTCATCTTGGATACAGCCAGGTTATTTAGAAGATGAAACGTATTGGGACAATGGAATAGTTCTACATATATTTGGCATTTTAGCTTGCATCGTCTTACCATCTTTATTGGCTACTGCCCTTATCCTACCTATTCTTATAATTATGAAATACACTGATCTAGTTACACACTTGGAACTATTGCAAGTAAAAAACTCCACTAAGCTCTTGTTAACATACAAGCAAATAATGAAAGGACCAGAGGAAATGGCTGGAAGTTGTGTCAAGAGAGGTTTAGATTGGATATTAGGAGGAATTTCTATAGTGAAAGAAATTCACTCATCAGGCACTGGAACAGCCTGCTCAGGGAGGTGTTTGCATCACCATCCTTGGAGGTATTCAAGAAATGTGTAAATGTGGCACTTTGGGCATTCTCTAGTGGTCAAGGTTGTGCGGGGTTTTGTGGGTGTTTTTTGGTGGGGTGTGTATGGCTGTTTGTGTTTGATTGGGATTTTTTTGTGTTGATGGTTGGTCTTGGTGATCTCAGAGATCCTTTCCAACCATGACGATTCTGTGATTCTGTGAATTTCAGTGTCTGCTTCATAGAAACTTCTTTGGTTTGTGTTTAAATTTGAGGCACAGGCATTGTGCTTAGCTTTTAAAAATCTTTCATTTTTTATTATGATAAGATCTTTCACGCATGAAATAATTTATTTTTTGTTTATCTGTAGTAGCAGCATGGGTGATGACTAAGTTTAGTTTAATGGTATACAGTTAAAACGTGACAGACTTAATTAGTGGGTAGTGAGCAGAAATTGATTGAATTAGTTAGGAAATAGGCATCTAACCCTGGTGATGCTGCCACTTTTGCTGCCTGATGCATACTACCTGCATATTTTCTGCTGCTGTATCTCAGAAATCAATCTGATTCCATGACAATTAATCAAAATCTCGTAAGAAACATGATTTATGTTGGCTAACATAATGATGAGTAGCAATGACCTGTTAAGTGTTCTAAAATACTTCAAAAATCACAAGATGCCTTCTTTTAAAATAGTACAGATAAAAACCAGAGAGGGAAATACTACAATTTCTGAAACAATAAAATTTCAGCTGAGAATACTGCAGCCTTACTGCACCTGTAATGTTTGCCTAAGAAAAGAAAAATCTTAAGAAAATACTGATATCTATTCTATCAAAGGACTCTCTCTGAGCTTGACTGAAGAAACTGCATTTCAGTGACCCTCAGAATGCTGCCAAGGTCATCTTCTCATCCAGCCCTTCGTTTCTGTGCTAGACCCGCTCATGCAAATTAAAGCTGCCTTCAGGCCTGCTGCAGCTTACAATATGCACATAGCTCTTCAAACATTTCTGAGTATGTGCAAGTAGATTATTTGGGTTAACTTTCTTTTTCAGTTCTTTTATTTGTCAGTTTAAGATTCATGTTACCTCCACCCTTTTTCATGTCATATGATTCATCCAATTTGCACATTCTACAAGAAAGAATTACTTTTTTTGATGTAAAATGAGATGTGGTCAAAGGGAAAAATCGCATCAAGGGAGGAAGAAAGTCTAGAAAAAGCACTAGGATGTGCCTGCCACAAAAATCTAATGTGCATTCTAGTTTGTTTGCTTGAGTGGTTTCAATGTTTGTTGTTGCTCTCATAATTTTGTCATCACTGCAAGCAGCAAAGTAAGCAGCATTTTGAATTTCACATGTATCAGCTATGTTAGAATTGTGTGTTGCTCACTTGTTGCTGCATAGTGACTAAACCAGATGTGGGTTTTGGGGTGAGCAGTGCTCAGGAGCTGACATGTTTCGGATTGCTCAGGGGGTTGATGAATTCAAAGGACATAGCTCGATGCATGGCAAAAAACTTAAGCAAGAGTGAGGGCAAAGAAAGAACAACATAGCTCTGAGTGCTGAGGCTATCTACTTTATATATACCTTTTATCTATTTCCACATGTCTCTGTAGATCTTCAGGTGCAGCAGAAATAATAGTGTTCCACAACAGAGCTGTCAGGCAGCCAAGCTTAGCATTTTATGCTGTTTCATGAAACTTTTGGGGCTAGCTGTCAAGGAGTTAATCAAATCTTACCTTCCCATGAGGACATGGTAACCTTAAGGGCGCTCTGTGCTTTTCTTACAGGCGAATCAGTTTTCATTTTTTGGCTAAATCATACAGTTCTAAACATTTACAAAGCAAAACTCACTTTCCTGTTATAATCCCTTTTCATCTTTTTGAAAAGCTGGGAAACTGAGCAGTATGAAAGAAAATTAACACCAAAGAATGGCTAAAACAAGATACATCCAGTTAAGAGAACAGAATCTGGGGTGGAGGTGAAGGTTACACAACCTTCGCTCTTGAGAGAAAAGAGAATTAATTTGTTTCTGACTGGACATCTGCTTTGCACTTTGTCTGTAGCTCATCCATCTAGACTTAGTATCTCAGGGAATCATAAGGTGGAGTCACCTTCTGTTTCCCATTCGGGACTGTGATAAAAACACTACTTGAAGTCCTGTTTCCTTTAATACTCTTCCTGTAGTGAACTTCTTGTAATTAATGCAAAGACATTTCTGAAAACATTATAAGCTGTTCTTGTGGTACTTTGCCCAAGTAATTTCCAGTGATTCTTGGCGTATCTCTGTTTAAAGTGATCACTACTTATAGTCAAGAAAATGCCAGCATAACTTCACAATCTGAGCATAGCTTCTTGATGGTTTTGTCAGTGTTTGGGAAACAAGATCTTTTGCCTTTGCCAGGCAAGAAGGCAGCCACTGCAGCCTGCGAACATGTGCCTGGTTCCCTGCCTGCTGCCCTTCTTGGAACTCGAGGTTCCAGGTAGCCTCCTTTCCTCAAATTTGGCAAAAAAAAATAAATATCTTGGTTTCTGACCACTTGCAATACAAACTGTAGCAGATAAGGATACTGTAAAAAAGAATGTTGAATTACCAGGCTTTCCTACAGGATAGCAGCTCTTCTTGTTTATAGATTCCAATTACATACTTAGCTCAACTTACTGATACTAAAGGAATCTGATCTCAGGAATAATAGTAACTTACTAAGAACTTAATTATTGTCACTAGTGCAGGCTTTTTTGTTCAGATAGTTTCATACAAGACATGAAATTATTTCAGAAAATACTTAAATGTGCTATAGCTTACAATTGCTATTTTTACATATCAAAATTACTGCAAATGGGAATACACAAAATTACACAGAATAAAAGAGATCTGTAAATTAATTGTGGGATTATTTTGGGGTGTTATTGATGTCCCTGTCTTGGGGAGTGTCTTAGTTGATGAAGTGGAGCTAGTATTTGCCCAGATTCCTAGCCACACAAATGCAATAGACTGAGTTTAGGGCCTCTACTGTATTACTGTTCATCTGTACAAATAATACAGATGTTACAGATGACACCATCTCTTAAAAAAATTTCAAAAAATCATTTGGCTGTTTAAATTTCCAGGTTCATCAGAAAAAAGTAATTTGCAGTAAGGTACACACAACCTGCAGACTAATCTGTTTGCTTTTCTGTTTTTGTAGAAGAGTGAGGCTTTCCAGTTTTGACAGGCTGAGAGACCTGGCACTGTTTAGAGAAGACTGAGAGGGGATCTTCTTAATATATACAAATATCTAAAGGGTGGGTGTAAAGAAAGAGGAGCCAATCTCTTTTCAGTCGTGCCCTGTGATAGGACAAGGGGCAGTGGATGCAAACTAGAGCAGAGGAAGTTCGACCTCCGCATAAGGAAGAACTTTACCATAAGGGTTACGGAGCACTGGAACAGACAGAGAGATTGTGAAGTCTTCTTCTGTGGAGACTTTCAAGACCCATCTGGATGTGTTTCTGTGTGACCTGCCGTAGATTCTGTCATGGTCCTGCTTTGGCAGGGGATTTGAACTCGATGATCTCCACAGGTCCCTTCCAACCCCTACCAGTCTGTGATTCTGTGATACACCAGGGCAAAATGGAGAGACCCTCAATTGTCCTGGCCTGGCAGAAATTGCTAGGCTAACAAAATCTAACAACTTCACTTTTGCTTCTTTAATATAATTCTAAAAACAAGTTAGCATTGACAGTCTGTTTATAGTAAACATAGAATCACGTAGTTAAAAAACAAAAATTTCCTACTTTTAGGCCATAAGTTTTATCTTAAAATTTAAATCTTTCTTATATAGTGAATACCAGCTTTGTAGACATACTTACACCATTCTTTCTGCTACTTCATCATCCCCTGTAATTTAGTGCCCTCCCCAATCCCGTGCTTGATCATCAGTATGATGAAATTTAATGGAGCTTTCCTATTAAGGTACAAAAACCTTTTAGATTTTTTTTCTTCTAACACTCATATTGCTAGATCAAGCGCAATACACCCACAGCCTTTCTACACAGAGAGGAGAATTTGGCTTATCATGAAAAGCAGGAAAAAACCCCACAAAGCCAGAGCAGTGCAGTGAGGGGGAGTGCTGGAGCTGTCCGGAAGAGAACTCCAGCAAAGGGCTTCCCACGCCCAGCCTGCTGCTCCCCTTCTGCTCACCCCACTGGGGAGAGGCAGTGATGGGACAGCTACAGCCAGGAGGGAAAATAGTACTTTATTACAATGGCACAGAAGAAGCAGAGATAACCAGAATGCTTTGTGTTAAATATTAAGTAGTGTCCAAAATCAAATAATGGATGGAAAAAATGGATGGTACCTACTTTCCAGTCTGTGAACATAGAAGCGTTCCTGCTCTGATGAGACTCTACTCATGTATTAGTACACTTGTGCCAGTTATCTAGTAGTGCTTTTCAGCTGTTCCCGTGTTGCCTAGGGCACTAAATGAGTCCTGCAGTTTTCTTTGCTGTTTCGTTGAGCTTCCTTTGTGAAGGGAAACTGCCCACACTCCACATGGTAAAATACAATCTTTCCATCAATTCAGGAAGAAAAAGAAGGAAAAAAAGAAGCTTGATGTGTAGGAAGTACATGATGTAATCCATTCCTGCCCTCTAATTTGAAGCTGTTAGGGGGTAAAAAAAGGGGTGTCCAGTGAAGCCAGTGACAATCTACAGTCTCTGCAATAAAATGGCTATGCACTTGCTAGTCTGTGTGCTTATTGTTCTAGTTAGTTGTAGTTACACTTTCAGGTAAGAAAATTTTCAATTTCTGGCCATGTTTCTTTTGAAGGAAGTGGTAAACTAGGTAGAGAACAGGGAGTGTAGATAGTCAGATCCTATCTTCCTTAGTTATGGTTGAATAAGCACACACACATTTAGCAAATAACAGCTCTGGAGCCGTGAGGGTCTAAGGATAGAAATGTGGGAAGATTTGTAGGAAAAGGTTATTTTTTTATTGTACAAGCAGAGTGGACTGGGAGTGTGGGAGTGATAGAGGTGACCTTTCATGCATACAGACAGGAAGATGTAAACTCATCTTGGTTACATTGATCAACAAGGCAAGTTAGTGTGCATTTACATGGTCATTTTATTGCAGATTGATTGTGCACTTTTGAATAGGATCTCTCAGTCATCTCCACTTACTGTGCTTGATTTGTGACAAGGAACAAGCTCAGAATTCATACAAGGTACTCCTATGGAATAAAGAGAAACCAGAAGATTAACTCCAGGGCTGAACATAAATGCTCTGGACCTTCAGTTTTCTGGATCATACTGAAACAAATCCAAAGCAGTCCCTCAAAATGTATAAAGTGTGGACACTGCAACCTTTGGACTTTTTTTTTTTTCTTTTTTTTTTTTTTTTTCCCCACTAGACTACCTTCTAAAAAAAAATCTTCAATTTGAGGGAGGTGGATCACTGGAACGGGTTTCCTAGAGAGGTGGTGGAGGCCTCATCTGTGGTGACATTAGAAGTCAGGCTTGATAGGGCTCTGAGCAGTCTGGTCTAGATGGAGATGTCCCTGCTTATTGTAGGGGGGTTGGACTAGAGGACCTTCATAGGTCCTGTCCAACACAAGACATTCTGTGATTCTATGATTCATGATTCTAGTAAACTACTTTTTAAGACAGGTATAAACATACTATTTAAGTAGTCATTCACAGCATATATTCTAGTTTTAAGCTTGTCCTACTTCTAGACAAGGCTTACATGCCTGAAAAACTAAAGTTAGGGAAATAAAACCATCAGTTTGAATAACAAAAATCTGAAAAATAATGTTTGCCTACAAACTTTGTATTTCATTTCTAACTGCTTAAAAATCTTCAAATGATAATGAAGAGCAGTGGTGGAGGGGTTAAATATGTATATTCCAAAAACCCCACAGAAACTGGCATTCTTTACTCTGTGTTCTGAGACATGCCAAGGTAAAGAAATGTGTGAATTGTCTTTCACTAGTGTGAAACTAGAAAAAGAAAAGAGACAATATGTTCAAAAAATCAGTTTAACAAGATTTAGAGTCACAAGCTCTGAAAATCTTAACAGAAACCAAATGGTTTCTTTGTGGTGTTACTACAGTGCAAGAATTTAGATTTCATGGGGATTATGCTGTGTGTTTCTCTCTTAATATATTTGAATTTCTTTTCGTTGTAACCTTCAAGTTGACTTTTAGGGATATTGAAACAATTACATTTTTTCTATTGTGCTTTTTCCTAAATTTCTGGCATACTTTTAGCTGTAACTGACTTTTTTTTCCTTTTTTCTTTTTTTTTTTTTAATTTGATTTGTTTGGGGGTTTTTTTTGAGAGAAAGATAACAAAGGCTATAGCAGAGTTGAAAAAGAAGAGTTTTCATGAAAGACATATTTCAGTGTGGACTAAGGGCATAACGGAAGTTGGTTTTGATGTAGTTGGAAACAGCAGAGTCACAGCATGCTGTATGCACAGGGAAAGCTCTGTTTCTTGCAGTTGTGCTTACTGCAGCACTCTTGGTTGCAGCACTGAGTACTGGCATGTCTGAAGTACTGAGATGTCTGAATTTTAAAGGAGAGATGTAAACCACAAGAGAGACTCAGTGAACATGGGAGCCTGAGGTTGGCAGATCCTGGTGTGCAAAAAGGACAGCTCAAAGGGGAAAATGTCTGTTTCTCTTTGCTTAAGTATTGGGATTTGAGAGCTTCAAGTGTGTGTACAGGTCCTTAAAAGAATCCAATACAAGTATGCAGGAATAGATATTTCGTATGTTGCAAATAGTTCATGTCACCTAAGGAAATTGGTGCAGGACACCATTTGAAAGACCATCTGGTCTGAAAGACGAATCTAATCTTAAATCAGTTTTAACATGCAAATATATAGAAAGAGTAGAATGAAAATCCTGAATGATGAGTAACCAAGAATAGTCAGGTGTTTGCTTACCTCCCAGTAAGTACAAACGACACTCAGGAGTCCATGCTTGTAGAAGCCGCATTTACTGAGACAGATGGCATGAAAGCATGGAACTGCCTTGTTGCAGTGAGAGCTAGGGTAGCCTCAGATGAAACAGAGACAAGCCAGGGTAGGATTTCACCAAATTTTATATGGAAAGTGTGAGGAATTAGTCCTAAAGCATGTAAAAGTTTATTACTCTGGACAGGAAAACATCTCAATACTATATCAAAATCAAAGCATGAGCAGTAGCACTAAGCCACCATCAGGTTATGCTTCCAACAGGGCAATCCAGTGTGAGTGCCCAGGGATGATTTAGGATCAGCTACAATTATTTAAAAAACATTGTAAATCAAATAAAAAAATGGAAAGGGGACAGAAAAAAAAAAAAAAAAAGAAAAAGAGAAGGAGAAAGAAAAAAGCTTTCTTACAGTAAGAGCCCAGCAGTAGTTAACAAAAAGTTATAGAGGACTGGAATGGGAAATATATCCTGTAAGCTGGAGATCTGAGACAACTCAGGAACATCGTATATAATTATAAGAAGTCAACTATATACAAGCAGGAATGATAATCTATTTTCAAAGGAAATTTATCCTTTGTGGCAAAGCTGTGATTTGGAATCTATGAAAGATCATTACTGTAGAATCAGAAAATAATGTTACCGCGTATTGGCTAATCATTATGGTCGTTGTAAAACAACTGCACAGCAAATCATGAATCTACAAACAACTGAAGGTACTGAAATGGACACTATTGTCACTGTCTGCTTCATATATTGATGATAATCTCGTGTGACCTTTCCAGAGAGGGAATATTTATATCCTGTGGAGTTATAAATCTGGCACCTGACATTTGGCTTTTGCACATAGAGCTAGATGAAATGTTCAAGTACACTGATGCCTTTTGCAATGCTATTTTGTCACTACAGATGGCTCTGTACAAGCACTGTGGAAAAGAAAAATTCTGGTATGTTTATGAGAGTACCCATATCCATGCAGGAGAGGCTCAGTGGGATAAAAAAAAAATGTAGCTAACATCCTCCCTGCACATGGCATAAACTGACAGTGAGGCAGAAACCGGAAAAGAATGGTAATGCTTACAAAGAGGAAAGGACAAAGAACTAAAATTAGAGAACCCTCCTTCCCAAGATACTAGGATTTGGTAGCCTATTTATCAGAATGAAGAAAGTGAAGGCTAATTCTAGTGGATTAGGACATGTAAAAATAAGGCCTGCCCCAGAAGTAGAAGTGGAGAACAATAGTATGGCAATATTATGACACCTATGAATATTTTGGCCTCATTTGTGGGCAAAAGAACCATAGAATCATAGAACGATTTGGTTGGAAGGGACATTAAAGTTCATCTAGTTTCAACCCCTTGCATGGGCAGGGATATATCCCACTAGACCAGGTTGCTCAAAGCTCTGTCCAACTTGCCCTCGAAACACTTACAGGGATGGGGCAGCCACAACTTCCCAGTTGTCTCACTACTCTCACACTAAAGAATTTCTTCCTAATTTCTGACCTAAATCACTTTAAAACTACTACTCCTCATCCCATTACTATACATTGTGGGAAAAAAAAATCCCTCCTCAGCTTTCTTGTCTGCACCTTCTGGAAGGCTGCTGTAAGGTCTCCTCAGAGCCTTCTCTCCAAGTGTAAACCCCTTTTTGGGCAAGAATTTGAAGCTGCAAGATATGTGAATTATCCCATGATGTTCCTGCTCTGAGCTCCTGGACAGGTGAAAACATGGGAAGAAGTAATACTGATGTCAGGAAAAGTAAAGAAGTAGACAGATGTTTATGAATATGTACTGGTTAGTAGGATTCAGTGTCCCTTGGACTGTACCAAAATATAGAAACAGCTTTTGGTTTATTCTTTTGAGATGAAGTGGAGCTACCAGCTTAGCAGTGGTTATCCTGCTGTTAAAAGTGAACTCTCAAATTACAAATCATCATTTATTAGAACTATGGCCAAGGCCTCTGAAGAAATGGCACAGTATGTTGCTATATCTCAGTGCTGGGAGATTTGAATGGAATGATACTCTTTGTCTTTATGATAGTTGCTCCATAGCCTGAAGATTTCTGGACAATGCTAAGCTGCTAAAAAGGTTACTGTGTATCATCCTGATTGAATACATTTTTCAGTTTGAAAAAATAAGCAATGAGAACTCAAAATAGCTACTGAGTGACAGGACTTATTAGCACAGCAGGCATAAGTTAAGTAGAGCAGAATATGCAAAAAGAGTATTATATTTTCTGAATACAGAACTGTAATTCTGGGACATCTTAATCAGGAGGTACTGTAACAGCGTGTTCCACTGGGATTTGCAGTTGCTGCTAACAGATTCAAGAGCATCAGCATGAGTGTGTGCAACAGTTTTTGATAGGTTGTTTTAAAAGAAAATAAAAAGTAAGTTTTACGGTAATCAAGTTGGAAATCCCGGGCAGGGCAAATGCTTTAGAGAATTGAAAGGGATCTGCTTTAACTAAATGCTTTAGGAAACTGAAAAACAGAGCTGGCAAATAACCAGTGGAAACATAGAAGTGACTGCAAGCAGTCTAACAAGGTTTGTTTTTGTTAAGGTCTGAGAAAGACACAAGTTTGAATAAAAAAATGGGAGCTATATTTTGGGATCAGCATTTCAGATGTATACAAAATAATCAGTGTGAGTCTATCTCCATATTGCTCCTCTCCTCATAGATTCATTTTACTGCAAATTCTGCAAATTTCAAAGAGAATAAAATGTTACCAAATAGCAATGTTTGATGCAGTCAGAAGAGTACAGCAGAAATTCACTTTAAAGTAAACTGAAGTAAAAAAAAAATATTTTATTCTTACAAGCATTCTCTGGCTTGTAATCACTTTGTTGGATTGAAAATAAAAAAGAGGGGAAAGGATAACAGTGACAAAGAGAAAACCTCTGGTTTCAGAAAGAAAGATATTTGGAGCAAGGTCAAAATATAAATGAAGTGGGAGAAAAAAAAGAAAGTAACAATCTAATGGTAACTTCACCATATTTTGTAAAAAAAAAATATGTATTTAAATCATGTCCCTGTGACTGTTCCATGAAGCTCAAAGAACAAAGTACTTTTGCTACAGTCCTTAGTAATTTTAACCTCTGTGTGTCAAATATGTGATCTTACAGGTGATTAAAAAAAACCCCCACCTTAAAAAATTACAGTGTTGATAGTCTCTAATAGCCAAATAGGAATTGTCAACTTGCAAAATACTAAGTGTTTCAGGCTTTTGCAGACAGCAGAAATGGCTTAGCAAATGCTACCTGTTTTAACGTCTCAAAGTAACCCTTAGGGAACTAACTAGTGTAGGCTGAGGTGCTTATAATTGATTACTTAATAATGACAAAATATTGTCAATGACATAAAAAATCCCCAATTTTCTTAGGGAACATCTTATCCTAGGTTATGGATATGAGTGTTTCAGAGCTATAACATAGTTATGCAGGAACATCTCCTTGGGCTGTGGGGATTTTAAAATTGCAGATCATAATAATAACAACAACAACAACAACAACAACAACAACAATAATAATAATAATAATAATAATAATAATAATAATAATAATTCATTTTAACATTTCCATACAATATTTTATAAATCAAAATAAATTATAAATAATTTTAAGAGTATTATTTCTTAAAAATGATATATGTTGAAGGCATATAATTCAATAGATATTAGTAAGGAAATAAAATGTTAGCATTTGTACACAGCATTATTGGAGGAGTGTTTTTTGCCATCTAGATAAATTGTAAATAGATCAGAATACTTCTATAAATGCACAAGAGAACTGAAAGCTTGCTGTGACAGGCTTTTCTTCTCTCTTTGTCTTCAAATTAAATGAACATTTACATTTAAAATCATAGGCTGATACAGTCTAAGTGGCCAAATACAGCAGAAGAACTCTTAATTAATGCCTGCATTTATTACCAATTTTTAACTTAAAACCACTGCAATTTGTAAAGATTGTTATAAATCACTTGAGTGTATACTCTGCATTTGGCAGAATGAAAATGCATTTAACTTTCAGTGATGATCAATTTTTTAAATAGTTTGTTCTACTTTAAAGCCCAATACTATGGACATTTTCAACCTACTGCCTCATTAACTGCATTCATATTAAAATACCACTCCATTTAAATGAGAAGATAATTATAATACCTTGAAGCAAATGAGATGTTATTGCAATAATTAAATCTGAAATGGGTTGCAGATAGTTTGGACCTGCTGCTTTCCTGGCTACTTAGTGCTGAATGCTATTTCCATTGGTCACACTGAATTACAGTATTGCATACCAATAACAGTGTAATACCTATTAGATTAAAATTGCTCCTGGAGACTATAGGATTATAATTTATTGACCTCTGGGTATTTTTTTAACCATTTACAATACGTTACTCTTTTTCCTATGTAGGTTTCCAGTTGTATGCTTTCTGTATAGAAAAGGGAGAAGCAGCAGGATGCTGGAAAGTTCATCCTCTTTCTTTCATTTCTATAGCTATGGTGATGCACCTCTGCCTTCGTCATCTAAGGGTGATGTTGTAGAAAGAGTCAAGGAAAAGGTCACTTTCTATGTGTTGTTCCCAATACATTGTCTCGGGAGAGAATATACTAATTATGTCTAGCTCAGGCAGCATTTTTTCCTGCATTTTTATCCCAGTGCTTAGACACAGCAATGTAGGGTTCAGAGTCAGGGTCGTTTCTATGGAACAACAATAATCCACACATTTTTACAATCAATTGATCTCATACACCATAAATTTAGCAGCTCCTTTTCTCTGTGTTCTGTCTGTAAATGGCTCCTGCCTTCAGGAGAGATAGACACAGAAGATATCTTTGCAATTGAAGAGGAAGGGAATTTACTGTTAGCAAATCTGCAGCCACCCTTTTTTTTTTTTTTAAGCTCTTCTTGTGCAGTGTGCAGTTACACTAAAAGTTACAGAAAGATATATTCTATACATTAGTTGCTTGTAATTTTAGTGCTGCGAATCAACGCTGCATAAAGACACTCTCAGGCAATTTCGCCATTGTATTGCACACATTATCATGATAAAAGTAATATTTATATATCAAAATCCTATTAGATTATAATACCAAACCTTGTAGTAGCTTGCAATAGATAGTCATCAACTGGTATTTTAGTGTGACTGGTTATTTAACTTGTATAACATATAGGGTAGACACAACAAACATTTTGTATTTCTTGTTTGTATATACCCCATGGCTGGATGTCTGCCAGCATTATCTTTTGATGCTCAAAGCATTATTATTTAGCATGAAAGGTAAAAAAAGAAACAAACAAAAAAACATACCAAACAAAACCAACCAAATAAATAACTCAAACCCAAAAACCCACAAAAATTACAAGCCGAGATTAAATGGACAATGCAGGGGGGTTTTCAGTGATGAGTTTTCCATTTGGCAGAAGGCTATTGCCTTAACAAAAGATGGGATTTTCCCCCGAGGCAGTCTGACATAAAACCAATGTTTGTAGAAGTTTTATTATTTCCCAGCTCCTGGTGAAACTATGAACATGCACGTGGTATATAAACTGGATGTACTGCATTTATATGGCTTTAACTGATAGGCAATCTGGTAACTATCAAAGGGGAATTCTTATTAGGTATGCAAGTGCAGCACGTCTGAGTACCCTGGTGACACAGCATAAATGGCACATTGAGACATCACAGAGAATTCACTTTTCTGTCAGAAGCCAGTTACTGTAGGTTTAAGGCTGTATCCAGGCAATCCAAACACACCCTGTTCAGCAGCTGCCTATCCTGGGAAGTGCTTAAAACTCATTACATGTCTTTCTGGTTGGTGTTAAAATTCCTAGCAGTCATTCTGCAGCTGTGCTCTGCTCCCTGGCCAAATGTCATCACCAGGCATGGCCAGGCATTCTCCTCCACCTGAGGAGGAGAACTGAGGCTCATGGAGTGGGCAGAAGATGGCTGATGCTCCCAACAGGATGGAATTCCTCTTAAAATTCACTTGCAGCTGGTTTCATATTGTAAGTAAAAAAAGAGAAAGGAGAATTAGATGTGTTCACACTGGAACAAAAGGATAAAAATCACAATGATTAAAGGGCTCCAAGGACAAGGGAAGCTTTGAGTGGGACTGAAAACACATTCCAGAGGAAAGCTGTTGGGAAACAAGGCTTTCCAGAGTGGCTGCAGCATTACTGGAAGGAGGAGGAAGACAGAAGAAAGCATAGACATAGTGCTTGGAGGTTCAGGACATGTTTCAAAAATATGTACAGACAATTTTCTCTTGTGCTCCTTACGGTGACTGGAGAATATTTGTGCATGAAATCTGACTTTTTTTTCCCTTTATATACTGGTAGTTGAAATTGTTATAATCAAAGCCAAGAGTGAGCAGTGACATGTGCCAGTTACACAGGAATATGTGCTTCAATGTCATTTGGGTTTTTTGTAATAATATTTTGGAGTCTCTTCTGGTTTCTTTCAGACCAGTAGCACATCAGCAATGACATTTCATGATACTGCGCAAGGCTACAGACTTAGTTTCCTTATCTCCCTTTTTACTTACACAAATCTCATCTGTCTTTCACCAGGTTGCTACAGTTTTAACAGAATTAGAAAACTACAGAATGCTCTCTCCATGCCTAAAACCTTAGGTTCACTTGGTGGCAAGCCAATGCAATGGATTTACTCCTGAGTGGACAGAAGCACCTGTCCTCAGCACTGGGTCAGGCACCCCAGCAAGGAGGAGCACAAGCAGGAGATCAGAAACACTTGCAGTTGGCATTTTTTACTGGCTGGTGGAGGAGAGTCTTCACAGTGTGCTGATTTTTTTGATAAACTCTTTTTGAAGCTTTTAAGTCTCCCCTACCACTTGTGGAGATGCTCGGCAGGTAGCTCTGAAAGCTCAAACCCACTTCACAGTTTCAGTGTGTGAGACATTTTGCAGTTTCAGACACGTGGAAACCTTTCATTAGATCCGTGTGTCTCAAGACAGGTTCAACATAAATATTTCTTTAATCTTCTGGAGAGCTTAATTGGATAATCCTTCAACGATGAAATATACATAACAGACTGAGAGTGCTCTCTGAAGTAAACTGACATTTTATCCAGTGCTATGGTATGAGGATTAATATTTCATATTTTAGGCTTCAGTTAAAATAATAGGGGTGTCCCAAAAAGCCTGCACTCATTTATTTGAAGTATATGAATAACTTGCATTGATTAGAAAGGAGTGGCAGAAACCTTCTACTCTTTTGATTCAGATATCTTTGAAACTGCTTCTTCTTGGATCTTAACAATGTCAAGATCTTAAACTTCGGGGTCTGTCACCTTTCATTTTTTGTGTTATTAAAAATATTTATTTTTTAAACACAGAAGTAAATACACTTGTAGTGAGCAATTCTACTTTAATTTATAAATTTATAAATCACTTTCACGTGTTTTATACATTTTTTTTTAAGTTTAAAAACAATCCAGTGGAAGTACACTGTAAAACTATGAAGACATATACTTTATTAGTAAGAAAAAAAACAGCAAACAAACAAAAATATAAATGTTAGAATTGTTATATATTTGTAAGGAAGACATCATAAGGCAATTCTGCCTAAAAGAGAACATCTGCAAAATTGCTTCTTCTGAGGTTATTTCTTAGAGGTGTTTTTTTTGGCTCAAACAAACACAGCCAGATAGATAGCATATAAAGGAAAGAAAGCACACTTTCCAAAACAACAAAACTGATAATGAAATATTAAAAGCTCAAAGCACACAAAAGATCTCTTTTATAGTGTATTTTTCATAATTTCAGTCTAGCACGTAGTAGGGAAATTAAGATCAGAACCAAGCTCTAACAGGAGTTCTGGGTGTCATAATTGGTCTTTTAGTGAGACACATTTATGGGAATAAGGCATGTTGTATTTATTTTGATGTGTCACACCTCGTGAGAGTTTTGATAATTCTTGAATCTATTTATGTTATTTCTTTAACTCACAGCTGGCTCATCTGTGCATTTCTAGAATTTATGTCTCAAACAGCTCATGAAATTAGAATCTCTGAATGTTCCCTCAGTGAAAAATCAATTGTAAACTTTTATTACTTTTAAAAATAGGATTTACATCTGTTACGGTAAGCCTGATATCCTCAGAAAGTAACTACAAGAGGGGCCTAATAATTGTAATGCAGCCTTTCCCCTTTCCTCCTCCCCATCTTGATTCTGGCATCCTTATCTTACTCAGCCGGCAGAGACGGTGGGGCTGAAATGCATTATTTATTGATGACAGGAAGGGTGCTTGGATTGAGTTAGTCATCCTAGTTTGAATCTGTGTGGAAGGCAGGTCTGCAGTCTGGCATGGACTTTTGTCACCCAGGCTTTCCCACTGAAAATATTTGTCCCAGGTCAGAATGCGCAAACAGGAATCCATGTAGCATGGGTGACAGCAGCACTAAATCCCCACTGCCGAAGTGTAAAGACTTAACTTCCCAGTATGGGGGCACCTAACGCAGCCTTCCTGAGTCACTCAATAGACGTACAGAGGCTCAATACGTTTTTTGTTGGTCTGCTGTGTGTTTGAAATGTCAATTTTAAAAAATGTTTGGAAATTGATAATTAGTCTCAGTTTACCTGCTGTGATTTTTAAATGAACAGAATTCTTTTAGTTTAGGCTCTAAATATCAGCTGTAGCTTTGTGGGTACAAAAATCTGGAATTTCATGTCTCGGAATACCACATGAAGCAAGAGATAACCAAATTTTTGCTTATATATTTGAAATAAAGACTATATTCTGTTTTAAATCTTCACCTATTCAAGACTATCCTATACAAACCAGCTGCCATGTATGTGAAAAATAGATGTCCCATAGTGCTTTTCTCATGGGATTTCTTTTATTTTTTATAATGCTTTTTTCCCCCTGAAATGATACCTGTAATTCAGATATGAAAGTATGCCCTGAATATACTGTGGAAGGGAGAGGAGGGGAAGGAAAATCCCTCCTCTTTTCATATATCAAATGCCCCTTCGTCACTGATAATTGATTATTTTATTCCAGTCTCAGTCCTTTCTACTCAAGTCTGCTTTCATCAACTAGTTTTAACTGCCACCTTTGGTTCTTGTTTCAGTGACTTTATTTTTTGCAGCTGAACCTCTTACTGTTCAGAATAAAGTTCCCTTTATGTATACTTGTTTTTAATTCTGGGACTGATAAAAGCATATTAAGGTTAATCAATGCAAAAATTCTCCATCAGTTTTCAGAGATGAGAATGTCAGATGTTCAAATTGGGTAAGCTCACTATTAGCAGAGACGTAATAAACAACATTCAGAATAATATAATCTGAGGTTGAAGTCAGTAATGATAAATTCATTGCAGTGCTTTATAGTGTAATCTTCATCTTTCCACCAGCCTGGATTTTTTCTTCTCTCCATCCTATTTCCAATTATTTGTACTTTACTATTCATTACTAAATTGTGACAGTACCAGTTATTATTGCTACCTTTGTATGAATGTGATTTGAAGCTTTTTCTTGAGCAATTGTCATCTCAGAACAGATTGTTCTGGAACCTCGTAATACTGGAATAGTGAAATCCTGACAGTCATAGCTGCTTCACTTTTTGAATGTATCATATTATTCAAGCTCCGTGCCTGCCTTACAGTTCTGCAGCCACTATATACAAACAGACATCGGATATTTTGAATAAAAAAAATAGCAGGGGTTAGTTCTGGGAGAGTCTGCTGGGGTGATATTGTAGCAATGTGGTTTTGTGGAATACATATAAATATGTTGAGACTTGTTAGCCTCAGTTAAAAATTCCAGTTTAAAATAAAATCTTTCTTAATTGTCCTATATAATATTCTCCATGTCTGTGTGTGTGTGTATATATATATATCTATATCTATGTATAGATATCTGTTTGATGCCATTATCCCTGTTTCTCCTGCAGTAATATTTAATGGTTAGGATTGCTCAATTTTCAGAAATGTAGAGCCCTAATTAAGATTAGAAAGCAGTAAAATAACAGCATAGGAAGGCAGGAATCAAGAGACGACGACTTATATACCTTACTGCATTTTTTGTGTCCTGCCAGTGCTGAGCTGCTGGTAAAAATCCAGTGATGTAAAACGTTTAGCAAACTCAGAAGGATTTACATGATAAAAGTACTGAAGGCTCCCTACATGCCAGGTTACCTGTGGTGTCACTTGTCTACAGCTTTACCACTGGGGTACTTTTTTTTCACTGTGTTTTGCACCCTTACGACTGTTCATCACAGCCTGCCGCGTGGGGTTCAGAAGTTAGCATTCAGTGTGCCCTCAGCAGAGTCATCTGTTGGCTGAAGTCCTGAAATTCAGAAAACCTTTCTACATCAATGTATGCCTTTTAACTGATATATGGTTGCTGGAACAAGAGTCAAGTTATTAATAGTTGTGGCAGTATAATCCATGAAAACAGCGTTTTCCTAAATGCATGGTCACTTCTGGCCAAGCTGGAAACAGTGAGAAATAAGTCTCCCTTCTTGTTCTATGATGTACCATAAGATGAAGACTAAGATGCACAATGAAATGGTCATTAAATGGTCCATTTAAAAAAGAGAAGATTATTTGCTCTACTTTAAGCAAAGACCTCAGCATGGAAAAATAAAAGCTTACTTATAGAATCATGGACCCTAAAGTTCGTCTACTTCCAATCTCCCTGCATGGGCAGGGACATATCTCACTACACCAGGTTGCTCAAAGCCCCATCCAATCTGTCATTGAACACTTTCAGGGATGGGGCATCCTGAATTTCCTTGGGCAGTCTGGTCCAGTGTCTCAACAGCCTCACAGTAAAGAATTTCTTCCTAATCTCTGTCTACTTTTACTGTTCTTATTTGTTTGCATTACTATTAACAGCTGTACTCTACCTTGTTTTGTTTGCTTGTTTTAGTATAAATACACTGTGAAGACATATGCCTCACAGTCAAGATCTGTCATTATTTGTCTTATTTCACTCATGTTTATATAGTAATCTCAGTTAAACAAACAATGCGTGGAAGGATTTCTCTTTCGTTTTACTTTAAGGCTGCTCCTGTTATGGATGATAGAAGACACATCCCATTTGGTCTTCTTCTTGTTCTGGCTGACAACATTATCCAACTTTCTAACAAACATCTCTTCCTAGATACCTAATAATTCATTTCTGTACATACAGGAGTAATTTATTAGAGATGTAATGGATGGACATAAAAAATATTTTTGAAGAATACATAAGAACCTTTATAGTTTGAAATAGGAAAGAAGAATTTAGTTCTTGATTAAAAAAAATAAAAATCTTTAAAATAAAGATTAGCAAAGTCACCTTGTTATTTATGACAGTTTATTCTTCATCTTTCAAAGGGTTTTCAAGATAGACTTAATCAGGTATCTTTGATCCATTATTACTCAAGAATGACACACGAACCTTGAGCCAGAAGAAAGTTGAAGCCTGAAAAAATTGTACCACCTCAGAACAGGTTAAAAAATTTACATTAAATTCTTTATGAAAGCCTGTACATGGTCCAGAACCAGACCAATACCAGATCAGCTCTCCATCTCTGTGACCTGTGAGCACAGAAAAGGCATGCTTGATTTTGAAAGGCTGTTGAATCCACTGGCCATGTATGGGTCAGTCTGGGTCTTTTACTGCAGTGCCAGTAATGGTCAAATACAGTGATTTGAAATAAGAAGAAAAACAAAATGTCTTAGTATGTTTTATCAATACAATTTAATGGATAAGATTGCTTTTGTCTGGTTGAGAGGCACATCTGAATAGCCAGAGTTAAGTTTATTTGATTAAGCTTTTTTGTTTCATTTTGTAGCAGTGTGACAGCAGTGTCACGCCACCCTGACAAGCACATGAGGCTGCAAGATTTCAAGAGGTGCAATAAAGGTGTCAGTGGTGCCTCAAAAATAAGTGTCGCATGGCAAGTTGTGGCTGTCAAAGAAAATAATCTAACTTGGTAGTGTTTAGAAGTGATGATGTTTTGTTTGAATTCTCAAGAGTTTGTATGATGAGAATAAACAACAGTAATGACAGAACAAATATATAGTACATAATATTTAACTATGATGTATATATATTTGTAACTGTATTATTTACATTTACAGCAAACATGGTCCCTGGAAAAATTAAAGGTGGGAGTCTGAGCAACCTGATCTAGTTGGAAGATGTCCTCACTCACTGAAGGGGTGTTGGACTAGGAGACTTTAGAGGTCCCTTCCAACCCAAGCTATTCTGTGATTCCTTGTTAAGATTTTTTTTCAGTGGAAATACAATGGCTTTCAGAACTCTAACGGGAAGAAGTTACATCATACTGAGGCAATGTTGTTCCTTTTGCATGGTCATGTTATGTGGCAGGCTCTCAGACTCCTTTGAAAGAAAATCATTAAGATATTACAGACCACCAGGAACTCTTGAGTATTTACATAGAATTTTTTTTTTTTTTTTTTTTTTTTTTTAATTTGGATTACACTGCAGGCAAAGGTAGAGCTAGATAGGAACTGTAATCTTTAAATTGCCCCCTTTGTAAAAATATTACTTTATTTCTTTCTCCACACATGCAAAGAAGAGAAATATTTCATAATAGTGTTAGTCAGTATTCATGATAGTTCTACCCACAGTATTCCTGGCGCCTTTCAAATTAATGAACAATTTTACTTTCAATAGTGTAAGAAGGAGGATTATGAAAAGCAAAAAAATATATATTTTAAATACGTGCAATACAATCTGAAATACAAGTAAGATATTTTCTCAGAAACCATCCTGTAGTTCCTGCATAAAACTATGATTCAGGATTAAAACCATTTCAATCTGTAAGATACATTTCTGTATCTTGATGTGTTTATGTTTCCATAATGGTGACCTTTTTTCTATTGTGTAAAGACTGGTATTGGGATAATTACAACATAATATGTTTTTCCCTCTCTAAATTACCAATACTCTTAAACTTAATTTCATGCAAATACATGTTTTCTTGCAGTGAAAAATTCACAAGCATGAGTAGGTAGATCACCAATCATCTCATTGCTAATGCCTATAACTTTGTTTATGGTGCTGGGTCTGGCTGGCATGGAGTTAATTTTCTTTTAGCAGCCCATAGGTTGTGGTACTTTACATTTGTGACTAAAAGACTGTTGGTAACAGAAGTGTTTTGGCTGTTGCTGAGCAGTGCTTGCAGAGGGTCAAGGCACTCACTTTTCCCACTCTGTTCCCCAGGGAGTAGGCTAGGTGTGCTCAAGAAACGGGCCACAGCCAGGATAGCCAACTCAAAATGACCCGGGGGATATTCCATCTGATGCTCAGAAATATAAACTGAAGCAAGGGAGTTTTAGGGAGGCAGCCGTTGCTCAGAGACCATCTGGGCATCAGTCTATTTGTGGGAGGTGGTGAGTGATTACCTTTGCATCACTTGCTTTGTTGTTTTTTTGTTGTTTTGTTTTGTTTTCTTCCTTTCTTGCTTAAGCTATTAAGCTATCTTGACCACAAAGTCTTCTCACTTTTTCTCTTCTGATTGTCTTCCATGTTCTGCTGTAACAGGGGGTGGGAGGAATGAGCAAGCAGCTATGTGATTGATTTTAGGTTGTTATGTCCCTCTTTATGTAAGCATAGGAAATACAGAAATGTACCAAAGATGTAAACAGATTTCTAAGGTTTTTTAAAAGAAGCAAACAAAACCAACCAAAAATAGCCCAGCAACCCCCTGCCACCCCACCTCCTCAGAAAGCACTGTCAACTGACAGGACTAGATTTGAAGCAAATGGTGATTTTCATCGGATAATAGCAACTGCTTATCATCAATATTTTCCCAAGCTGATGGTGGATGTTTTTGGACATTTAAATGGGCTTTCTGTAGCAGGGCTACTTTTGAGTATTTGAAGGCATGTACGAAAGAAAGCAAGTGAAATAATTAGTCTGTTAGATATTATTTAGGTATGCGGAAAGAATCCCTTCTTCAAAGACATGACATGATCTTCTGGACCCTTTTTATGGGGTAAATATCTTACAGAAGAAGAGTAAATTTATGCAACCATAGAACCGTAGAACAGCCCGGTTGGAAGGTATCTCAAATAACATGTGGTCCAAACTTTAATTCTGAAATGCCATTCTTCCAAAACAGGAATGTAATGTAGTTAAGATTAATTGCACTTTAGCACTTCGGTTTCTCTTCCTTGCTGGTAAAGGAAGCCCAGGTTGTGAAGCTGAGATGCAGCTACCGACAGTGAAGCTGTTTAGTTATATCAATCCTATCCCTAGTGATGCAGGCCAATGAGCAAGAGATGCTGGGTCTTACCCATGTGGTTTTATGGTGAATGAAGTATTGAGATTTATATAGTGCCTATGTGGAGTCATTGTTCTTTGAATTTTATTTTGATAGGTACAAGGAGTAATTTATTCTACATGTTCCCATTTTCCTGTTTTCTGAAATGGGTTTTCCTTTTCTAATATGATTCCTTTTGGACTTCTAAATTTTATTTAAACTAAGATCTACAAAATTATCTCAGTGTAAAATTTAGGGAGAAGAACTTTAATTTTAGCCATGTAAAATGATCATTACATTGCTAGTATTTAATAATACATATTAATAATTTAAAAAATACATAACTCTTCAAGAATATGGAAGTATAACTATTAAAGTGGGACTAACAAGCCAAGTGACATCATAATAAGAGAAATGCAGGTTACTGTCTCATTCAGAGTTCTTCATGTGTGACTTAATTAGTTTGGTATATCACAGCTATGTTATTGATGGTTCCCATCTGTTGCACCAACAGAGACAGATATAAAGGATGGTGTTAAAGATAATACTTTCCAGTAGGGAGTTTAGAGAAGAAAGCAAATGTAGTGGAGACAAAACTATCTTAAAATAAAGAACAGTATACATACATTGAGAATAATATTTGAACTATCTGAAAAAATATTTTTCTGACAACAATTGAATAGAAAAGTGTCCAATTTGAAAGATAAGGAAAATGTTGACAATTACTGCCAGTCCAAATCTAATCAAGATGCTATAAAGTAAGCTAATTAATCTGGAGCAGAAGTTCAGATGTTTACTGTTGAAAATGGTTAAACAGCAGGGAAAGAAATCCATCTGAATCCCTGATGTTTCATTGGTTCATTGGAGTTTTCTTCAAATTAAGTTATGACATTGATTTGCAGAAGCAGCTTTAGAGCAATAACTAGTTGTGTTTTTTAGCTTAACTGCAAATGCACAAAACTAAAGAATACATATTTCTATGTGATTGCATTAAAGTACTTACACTTTGATAAACCTATCATGATAATATTTTAGTGTGTCAGACTGTTTATAGCAGTATTTTTAAAATGCCCTCCAAATTTAAAATAAATTGATAGCAAAAGATAGAAGAATATAAGTATTTAAATTATATTTTAAACATTTTGTTCCATGACATTTATTTTTTTTTTTTCATTTTAAAAGGAACAATTTGTAGCATTTTAAGAAAACTAAAAAAACAAAGATGTAAGATGTAAACTGCGGGATGATTTTTAAGGTTTCTTCATGGAAAGATTATTTATTGCTTTTATTATAAAGTTTACTTTTTATTTCAATTTTCTACTTGATACTAATTTCAACCTAAATGGGTGCTCAGCATCAGGTAGAAGACACAAAGTTGCCATTCCACCGCAGTGTGTATTTCAATTCAACTGTAGTGTGGAAAGCACAGTTGTACACTGCCAGCTCTTCACCAGACACTTCTAGATCGCCAACTCTACACAGGGAGAACTGTATGTGGATTGGCAAGTGACACATGTTCATCACAGGGAGGAGGTGGCCTTGCTCACAGTGCTCTGATTTTTGCGAGGAAACTGTATTTATAGGGGAGTTAAAGCGTATGACTCACACAATTTGTTAACACATGCTAGGTAATATTCTCCTACCTTCACTGTACTCCACTGTCAGAGGTGTCCACCTTGCTCTGTGTATGCTTTCAGTTATGTCATAATTAGATAAAGGCAACTCAAATCTTTTGAGAGTATGTTCAAAGTGCTGAATGAGGTTCTGTTCAAAGGCACTGAATGAGGTTGCTTTCAAGGTACTGCATGTGGTTCGGTTCAAAGTTGCTGAATGAAGTTCTGTTCACAATACTAAGTGAGCACCATCTGCTTATCTGTGAACAGTTATCCTGGTTGAGAACCGGTGTAGAAGTGTCTGGTGGAGAGTTGACAGTGAACTGTTTTCCTAAACCCACTGTAGTATGATCACAGACACCAAACAGATCATGGCTGTACAAAATTACCCTGAAATACGAGCCAGCGGAGTTAGTTTTTCATTAGACTTCTATGGCTGAGCTTCTTTTGGTATTTTTAGTAGCACGATGGATTTAGGCCACTGCCTTTTCTTTTATACTACATATATATTGCACATATATGAATACAGCATTTTGTGTGACCTAAAGATAAGTACTGAATCATTAGATAGTTTTTCTGGACTTTGCTGCATCTCAGGACTAAAGATACCAAGCTGATGGTAATAGGTGTGGAGGGCATTATACTAACCATGCATCACGCTTCCTACTTGTTTCATCTTGATAGCATTTGTTGGAGCTCTTGTTTTATTAAATATGAGGGAAAGTTATTTTGTGGGGCTGTATCTATACTACCAGTTGGGGCAGAATCCATTCTCTCATCACGAGGATGACTGGCATGGCACTGCTCATGTTCATATAGATAAATCTCTTACTTTGCAAAACATGGTGGAGGCATCAATACTATGCAATGAGAATGTCTCCTGGCCCAAAACAGACCACATTTTGGGTTGAACCAATAGAGGATTAGTGCTGTCAGGATGACAGTATGGAGAATCATGGCAATTTGCTTTTTTAGTTGGTACTCTTTCTTTTCAGTTAATTATTTTGGATGCTTTCTAGGAGTCCGAAGTAGCCTTAGTGCTTTACGTAGCATTGACCACTCCTCTGCTGTCTTGTGACACCTTTCTTTATTATGATTAACCTCTTTCCAGTCAAACAAAAATAATTATTACTGACAACATTAAACCCAAGAAGTATTGAGCTCAAAGCACAGATTATCTTTCTCTTGCTGAATAAACAGCCAGGCTCAAGACTTGCTTTTGTTGCCACTGTCTCAGACTGAATAAAGGAAGTAATGAATATGGATTTATGTCAACATAAGCTAGATCATGTCAAATAGATAAGCTTTCTTTAAATCACATGGAAAAAAACAGCTCTTAACATGCATAATTAACCAGATTCATAGTTGAGAGTTGGCTGTATATTATGTTTTTAATTGGTTCAAATGCAAAATGGCTTGTTTATGTAGTTGCCTTTAGTATTATTATTTTCTTACACCATTAGATTTAGATTTTTCTCTTAAAAAAAAAAAAAAAGCTTAAATTTTACTTATTATATGTAACGAAAATTAAGCAGTCTTGCAATGGTAGCCTAAATTTAGTTTCTGTTACATTTCTCAAACTACATTTTCTAATTTTTATTATACTTGTGAGATTCATCACAAATTCAGATATTCATAGGGGTATTGAATTAGATCCTCAATAGATAGTCTCACTCAGTCTTTCATGCTCTATTGGTATATGCTGACCATCAGGTGCAGAAAATAATGGCAGTAATATCCTTTTTTATTATTATGAGTACTGATGCATGAATGGAATTCTCTTCCTCAAAAAAGGGGCATTATTTATGAATGAAGGTCAAAAATAACTCTGTTTACTAATCTCCTTCTCTATGACCTGAAATCTAAACCCATTCCCTTGTTCTTTTGACTTTCTAATAAACTAATGATATGGTATTACTCTCTAATCCTTTCTGTTATCCTTATCTCCATTCTTCCATCAAGATCCCTTTGGGCATCATGTAGGCTTTTTTCCTGCCTGTAACACAAGATACAACATTTGTGCATTTTGGTATTTTAAAACAAAAAAAAATCTGTCTTATGAATATATGATCTTGAATTAATGTCCTGATTTGAGCCAGGATGAAGCCACTTTTCCTTTTACTGATTTTTTTTTTTTTTTCCCTTCAGTAAGCTCTCTTTTAACTAGCAGTAACTAGTCTCATCTTTCAGCTTGCCTCAATATTAGCTGGCATGCCATCTGCCTAAATACTGCTGACAGCTTCAAAATCCAAGATACCAGCCTATCTGTCTAGTTTTCAGGGCTGCGAATTGCATGTATATCTAGATTTGATTGATAGATCCCTGGTCTGAGAAAGGGTTTCTCCCAGTTCTGTTTTTTATTTTTATTTAATATTATGAAATGTATAACATTTCAGAGAACAGAGGATCTGGACATTATGTGCACCCTCAGTGATTACTCTTATCACTAGATTAATATGCAGACCAGCTTGTGGCATACTGTGAACCTATGATTCTTGTATTTTTGGTGGCACATTGCTATAGTTTCAGCAATAAAGTGAACTCTAATACGTAACACCTATGGGCTTGTGTTTAGGTACTTAGGAAAAACAGAAGACATCTCTTTAATCCACAATTACAGGACAGACCCAGGGCATCCAGCTCCATAGATCAGTCTAGGATCAGACATTGAATTTCAAGAGGCTGGAAAACCTCCCTTTTACTATCTGTGCTCATGCTTGAGTAAACTGGCCCCTCACTTTAGTGGGCTGGGTTGATCTCTGGAGATACCCAAATAGTATTTGAATTTTAAAACAATCATCATACATTTTATGGGCTTCTTCTCAGACTGCCTAAGAAGTTTAGACCATTGGATTAGGCAAATAGAATACCTCCTTTTAAACCTCCAAGTCAAATCATTTAAG
Source organism: Chaetura pelagica (assembly GCF_000747805.2). Lineage (NCBI taxonomy): Eukaryota > Metazoa > Chordata > Aves > Apodiformes > Apodidae > Chaetura > Chaetura pelagica. Next base: position 953,311 of record NW_009952052.1, read on the forward strand.
ATGTAGTTGAAGTGCTAGCTAAATTACATGCCACCATTTCTTCAGGGAGTGTTTTGAAAGAAGAATGCAACATTTAATCCATAAGCTTTACATTGCTATTCTAAAATAGGCAATTTTTTTGATTCAAAAAATAATAAAATTAATATAGTTTGGTACAAAAGTGTTAAATAATTCAGTTTCTAAGTTAAAAAGGTTGAGAAAGACAGCTCTTGCCTGACTGCTAGTTCAAGAAAGAGTTTTAAAGGAACTACCTAGGTGACAATTCCATTAATCCCATACTGCTTTACCTTTAAATAACCCCAAAATTCAGCAATTAAGGAAAGTTTTAATAGCTACACTGGTCTACACTACAGTACTGTCTGGTACCCTTGGTAGAAAAAGCTGACTTAATGAGAGCTCATGACACAGAAATCACTTGCTTTGAGCTACTCTTTATTTTTCCTTCCTTTGAAGAATCATACTGACAGTTTGACTCAATAGGTCAACTTGATGTGGATCAAGCTTTTCACTAAGGATCTGGAAATCCCATACCTACAGGCTGTATTGGAACTCAGATTTTGAGTGCCTGTAATTCTTAAAATATACTTTTTCAAATGGCTGAACAGCAGGAAAATCAGTACAAGTTATGGTGTAATGGCAATGGTTTAGAAATAATTTATACAAACATATTTTTTGAATAAAGCTTTTTAGACTAATATGAATGTATCTCAGTAAGTGGAACCCATTAGCTAAAAAACAATCAAAGCATCAAATGACTTAGTGCATTCCTTTTCTCTAACTCAGGCACTTGGTCTTCTTTAGGGATGAGATCCCTATTCAAGAGACCATCTGAGAATTATTTAAAATACATATAAAGCAACTCATAGGCTTGAACATGAATTTTGTGTGCCATTTTTTTCAGTATTAAAAGGTAAAACAAAAATATTTTAGCGATCCATTTCCATTGTTCTTTGAACAATGAAAAAGCTGTATGCAACATGCAGACTTGCCCTCTGATTTACTACATATGGATCAGCTTCCAGTGGCCATTAGTTACTGGGACCAGCAATTTGTTCCAGTGTTTATTAATTACCTCACACCCCAAATCGAGCCTTTTCTCAGATGATAAGACTTCAAGTGAATCAGACTGTTAAATATCTAGGAAACCAAATTACTATTTGTAAGTTTCACCAGCACAGATACATTGTGTAGTAGTTCTCCAGTAAAAAGATGTTTCTATGGGCAGTGAGTACTCTACTTAAAATTTAATTTGTTTATTTGGTGGGGGTGGAGAGGAGGAAAAATGCCTATTTAGGAAATCTTTACAGTGATATAGGAAGGTTCTTTTCAGATTATTGTGTAAATCTTTTGCCAAGAAGTGGGATATTCTAATTAATAAGAGAAGGCCTTTCCCTGAATCTTTCGTGCAAGTTTTTTTAATATTGTTTTGTGGTTGTTTCTTTTAACTATTTTTTTTTGTTTGCTTGGTTTGTTTGTTTGTTTGTTTTAATGCAGTTCTGTTGATGCCTTCTCAATGGTTTCTATACCCTCTCAGCCTTCCTCTCTTTCTCCTTTTTAATAATGGTGATGGTATACACTTTTACTCTAAACTCTTTTACTTTAAGGAGATTTTCAAGATTAAAGTGTCTTAATAAGCTTTCAGTTCTTGAACTATTCAGCTTCAGTTATGTATATATATTTTATATATATTTATGTATTTGAAGAATGTTTTATTCAATGTGAATATTTTGCTTTTGCACTTCCGGTGTTTCTTTTTTTTTATTATTTGTATGAAATAAAAAAAAGAAATAAAAACACCAGAAAATATAACCCCGTATTTCAAAACTTCTGCATCCAGATTGGTTTTGAATCTATTCTTGCAGTCTGTGTTATCCAAAACATTTGAAAATGGAACCTGAATAAACATGATTTGCTGTCTTCCTTAAGAATTGCAGACATGTTAGTTTAGGAGCCTACTGGCAAAGTTGGCAAAAGACTGAGCAGTGTACGCAGTGGGATTCTACACAGAAGCCTTTCCAACCATCTTGTTCTGTTCATTACTTTGGAAACTGATCAGTGGAGCATTCAACAGTGTGAGACCTCTCTCCAATTTGTTAAATATTAGTGTTGTGATGGTTGTCTGAAGACTGACTAGCTGCAAACATGGAAGTAGATTAAGCATCATTTCTTAGATGGAAGTATGCACCTAGATGTTCCTCACTTGGGATCAGCAGCAGTATTTATGAATCTTGAATGTGCCATGACCTTTCCTGCATATCAGAAACCTTTCTTCACTGTGGTTTAGAAATGATGTGTATGTGATTATGGCAACGCAAAGCAAAAAGGGACAAGCCACATTTGAGTAATCCAGCTTCACCAAAGGATGCAAATCTAGCCATTATCACAAATGTGTAGTTATGCTCAACATGAATCAAAATGAGATAAATACCAACTGGGGGAAGTCAAGGTTTCACTCATATACTATGTAAAGAAAAAAACCAAAGCAACAAACTTGGCAAAATATAAAACCATATCCTCAGACAGTCTGAAGAATAGAATGTGTTGCTGCTTTTAGTATTGCATCACTACCCTTAACCAAAATAATCTATTGAGTACCTGAATGTCATTTCAAGAACTCATTTGAATAACATTCAAGCCATCAAATAGTTCATGTCATCCTGAAACAGTTGAGAGAAGAAGCTGCAAACAACAGTAATCATTTCAGTGAGTGAAAATTTCCCTGAAGACACCAAGAACTCAAGAGAAAGAAATTTAGGGTGGGAAGTAAGGCTGAAGCTGAGACTCCAGTAACAGAAGCAGACATTGAAGGAACTGCTATATATACCTTGGAAATAATTGATGTTGTCAAGCTGTTCTCTCCTTATTCTTCCCCCTTGACCATGCTTACCACATGCCAACTAGCTATTCATTCTAATGGAAACGCTTATTACTGTAAACCAACTCCTCATTTCATAGTCTACTTTTCCTTCTTTCTTTCCTCATTCCTTTTATCCTCCTCATTGCAGTCCTTCAGAAACTCATAGATACTTAGGTTTAAAGGCACCTGGGAAGGTAATACATTACACAAACACAGCTCAAAGCAAGGCTAAGATCAAAGTTAGATCAATAAACCTCAGTACAATTTTTAATTTATTCTGTCCTTGAAAAAGAGCTTTGATGGACAGTCCACAGCTACTGACTGTAGCGATGCCCTCAGCTTTCCTGTAGGAAAGCTTTTCTTGTAGGAAATTGTCTTCTTATATTCAAAACAAATGATTATTCATGTGGCAATGTCCTACATTTGTTTCTTTTGCTTCTTATCTTTTCACATAACATTTATTAGACAATTTTCTCAAATTTGTCTGTGATAAATATATTCAATAGAAGAGAGTTTGAATGGTCTAAATAAATGTATTCAGTAGAAGATAGTTTGAATGGTCTAAATGCTAAAGATTTTGTCATATTTTTGAAAGCTTGAAAAATGTAAAAAGATCAATATTTGCTGAAAGACTTGCCAAAAGCTGCAATGACAATCTGAGCACTTGAGGCTTTTGATGCCACTTTTCTTTTAAATTGCATTTTTCCATTCTACATTTTCATTGGTACAGTTGTACCCACATTCATGAATATCTGTAATGTTGGATTAGTCTTTTAAAATGAACATGTAATATAGTTTGAAAGAATGTCTATTTGGCCCATTCAGCTGTGATAGTCAAGGAAAAATGTAGTACTGAAGAAGTGTCAAAATTCACTGTAATAAAACCATTGCAATAAACTAATGTAGTCTTTTTGTAGAAGCTTCTGTGTATTTTACATAAATAGGATGTTTAAGAGGGAGCAAAAATTTTCTCTTCTTATTTGAAATATAATAAAGCACATATATCAAAGCATCATGAGTAAACATAATGGTGTAAAACGAAACTGAATAGTGCATCAACTTGGTTTGTCTCAATAGAATGATGTGGTTGTAGATGCAAAGTTAGTATGCAAATACACCATTTACAATGACTGAAACCCAAGATGGTAATCCATTGATCAAGCTATCAGTCAGTTTCAGGATGAATTCCCTGAAAGTACTCAGCAACAGGAATGAGGAGCAGCCATCTCCCTGCACAGCTGCAGAAAAGCATTTTTGCAATTACCATTCTTCCTGCTAAAAAAAACCAAACCTGTGTGTTGTTCAGTCAGTTGTATTTTTATATACTTAAAGCTAGTCCTGATGTTTAAATGTTCCTAGTACAGAAAATAAATAGGGTCTTTGTAGAGTTTCACCTGTTGCCTCAGGTATTGCTACTATAAAGGGAAATATTGTCTGTCCCTACCAGCATGGAACTGAGATGAGAATGAAGGCTTAGCAAAGGAGAGTTTGAAAAAGTTCATTGACTTCCACCTTTATCCTAGGTAAGTCTGCATCTTCTCTCGTTAACAACAGGCATGAGTATTCTGAGTTAGGAAACTGAGTATTTTAAATAAATGCAGGAGAACTATTAATGACTGGAGAGAAAATAGTTTTTATGTCAGCAGTGGTTTATTTGAGTGAAGAAAAGACAGTCAATGGGAGACGAGGGGAAAGAGGGAGAGGGCAGTAATGATGTCCTGCATAACAGAAGGAAGAGCACATAAGACCTTCTGATAGTGAAGGTGCTACATTAGTCTTCAGAACTGTATGAGGAAAAACAGGTGTTTCTCTCAGACTGGGAATTAGGTAGCTATGGGTGGTTTAACCATCTGGAAAATGGAGAGGTTGATGAAGGCGGATAAGTGAACGGATAATTCTGTTTGATAGCACCTGTCTAGTGCACTGGCTTGCTTGTTACACCCTGATTGCCTGATGCTGGATTTAGTGAAAAGGAGCACTTTCCAATAGCTGCTGGTTTGTAATGAGGTACTCTCTTTCCTGTGAACCACCACACAAAGTGAGAGCAATACAGCTTCATGCCAGCTGAGGCCAGTCATGGATGGGTCATGGGTTGATGACAGCTTCTACTGGTGAGGATTGATGATCTGCACTGTACAAGTTATTGCTCACTTACCCCTAGATGAATTAAATTTAACAAGGTTGTGAACCCAGCTAAACCACATCTGTACGTGGTGTCTGGGCTTTGTGTGTCAGGCTCAGTGACGAAGTGGCCTCTAGTGTTTCATGGATTTGGATAGCCTTTCATTTTCAGCTGTTCTGTTACCCGTCAGCTGCTACACAGAAACATGCAATGTGCAGTGTAATTAATGATTATATGATATCCCTGTATTTATTACTGCTACTTCTAAGTAAAATATTAATTGGTGAAATTCAGTGGTGATGCAGAGACTACTATGCCAGGCCTTTGTCCCAGTAAGATCTATGGCATATGCAGAGTTTCGTGTTGGTCTTGATCTGCAGAGAGTAATCTATGCTTTTGATCTGGAAATTTAGCTGTTAAAAAACTCAGGGAACTTGTTTTTGACCTGGCAAACTGACTGTTCCATATATTTATAGTCTCTCTTTGATAGAAAATATGCAAAAACACAATAGAAAGGATTTCAGAATTCAGAACAATATTGTTTAAATGAACTTGGGTTTTATTTCATACCAGATTTTAAAATTTAAAATGTTGTAATAATGTGTATTCATACATGTATATGTTTTCACTGTCTGGACACTATAGTTTATTTTTCATTCCTCTTTGTTGACAAAAAAAATGAACCAAGTACAGTTTCTGTTATTGTAAGGAAATGTCTACTTCCACTTAGAAAGCTGCCCAGCATATGCAATTGCAAACTACTACTTTAATATAGATTTTCACTTAACTATAGCCCTTAGGATGTATTCCCATTCTGAAAGATCATACATCAAAGAATGCCTGTGTTCTTGGTAGAGCAATGTCAGAGAAGATAAGCGGTGAAACTGAGCCCTCCACCGCAGACCTCCTACACCATCCCCAGAGAGCCACACCTAGTCCCCAGAAGATGCTCAAGGGACTGACAAATACCTCCTGTAGTATATGTTGAATGCAAAATCATAAAGTCATTTGGGTTTGAAGGGGCATTAAATATTATATAGTTGCAACAGTCCTGCCCTGGGCAGGGACACCTCCCACTAGACCAGATTGCTCAAAGCTCCATCCAACCTGGCCTTGGACATTTCCAGGGAGGGGGCATCCACAGCTTCTCTAGGCCGCATGGTCCAGTGTCTCACCACCCTTGAAGTAAAGGATTTCTTCCTAATACCTAATCTCAGTCTCCCCTTTTTCACTTTAAAACCATTACGCCTTGTCCCATCACTACATGCCTTTGTAAAAAGTCCCTCCCCAGCTTTCCTGTAAGCCCCTTTCAGGCCGCTATTAGGTCTTCCCAGAACCTTCTCTCTTCTTCAGGCTGAACAACCCCAATTCTCTAATTTTGTCATCATAGGACAGATGCTTCAGCCCTCTGATCACCTTTGTAGCTCTCCTCTGGACTTGCTCCAGATTCTCTGTGTCCTTCTTATGTTGAGGGACCTAGAACTAGGCACAGTACTCCAGGTGGGGTTGCATGAGTAGAGGAGGAAAATTACCTCCCTTGACCTGCTGGTTGCATTTTTTTTACGCAGGACAGGATACAGTTGGCTTTCTGGGCTGCAAGTGCACATTGCTGGCTCATGTTGAGCTTCTTATCAACCAACACCCCTAAGTCCTTTTCCTTAGGGATATTCTCAACCCATTCTCCACCTAACCTGTAACTGTGCTTGGGATTGGGTCAGGACCCAAGTGAAGGACCTTGTACTTGGCTGTATGGAAATCCATGCAGTTTGAACAGGCCCACCTCTCAAGCCTGTCAAGGGCCCTCTGAATGACATCCCTTCCCCCTAGCACATCAACTGCACCACACAATTTGGTGTTATCAGCAAAATTGCTGAAGATACACTCAATCCCACTGTCCATGTTGCTGACAAAGATGTTAAACAGCAATGGTCACAATACTGACCCATCAGGAATG
>NW_009952052.1:960271-1043417 GCF_000747805.2 Chaetura pelagica
CATTGACCACTACATGTTTGAATGTGACCATCCAGTCATTTACTAGACTGGACCAAGTGATCCATCCGTCAGGTCCACGTCTCTTCAATTTAGAGACAAGGATGTCATGTGAGAGAGTGTCACAAGCTTTGCACAAGTTCAGGTAGATGACATCACTTGTGCTTCCATTACCACCGACCTTATAGCCTCATCATAGAAGGTCACCAGAGTTATCAAGCACAATTTACCCTTAGTGAAGCCATGTTGGCTGTTGCTAGTCACCTCATTTGCCATGTGCCTTGGCATAGTTTCCAGGAGGATCTGCTCCATGGTCTAACTAGGAACAGATATGAGACTGACTGATCTATAGTTCCCTAGGTCTTCTTTTTTTTCCCCTTTTTAAAAATGAGGGTTATGTTTCCCCTTTTCCAGTCAGTGGGAATGTCAACAGACTGCCATGATTTCTGAAATTTTAGGGCTTTGTTTATTCAACAAGGAAATAAAATCTTGAAATTGAAGAACCAGCCTCAGGAACATCTGCCTTGTAGCACCCTCCCAGCAGAGTTAAAGGGCTTTAAGGGTTTCTGCTTCTCTGACTTGCTGCCAGCACTGAACGACGCTTCAGCAGCAACCTGTGTACTGCCAGTGAAAGCTTTTCTGTAATTCATTCTTGACCTGCTGCTGCAGTTCTTAGCAAGGTGCTGATTTTTTTACTTATGTTGATGTACTAGTTGGTAAATTTTATTCACATTTATATTTTATTTTGAGCACTGCCAAAAGAGAAAAAAAACTTTTGTAACCTGTATTCCAGTAGCTCCATTGCAAAATAGTTACTTGCAACATGTGTATTTGTACTACGCCTGAAAATTAATTATGCATACCTTTATTATAATTCATCCACATAAAAACTCTTCACAGGAGAAAATATTAGTATCATGCAAAAAAAAAAAAAAAAAAAAAAAAAAAAAAAAAAGACACTAATCCACCTCTTACCTTCCTCCTCCTGTGTATCAGTTGGAAAGCAATTAGGCCTTTTACATTTTTTGCAGTATCTTAACAGCTTGGAGACATCTCTTAAATCATACATAGTGTATTGTCTCACTAGCTATAAATACTTCAGAAGTCATAACACCATCAAAGTTGAAGAGTAAGCTGAGACACACATATTAAGTTTCCTTGACTCTTATAAAGCTGCTTGTTTAACATGAAAATCTCAAGGACATGCATCCCCGGGGGTGGTTGTCTTATGCTGCAGTAATGGAGATTAAATTTGTGGTAGTTAGCTAGCTAGCTCTTTTTCTAACAGGGAAACTAAATTTCATTAAAAACTAATTAGGAATGTATAGGAGGTTAATACTCCATGTTAAGCCTTATTAATGTGAGATAAGTAATTCATAAAGTATCAAAGGACCACAATGGACAGAATTTAGAAGAATTATACCACCAAAAACTACACTAAAGTGACATTAAGGGTCTTGTTTGAGCCTGCAAGAGCCAGGCTCACTGTCATTAACTCACTTTTTTATGCTGGGGTAGTGCACATGACGGTCCTCCATTAAGAAGACTGAGAGTACATCATTAGGCATTCCTTTTCTACCATTGATGCTTCAGTATTAATTAAAAGAAAAATAAATCTTAAAGAATATGGATTATTGACCAAATAGTTTAATGTTCTTAGAATGCTTAACATGCAAATTATTGGCTTGATCTGAGAAATCTATGTTCCGATCATGCCATTACAGCTGCTTTCTAAGCCACAGTGACTTGCAGTTTTAGCAGTCAAAAAAGCTATTAAACTGAAACACTTTTTTTCTGAAGCACAGTCTTTTGAATCTAAAAAGATTACAAATTAAATAATTAATTGTTGTCATTTGTATTGAATTTTGTTTTGCTTAGTAGTAAGCTTCTTCCAGTCTGACTTTACTGAATAATTTAAAGCAAACAGTATTTCACAAAATAATACAATAATGTCCAGAAAATTATTTTCATTGTGGTGCTCCAACCTTTATCCATATCCAGCCCCATTCTAACTTCTTCCCTGCAGCTGCAGTAAGGGCACGTATGATAATGCCTGCCCAGCCTAGCACTTCTGCCCCCTTTTTAATCACAGAAGGTGTGGACATAAATGTCAGCCTCAGTCCTGTCATACTAAAGCACTTAACTTGAAGTCTTGTACAAGGTTTCTTCAGCAATGTAAGAATTACTGAAATGGCATTTGGGTAAAGGATTAGAACACAGCATCTGCAGCATCCTATACTTAGTGAAAACTTGCAGAGTGGGAGGAGAGTGAGGAGGAACAGGGGAAAGAAAGTATGTGCATAACGAACCCTTGCATATGTTCATTATCATGCTGGTAGCAAATCCTGAAGAAGAAAAGCAGACAAATCCAAATGTTTTTCTGACCCCAGCAAAAGGATTTTTAGATTGTGAGTCAGTCAAAAGAACTGTTTGCTCCTGCATATGGATAGAAATGCCAAGAAAAACTAGCCCACTACAGCATACTGCATGAGTAAGATCCAAGGGGATATTCTGCCCAAGCACCTGTCTCCATTAAAAATGATGTGCTGGCAAGAGATTTTTAATTGAAATGAATTAGTGTTTGTGAGTTTTGCCTCCAAAGTGAATTATAAAGCTGATTTGAGTGATAAGAAAGTAAGAAGATCTGACAACTTAAACACATAAGAAATACAAATACCTTACATTTTTAAGTGCTTTTTATCCCAAAGGAAGCCTAAGTCTTTTATAAGCCACATAGATTAATTACTTCATGCATCACTGAAATGCAGCAACCGCTCAGTAGCTTCACATTGCACAGCTTTATGATGCAGTATTGCTAGACAGGCAAAGGAGGATAATGTGATAGCTCTGAATTATTTCAGCTCTCTTCTATCTACTCAGACGAGAACATCTTTCAAACATCTGTTTTTGTTTCCATCTCCTAAACAATAAAGTCCAGGGCATTTTTTTTATACTAAAAGTGATGTCTGGGGCAATAGAGGAGCATGTGCCTTAAGAGAGAAAATTTTAAACTGGATTTTGTTAAGAACCTTAGTGGTTGCTGCCTGCTCAGGTGTGCTCTTTTACCAGAAAGCCTACATTAAATTGCCTGAACTTAAGTAGGTGAACCAGAGCGTTGATTATAGACAGTCCTGTCCTCCCTGAAAATTCTTGTAAATCTAAAGATCCTCGGGAAAGCTGTGAAGATATTTTGATAGTACAGAGCACAGGCGAGATGAGAGGTACGGATTTTCTCAGGGGGAACTTCTCCACTTCCATATTTTTTAATTTGTACTGTGAAGCACTTTTAACTTCTTACGTACTTTGCTTCATTTTATCTGTAAAATATTTTGGCATATTGACAATGTGCTGCTTAAAAGGTAGAAAAAATGAGATACCATCAGACTTACGAGTAGGGACATCAAAATCCAGATAATTATTACTTAAAATTAGCATATTTATATCCCTCATAACATGTAAATGGTCTACCTCTGCTAAATACATTTTTTCACTGAATACAAAAATAATTCAGTGAATTTGAAGTAGAAATAGATTTCTTTTTCAAAATGATGAAAAATCTTGCCAAACCATGACAGAATTTGTCACTTTTAACTATTAGAAGGACAAAAACGTATCTTATTTATCTTAATAATAATATATACACCAAATCTTGTTAGTTGTCTGATGTTGAACTAAATTACTCCCAGTGTTTAGTAGGAAGCCATAAGGGATCCACAGGTTCCTTTTGCATAACTTTTGTGGAGGAAAGGGAACAGTGTTCATCTGTTGCTCCTGCATAGAATGTACTGAGTAGCTGTTTAGAGAAAAAAAAAAAAAACACACACAAAAAAATAAAACAAACCCCACATAATCCTTATTGAAGAATTCCCCATGATACAGAACCCATTTAATCACATGGTGATAAAATACAATTTCTATCTCAGGTCTATATTTAATTTCTAGAAAAAATTCATGACTCATGACCATCAAAGACTACAGAGACCTCTACTTTATTGTTCGTAGAGCAAATCATCTTTTAGATGCTGTACGTCAACGTTTTAATTTGATTTTCATTTTGTATCTCTGAAGTAATTCTTGTGGCATTTTTCTAATCTCTCTCCAAGTTTTCAATACTCTTCTACAGATTAGACCTCAGAGCAGCATACAGTATACCAGATGTCAGCTCACTAGTTATGCAGTAGTCTCTTCTCTCTTCTTCTTGATTGCTTTAGCCTTTTCAGTGTCAGTTTCAGACAAAATGGTGCATTTTACACAGACAGATATGCTCATTATAAATATACACAAATTATCTTGAAAAAAGTAATTTTGCTCATATTCTGGAAACATAGCTATTGGGAAAAAAAAAAAAAAGCGCCAAGGAGCAAATTTAGTTTTACAAACAAGGTGTTTTAAGGAAGTTGATTAACAACTTCCCCAGACCTGTAGTTTTCTCCTGACGTTACTAACTCAGCTGAGATTTTTTCCAGCATATTGAGGAACTCTCAAGATGACCAAAACCAGGGTACCCATTTTTCTCAGCTACACACACAGAGAGTTGTCTTGGAGAATGGCTGAGGCAAGCACTTCAAGAGGCCTCAGAAGATCCACCACCTTAAAAGCTATTAGGTTGGTATTCATGGGATGACATAAGGGTGTCTGTGGGGTATGATAAGTCAGACCTGGCTACAGAAAACATTCCTCTTCCAAATAAGACTTCCAAGATACTTGCCTTCAAGAAGCAACAAAGGGTTGAACAATTCATCATACTGAACAGTGTACAAATCAGTGGTACATCATCTGTATCCACAGATATCAGATTTATAGAAAAAACGTGATGCTAAATTTGTGGTTTTGGCCATAATAATCTAAATATATACATTTTTATTCTATGGTTTATTCACAGAAATGAATTGTTTAAATTCAACTTTTGTTGTGGAATATCCAAGTAAAAATAACTATAATTTGCTTATTTTGCTTTAATAGACTTTTAATATAAACAGTACAGAAACTCAGGAAAAGGAAAGAGCAACCCCCTTGAAAAACTGTGGTAAACAGGAGCTGCTTGTTTCCATTGTTTGTGCCATTTGCAAGTAGACTGTGGTAAACGTAGTGTGGTATGTATCATGTGTGGGGTACATACACTATACATAGCCCTGCCTAGCAACCTGAGCAAAACATGAAGCCAGATACACTTAGAATAAGCTTCAAGTCCCAATCAAAGAGCTAGTTTACAAAATTTCAAAAGTCAAAAGCTAAAGGGTGCAGGTAAGCACTTTCCTCAAACATGCTGGATACAGCATCAAAGTAGAAACTCAGACTGTTTAAGGACATTTGTCAATTGCACTGTAGTCTGTTTGCATTTTCAAATGCCACAATAACCCATTCAAGAATAAGTAAAGCTATTACTCATAAAATAGAAATTTAGGAGGATTTCTGCTCCAGACTTTGCTAAGTATCCACAAGACACACTCTTGTTCAGTCACTGAAATTAAGGATTTTTAGAGAGAGTAATATGAGAAGAATATTCTAATAAAATTTAATTTCTACCCTGGCTCACAGAAAGCAGACAAATCAATATTTTTTTCCAATTTAAATAAGATATAGAGTTTTAAATATATAGAACTCGCTGGGTCTTTTAAATCCTTGTGAGGAGCAGAAGATGAGATAAAGATGCTTTCAGAAAGGAAAAAAACAAAAACAACAAACAACACACCACACCAAAACCCCTTAAATTATTCCTTTTTTAACAGAGAAGTTTAAAAAAAAAAGCAAGCTGCCACAAGAGCTATTGGCTGGATACAAAGTTTGAAATTAATTTTCTTTCATGACATTCTCACAAAGTATTGTGTGGGGGTGAGTCGTTCTTACTGCAAAGAGTGTTGGCAGAGCCTTGACTGTCTCATTTAATTGCCTCTGCATCAAGGGCTTTTGGTAACCCTGTCATCAAGTTGTTTTCCATCTTATATGAAATATATCACCATTCACTGCAAGAACTCAAGTTCCAAGTCTAACATGATTTCTTTGACATCTCTATGACTAAACCTCATTTTCTCAAAATTCAAAGAACACTGAAGAATGCCTTGAGTGATTATCTTCTGAAATTCTTACTGGGGTTTTTCTTGGTATTAATTTTAAGCTGCAGTAAAGGTATTTTTTTTGGGGGAAGCAAGCAGTAATGTGCTTAGAAGTTAGGCATCTGACTTTTGAGTGGAAATCAGAGTACCAACTGAGGAGGATTTAGAGTAGAAATTGCATCAGCTCAGCTTGAGGAGCTGAACCTGTATTCAGAATAAAGTTACCTGACATGAGGTAAGGCAGTCAAAACAGCTCACTTCTGGCAAAAAGGAAATTGCCCTTTTCTCTTAGTCTTTTCTCCACTCCTGACATGCACTTTCCATCTTCTCTATAGCTTATCAGGCTCCCCAGAGAACCAGTTTCATTCACTATCCTGGAAGACTAACCCAGCAAGAAAAGGGCAGTTTTCCTTGATTTCAGCGAGATGAAATAGGTAACAATGAACTTACATGAAAACCAGGGCTGGTGTGAGGGAGCAGGTTTGGCAACATGGCCAGGAGCAGAGAAAAAAGAATAGAAAGATGAGCTGATGTGTGTTAGGAACATCCGAAGTCACTCAAAGCAACACATTGCTGCTTTCACAGCTGGGGTTCTGAGGCAGGGCTGCAGCTACTTGCTTTTGTCAAAACCTGTCCAGGGCTTAGTTACTACATCACTTTTATTTTTCGCTTGAAATACAGCCAAGAAGGAGGATAGAGCAGCTATGATCGTGATTTAGTCACCTCTTTCAACAGATACAGAAATACCTACTTGCAGAGTCCGAAACAGTTTTAGAAAATAACTAGACTCTGTAGAAAACAGTACTTCCAGACAACAATATATTTTTAACTTCTTGTAAAAGACTATGCCAGCTACTATCAGATACCAAAAGATTTCAGGTTCCTTAGGCAATTATGCATTCTTTTGTTTTTTTCCCTCCTCTCTTTTTTTAAAAAATAATTTTCCTATAATAATTTCCCTAAACATTCTGCCTAAATTTCACTTTAGCTGCACCTGCTATTTAGGTCTTGTCCTTTGCTCTATTTATAACTCTCCTGAATTGTAGAGTAACAGCATGTAGATTATACTGCAAAGACCTTTAGAAGGTGAAAAAACAGTTCACTATTTAGAAAGCATCCACTTAGCGTAAAACATGGGACCTTCTGATAAAAATTGACTGAGCAGCTTGTTATCTGTTAAATAGATGCTGGGTTATCTAGTCACTGATGACATGGACGTTTTCTATGCGAACAAGACTGACTTTTATTCTCAAGTGTTCAGTCAGATCTCTGGGTACAGGAACACAGAGTTTTAGGTGTACAAAGCATAGACTAGCATCTACCAGACTTTTAATGTCTCTCCCCTCAGAATCTCAGTGAAGATCAGAGCCTTTTGAGTTACACTTATATCATTAATGTGAGTATTTTAGCTATGGTATAGGGCTTCTAAACTCATAATACGTTTTCCTTGAGAAAAGAAGCAGAAGAGGGCCCAGAGCAGCAGAAAACTGGAAGGTGCTCCAATGTAGTGCCCAGAGCATCCCAAAAGGCATCCAGACAGCCCCTGGAGGCTGTGCACAGAGTCCCAGTGTACTCTAGCTGTCATTTCCCTGCAAAATACTGTAAAAAAAGGATTTGGTTCCTCTACACTGAGAAAAAAAGTAGAGCTACCTCTTATCTCAATGGACACTTGCTGTGTTAGATCCCTCAGCTTGAGCCATAAGGGCAAATTGCTGTTCTTTTATAGTGATCCAGTCTTCTTCAGCATGACTCCCTGGTCAGCTTTCATCAAATGATAACAGGCACCTGCCAAATACCTGTTTCCAGGCAACCTCCGTGCTAATAAGTCAGCTCTCCTCGGCTGAGGCTTCTTTATTATCTGGGGTGATTATACTCCAATGTCCTGACACAGAAGTCAATGCCTTCCCTTTGTTAGCCCTGTATGAGACTGTGTATTAATTTTAGTCTGGAATGGAAAGCAAGCGACACTAGCAAGGACTGATTTTTCAGTCCGGGTAGAGACCACTAATTGCAGCAGGTTGGTGTCCATAGGCTGCTCTTCACAAAGGCCAAGGTAATAGTGAGTAGAATGTACGTGATTATTACAAACTAGTTTTGATGTCAGTTCTGCTTTAACAGCAAGCATCAATTAAAGTTAGATGCAACTGAGCATATGTTTATGCACTTGACCTCCACAATTGTCACTTTTGTTACTTGGAATCACTTTGCCTGTGGTACTCTTCTCATACACAGAGATATTATCATATCATTTGAAGGACTCCAGGGACAACCAATGCTATTTTTATTAGAATAGGGAGTAATTAGTATTTGGAATAATTAATAGGAAAAAAAGCAACAGAAAACATGATTAAAATTCACTAATAATCCATGTGACTCATATTTCTACAGGTATTGTATTTTGTTTAGCTTGGTAGCAGGGAAACTACAGGACAGGCTGAAAGGCCCTTTTTGGGCTCACTAACCATCTGACATTTCTAAATTCATGCACTCTGCATAGGTCTGTGTTTCCCCAACCTGATAATTTCCATATCCGTTCAGCCTTCCAGCTGAAAGAAGCAAACAAGTACCATTTGCAAAGTTGTTGTGTGTATTTGTGAAAACTTGTTTCCTAGGGCCTGGGACCACAATTAAAACTCACAATCTGAACTGCCTTCTGGAAAGCAAATACTTTTGATTAATACTCACTGCCTAGGAAAAAAAACAGACAAGAACACAGACCAAAAGAACAAACCACACCAAAACAAAAAAACCCCGCAAAGACTAATGTAATGCCAGTCAAATCTGAGTGAAGCATAAATTTTTCATAAGATTTTTTTCAAATACAAAATTAGACACACTAATATCATTTAATTAAAATGTTCATGATTCAGAAAAGAATCGATTGAGAATGAAAAAACGCCTAATTAGGGAGTTCTGATCTGAGCAAAACTAGGGGGAGGGGAGAGTAAGATTCAATTCTTCCTTTCAGCTCTGCTGGAGTAACAAAGACCACTTTATCCAGGATGGTAGGGCAGGGGCTGAACTTAGTTGCTGATTTAAAAGATAGCCAGCTAAGTCAGAAATTTGTGCCAGCAAACACTTCTTCTTTTTACAAGAAAAGTGGTTCCCTGTATTATATATGGATGTTTGGAAGACTGCCAAAGCATTAGATGTCTATGAACAGATAATAAAGAAAGTGCCTGTATACTCTACTAACTGTAGATCTCTGTCTTTTTTTTGTAACTTTTACATTGTTCTTAGAGAAGGGCAGAAAGGAAGCTGAATTGTTCCCACTGGCAGTTACCCACTTTCTCAGCAAGTGCTTTTATTGTTAAAAAATACTTGTGCCCTCTTGTTTGCAACAAGCTAAACAATTAACCTCAGACATGTAGTATGTAGCAAAAAATGAGAGATGGAGCAAGATGGAGAAAGATAGATGATTTGGATCACCATCTGAATGGTGATTGTTGTATATAGCAAGGACCAGAAGGAAGCTGAAAAATGTAGCCTCAGTTTTATCAACCCTTGATGTTTGTCATTAATATGGGAGGGACCTTCAGGCTTTTTATTCTTCTTTCTTAATTATTTTTATGCACTTAATAAACAGTTCTTGTGAAAGTGCCTAAGTGCTTGAGTATGCACAACCTATGTTCCCACAGGTAGTTGATTGCTGATTCTGTTGTGTTTTCTGATATGTGAACAAAGTGATGAATCAGTCCACAGAGATACGGCAGTTTCATCTTAGCAACACAAAACTATTAAACTGAAAAGTAAATTTGGAAAGCAATGTATGATGTAAACAGTATTGATATTTTCAAATTTCAGTTATTAATCAAAATGGAACTTTTCTTTCTAGTATATGTGCATTTTTTAGGAAAAAGGTTTAAATGCTAAATATTACCATAGTCTTTTGAATCTATGCTGGAGTGTAAAAGGCTTTAAAAAAAGTGCCCTAGCAAAGGTGTTACTTATTTATTATACCGTATATTTGTATTTAGTTTGTCATAACATATCATATGTTTGATATAGCAAAAACCACAATGAAACATAAGAAAAATATGTAAAACATAAACAGTTCTTTAATATGGTGACTCAGTGTCATTAATTTTGGCAATAGCATTGCAGTGTTTTGACTTGTATAGATTGGATTTAACATGAGGAAAAATTACACAAGTAAATGTAAACCCTCCTAAAAGGATTGCTTATTATTGTATCACTTTATTTTGAGGAAGACAGGGATTGGCTGACATGATCAGGATCCTGTGTTGCTAGGCAATTAGATTATAGCTGACTTTTTTTTTTTTCTTTCCCTCATCTCTCTCTTTTAATCACTATCGTGATCCTAAGAATGAGCTGGTGTATTTATTTACCTGCCTACAGATTTTTCTTAACAATTAGTTCACCGTACCACAGTGAAACTTTGTCAGTTGCTTGAATGAATACTCAGGCTTCAAACAAATCATATTTTAAAAACATACATAGATTATATATAAAATAGCCAAATAAAAACCAAAGCAAAATTAAAATGCTCCCTCAGCTTTGTTTTGTAATGCTAGAAATTGGAATTCTTGAGAGTATCAGTTGCCTGTCTCTCTCACCAGCCATCTGCCAGAGCTGTGATAACAAGCTGTAAATTCTGATTAAGTGGAGTATGAAAAGTGACCATCTCTAGGTAGAATACTTTAAGTACTTAAAAAAAATTAAAATATTTATTCATGTATTGCACAAAACCAAAAAAATGCTCAAGCATTGTGGTAAGAGGCATATCTGTGTGAGTGACAACTGAGACAGCTCCTCACCAAAATAAAATTGAAAATTAAAAAATTAATTTAAAATGACACCCACAGTTTTCAGGTGTCCATTTTATAATGAGCAAGAGACAGTTTCTTTTTCTCAGTTACAGATTACAACTGGGAAGAAACCAGCAGTAAACTGATAAACCACACCCCTATCAAAAAGGGAAAGTTAAAACATCAGGAGTGCAGCACCAGGAGAACAATAGCTGCTACCTAAAAGTGTTTTGTCTGCCTATTACCTGAGAATTTTTGCATTTCTTTTTATTTTCTTCACCATATATAAGATATCACAGAAGGAAAACTAGGACAGACTGTAGGTCCTTTCATTCAAAGTTACAACAGACAAAGATAATGTTTTTCTTTTGATGAGATAAAGCTAATGCAGTGGAGACAGGTGGACATGCAGAAAAAATTACTTTCTTCTAGCATTAAAGTGTTGTACATAGGACATCTGTCCAATGTAAGAAACATCCACATGACATGTTTTAAGTGCCTTTACAAGCAGCTTCACAGCCCTCCAAAATGCTTCATTATGTCTGTTTGAAGATATACTTGGATTCTTTCCTCCCCTTTATCCATCATGCCATCAATCCTTGATTTCTATCCAATTTTCCTTTTAAAATATGACAGAATTTAAATATTAAAAATATGACAATATAATGTGTAGCCTGTTCTCCTGATTATAAAAGAACATTGCAATACAGAGGCAAAAAAGGAGAATTATTTGTTTCAAAGCAGAAGATTCTAGTGCATATACATATATATGCACAAGTGTTTTCTATATTTGAACAGTATATTCATTATTTATCCTGAATATTCATTCTTCAGAAATCAAAAATCCTTCAGTTCCAAACCAAAAGGCTCCCAACTGAAAAACTTCAAAGGTGCAAACTACTAACTAAGGTTCAGAGAACACGAATTTCTGAACTGTTTTATTCTCATCAAGTGCATGGGAAATAATTTTTTTCATCATTTTCATTATGTTCTTTTTTTCCTCCCTGAAATGCAGTTCATGTCACTGAAATTTACAAATGTAGTCAATTTTTAGGAGCAGAAAATTGAAATTCTTTCAAATTCTTTCTAAGAGTACCAGTGCATAAGAAATGAAGTATTTTCCTCTTCAGCAGCAAGACAGTAACTCTTGCTTCGTGCAAGATTTCAAAAATGTGGAAATGTTAACACAAATTGCTCACATCAAGAGAGAAGGTTAGAAATCACACTGTTAACTTTCTATAAACTTGGAAGATTGAACTTGTAAGACTCTTGAATCTTGAGCTGATTGAACTACTCAATCGTATGAAAACCAATTTCATTTCTGATTATAGAAATTCTGTCTGCAACTGGAGGAAACCCTGAATTAAAGGCATACATCACATCCATGGAATAGCTTGCACATCAGCCTTCCATTATTCGACCTAAGTGGCCTCTGCAAGGACTTGTAGTAGTATTTATTTTTTAATACTTGAACACATTGATTAGAATAAAGAGTACCTCTATGAACTAAAAATTTAAAGCATAGCCCTTCAGACCATCACCAAAACTACAAAAAGTGCAACATTTCTGTCACTGAGAGTTTAGGAGTTCCATCTGCAATGACTGAACCTTTCAATCAGACAGTAAATTTGTCCCTATTTGGATTTGTATCTTCCGGAGATAGTCTTGATCACAAACCACTAAAAATAACAAAATGTAGCCTGACAAATTCCATCCCATGAGATTCTGTGCTATTACATAACCCCCCAGGTTTATTACAGAGTTAATAGAACAGGTAGGAACCTTAGGCCTTCAGGAAGAAATTCTGTCTTATTTTAATATAAACTTACTTATTTTGCAGACTGATTGATACTAGAGATGTCAGCATTGATGTATGTTACTTTTAATGCAAGCCCTTGACACCTACTTCTGATTACATGACATATAATGCCAGTTCCATATTGAAGCATAGTGAAAAAGGGATAAAAGATAACATGCATTAATTTCTTAAAGGTGAAGCTGACACCTTTAGGTTTACTTACTTAGTTCCTGAAGGGTCAAAGAAGACAGAAGTTGAATTCAATGTCCTGTCTGAAGTGTACTCCTACCGTGTCATGTGTTTGGACATTTTGCTCAATATTTATTAGAAAGGTTGCTATTCACAAGCAAAAAAAACAGTTTTGAAGACTGAATGGAGTTTATCACAATGTCTGAGCTTGCTCTGTTGTTTGTTCTTGCACTTTAGAAATATCCATACACGAAGTTGAAATGGTTGCCACTGTGCAGTAATATAGCTCATGAAGTGATCGTCTCTAACGTATTTCACTGTCTCACTGTCACTGTTGTAGAACACTGTATCTTTCTCTTATTGATTGTTCCTTTTTTTCCAAAGTACAAATAATAAATGTTGCTATGCAGAGTTTTTGTGCTTTTCATCTTTCTCTCTCTCTGCTAATCCTGTTTGTTTTGTTTTGTTTTTAATAGACGTAGTAGTAAAGCTACTTGAAATCTGCAGCAGCTTTACATTGCTTCATCTTCATAAATAGTCCTTATTGGGTCTATAATCATGTATTTGTTGTTTATTGGTACAATTTTTGGAATAAATCAGATTATACTAACAGCTTTAAGCAGTGACATTTTACTGGTAGAAATTTGGTGTAAGAGATTACACATTATTTAGTAAATAGTTGTTGCTAACACTTTAAATAAATATGTTTTTTTTCTGCTTTTTCTGTTCTTAAAAATATTACAGTTGGAAATACAAAGTTTGCATCTTTTCTTATTTTATTATTCTCTGCACTATTTTAAAGAAATGTTCAGATCCATGGACGTTTATACTCTCAGACAACAGTGTAGCTTAATTTTAGCCCCCTCTCTTCTGTCTTCCTCCTGCAGCATTACTCTTTGATTCAGTAAACAGCTGAGTCTGCTAGCTTTCTGTTGCTGTCTTATTATTGAAACACAAAAAACTGTGTGTGGACAGTGCGTAAGATTAGAAAACCATCTTCTCAATGGTAATCCATCAAATGCAATATGCTTTCGGGTATCTTACAATTTCAGGAGAAATTTAATTTACTATTACACTGGTAATATCTCACATTTTCAAGTATATACACATAAAAAAAAATAAATTTACACCACAGTTTTTTAGTTAGGGTAATCTCTTCAGTTTTAATTATGTGTACACCAGTGTGCTTAACCTTTAATCCACAAGTTCTTTAGTGTCATTTAAGACTAACATTCTCTGGGTTAAGATTTTACCTTTAGGAATTGCACTCTGTGTGCAGATCCCTGCTCTTATATTTGAGGATGAGAGCATTTGTTGGTAACATCACCAGTCTGGAAACAGGAATATATCCTGCTTTTATTAATTTGTACACTGTGAAGGAAAGAAAGACTGAATTGTCCCTGGCAGCTGTAGTTCCAGGAAACAGAGGTCTTTGTGAAGCTACGTATTTATAACGGTGTGTCAGCTGGGCAGAGGGCCTGTTATTCACAGAAAGGCTCATATTGATTTGCAAAGGAGCTACCTTGCTGCCGTGATGGCACTGCTGACTAAACGGCTGCAGTTAAATTATCAGGACTAATTGTAAAGAATGAAGCGGGGAAAAAAACCTGGAAAAACATGATCCAAGGTGGCAAAGAGAGCTCTCTTACAAAGTGCATACCCCTTTGTAAAAATCATGCTTAGTGCCGGAGCTCTCAGAGGTACATTGATTTCCCTGTGAATTCTAATAGTTTCTAATCACAAAGAAATTATTCAGCTTTCCTCTGCAAATAACATAAATATGTGGAAATAAGATTAAAGCGCTATATACACAGATAAAATTCAGTCAAATTTTTAAATTGCCCGTGGGCCAGTAAACTAATAAGATATAGTGACCCACTTAAACAGCTTGTATGAGAAAAAAATTCTGCATGAAGTCAGCAAAACTCTCTTTCTTTGCTGAGATGGTAGTTGTAGTGTGCTAAGCCTGCTTTTTTTTTTCAGCAGCACTGACTTATGGTTTGGCAATCTAGTGCACAGAAGTTATGGAGTTAGGCCACCTAATTTACCAGCTATGAAAATGTTTCATTGAAAGATTTGACTAAATCCAGAAAGTTTACATTCAAGTGCTGAACAAATAATACATTTTTTTAAGAAGTGTGATTGCACATGTGTATCTTAATATAATTTAAAATACAAGAAAGGAAGTTTTCTGTATTTAGGATGAGTGAGATCTATGGTTAGTGTGAATCTCAAAGACAAATACATTTTCATATAAAATTCAAAGTTTGCCAATACTTACTACTTTGTGGCACCAGAGAAATTACAGCTGTGGAACTTCCGTATCTATCATTTATTACTGCAGATAGCCACGATGAGCTGGGTTTGTGGTCAAACTCAGTATAGCTGTGAAAGTAATAAGTTATGCAGTATGATAGTTGGAGAGAAATCAAAACAAACAAAAACCAACCAAACAAACAAAAATTTAAAAGTGTTGTATGGATAAAAAAAAACCCAAACCATCACTCTCAGATGATGACTCACTACTTTTTCCCTCCTATAACCAAAGCTTAAGGATGACTGGGATCAATTGCCAAGGTAACTCTTTCTGAGTTTCAGTGTAGCTGAATGTTGTAATATATGACTACATACAGATAGATTATAAAACTGTGTCACAGTAGGAAGCTAATGTGACTGCTGAAGAGCCTCAACTGTACATAGATTTACTGTAGACAGGTAGAAACTTGGAGAGCACATGCCAGCTAGTCAGGAATGACAGTGCAATATTAGTAGAACTTTAGTCTTTACGGTGAACAAAGAAGTGATGAAAGGCACCCTATGGGTTATTTTCACAGATCAGATTAGATGCTACCTCCATGACTTCAAGAGGGTAACTATTACCTAGCATCTTGTCTTTAAGGGAGCATTTGGAGGACGAGAGAACTCCATAAAGAGTTCAGGTGCCTAAAGTAAGCACTGTGGTATCTCAGCTTGCCAGTGAGGAAGAATCTCTCACTTTTATTCATACAGTAAAAGCAATCTGGAAAAAAATGTCCACAAAGACCTTTTAAATGCAGCAGTGCTTTGGGGATGGTAAATTACAAGCTCTGATGGCCTGAGAACTATACAATGATTTAAAGAAGAGTGAAATACACCCAACTTAACTAATATTTATTCAAGTAATAATACGTAGGATGATCTGCTGTTGTTTATAGAACACACACATCCTTTCAAAAATCTTATCTTATCCTGCAGTGTTTTATTTGGCAGCACCTTCTTTAAAAACAATGCCAAAGGGTTATATGCTTTACTTGTCTCACAGAGAGTGGAGCATGAAAATGCCATTAACAATAATAGGAGCTGTGTGCCTAATACCTCATTAATTTTTCTGGTTAGTGTATACTTCGATGCAAAGGTATGGGTTAGTGTAGCTTCCCCTTTCTTTAACTACAAAATGCTTTCCAAGCCAACAGAACCTTTACAAACATGAAGTCCCATACTTTTAAAAATAATTCATCTGTAGATACTGTAATTTAAAAAATTGTCTTTGTCTGGAATTAGGTAAGAGCTTCAGGTACTGCAAATGGGTAATGTAAGGACTGATTTAGAAGGTGGCCATGTTGAAAAGCTTTGCTTAGCTTTCATGCTTCTTCAGTGTAAATTAATTTTTTTACAATCTGTTTCCATTTAAGAATTTTCTATATTTCATTTAGTCTTTTAGATGTCTGTGTTTCGTATGACCCAAAAACGGAAATCTTTGAAATTCAATTGTGAATGTCTGTGTGTATGTAAAAGTATACATGTATTATAGCTATATCCCTTTGCCTTCAGCTATGTGTTTGGAAAATATTCATCTCTTCTTGAGGAGGAAGGAGTACTTACAGATCTAATACAGTCTTCCTTAGTCACCTATTATTTATGAGACCGCTTTAGGCAAGTGTTTTCAGACACAGCTACCTAGAGCTAGTCATATTTTCTGTGTGTAGGCACCTTGACAGCAACCTTGTTTAGAAAAGTGACTGCAGTCTCCATTGCACGTTGCTTTCAATGCAGGGGAAAATAATAATTGTTTTGTCAGAGAATTTAATGCATGAACCTTGGGCTTCTAGATCCCACAGAGCAATTAATACATTTAAATATGCCTAAAAACTCTGCTTGTTAAATGTATTCCACAGATTGTTACAAACATTTGAAATAGGAACTCATATTTCAAACTACTGTCCCACCTTTCTTGTGGCTGACAATTTTCTTTTAATATGGATGTGTGAAAAAGTGATGGTTATGAAAGGGAGAGCATCCAACTGAAAGTTAACCATTCAATAAAAATATAAATGATGGTACTGAACTTTCCTAAGAGAAGGGACACATAACACTGCATCACAATAAAGCCTTATTTTTATAACATCTACCAATGTCTTTTCAGATAAAAGGCTGCAAAAAGAATTAATGTGTCAAAAAACTATGTTTTGCAGCCCATAAAGCAACAAAGCATTTCTTCCAAGGGTCAACCTTATCCTATATTGTAGATAAAATTGCACTGGCCTTTTATTTATATTGACAAAGATTTCATTCAACAGAATTGATTTCTGACTTTTATACTTGAAAAAGTTATATACTTCGACACTGTGGCAATCAGACCTTTTAAGCCCAGGCAAAATACACAGGCAACTGGGGGAAGATGTTAAATGCTGTCTTTGAAGATCAACAGAGAAAGGCATTTTAGAATATTGACAGACTTCTAAACTTTTCATACCGCTGTGATTTTATTCATTTTTCTTTTTCTTCCCTTCCCTTTCCTTCCCTTCTCTCCCTTCTCCTCCCCTCCCTTCTCCTCCCCTTTTCTCCCTTCCCTCCTCTCCTCTCCCTTCCCTTTCTCTTCCCTTTCCCCTTCCCCTCCCTCTTCCCCTTCCCCTTCCCCTTCCCCTTCCCTTCTTTTCTTCCCCTAATAGGACATAAATATAGAAGTTTTATCAAGGTTTATATACAACTTTAAAATAGAAAGTTAATCTGATTTCTTTTTTTAAAAAAAAAAGATCTATGTGAAAATGGCTAAACTTTTCTTATTCTTCACATTACTTTCTCAGGTTTTCAGCTATTCTAACTGTATCAAAAGCGCAATTAAATTGTGAACCAGAGAACAGACAGATACTATTATCCATCAGCTTGTCACTAGGTAACAAGCAGAGTTGAAGCATAATCTACTTTATGTACTGCTAGCTTGTTTTTTACCAATCCAGTGCCTACATACCCTATATTAATATGTCAGATGTAGCTTTTCATTGTATACCTGGTAACCTGTATTTTCACTTTCTATATACTTTCTATACTTTCTATATACTTTGAAAAATATATTTTAATAATATTAAGTATATTTAGTTTAATGAAAACGAAATAGGGGCATATGCTTATTATGAATATTGTTTTAAGTAAAACGCTTCAATGACAGACTGCTAAATTGCAAAAGTGGTTTGAATCACTTTGGTGGAGTGTTTTTTTTTCCTCATTCTCTCCTTCCATATTTAGTAAAATAAAAATTGCCACTGAGTTTCTGAAAATCTTGGAGTAACGTGTAATCTGTTCTCCTGTTTCCCTCATTTGAAATATTGAAAAGCTAATTTGGAAAAAAAATAATTGTGATAATAAGCTGTTTGGATTTACATTCTTTAATACTTATGTCCATAGTACTAATTGATGAAGAATACTGTAGGACGGACGTAACCTAACTTGACATATGCAATGGAAAGTTGTGTTAAAAACATATTATTAAGCTAGATCTTTTTTAAAGTCAGATGCTCAGGATAAGAATATTATGTAGATCAGGTCAAATCTTTCCAAGCAGTGAAATATAATGTCAGAAAATACATATTTTAGCATAAATTGTTCAGTGAAAAGTTCACTTCCTTTATAGTAGTGTGCCTGAAGCATTTGAATACGAGCATTTCGTCTGGCCATCATGAACATGGGATATGCCATGGGAGATTTCACTTCTTTCCAGACATTACTTTCAAGACTTTTGCCATTTGACATAGGTTTTTTGGTACCACAACTTTTCTTTGATTGTATTTTCCTTCTTTGTCAACATTCATGTATTGTCATCTTGCAATATTTATCACCAAGTCTATTGGCGATTGCATTTTAAATTGTTAAGACATTTGAAAGTTTGAGAAGGAGAAGAATGGAGGAAGGGATCACTGATGGGTTGCAAGGTTAATGTCTGTCCTTTCTATTGTTTCCAAAAGGAAGCATCCTAGCCATATGCGAAGTTCTTAGTTTCTAAAAAAAATATATAATAAAAAATCCATTTTTATTTCCACTGTTTAAGTAATGAATTTCTAAAATGCACAGATACTTGTATCAAGGGAGTTATTTTTAGTTACACATGAAGAATTCAGGTGACAATTTCAGCCTACCTACCAGCAAACTTGAAAAATAAAACTTAAGGGGGAAAAAAAGCCCTTGAATTCTTGGAGATTTTGTTCCTCAGGAAAAAATATAATCCCCCCCAAATAAAATAAAAAATGAATTAACATCATATATTTATAAAAGTAGGGCTGGAAGAGACCCTGCAAAGCTGTCTATTTCTCTACTCCAGGCTAGAATGTGCTATGATTTTCATGCTTGACAGGTGTTTCCTGAACCTGTCCTTACTGATACCACCATCACCACCACAACCCTGTTTAAGCATACATGGGCAAAATATTCCAGTGCTTCACTACCCTTGTCATCAGCAAGTTTTTACTAGCTTTTAACTTTAATTCTTGCTGCCATTTCATTTCTCATTGTTATACCAGTTGCTTCTTCTATCAGCTATGGACACAGGAAAAATATTTTTTTCTTTTTGGCAAGAATTCTTTACATCCTTGAGGACCCCTATCCTATCCCTCTCATCCTGCAGCAACTTTGTAATAAGATTCTTCTCATCATTCTCATTATCAGTCTTCAGCTGGCACATGTCTCTCTTTTGAATTGTGGTGCCTAAAACTGGATGCAGTACTGTATTTGAGGTCTTACCTATCTTGAGACTATCAACAGAATTATTTCATGTGAAGTGTAAGATACATTCCAGTCTGAACAATGTATGGTGTATGAATTCTTCACAACAGTGTGGTAATTCTTTGTTCAGTGGAAGACCTATTTAGCCCTTTTTTTTTCTCTGTCTTGTGGTGACATAATTGATTTTTTTTTCTGTGTAAATCAACTTGCATTTTTCTTTTTTGAATGTTTCCTTTTTATAAATTGATCCAATTTTTCAATATGCTTTTGAATTCTAATCCAGTCTTCCAGTGTGCCTGCCATCTCTACACACCTGATGTCATCTGCTCTCTTAATAAGCATTTTCCCTTTTCATCATCAATGCTGTTAGTTAAATTATTTTTAAAATCCAGCCTAGGTGAAAGTACTTCAGGACCCCTTTGTATTTCCTTCCATGTTGGTAACATACCAGTGATAGTGTGTATGGTTATTACATCAGTTTTACATCCACCCATACAGCTACCTTTATTTCTGTCTCCCATTAGTCTCTTATTTATGCACATTCTAGACACACGTTTTATTTATTTTTTTTTTTCCTGAACATCTGTTATTTCAGTTAAGTAATTATCTTCATCATCCTTATAATTATTTAAGATTTCCTGCTCATGTTCTTTCTGCATTTGCATGCCAGCATCTAAGGCATTAGAAGAATCACTGCTGTCTTCTTGACAGCATCTTTTTTTTTGTCCTCCTCTTTCTCCTTTCTAAGTACATCTCCAAGTTCAAATACCTTATAGTTAATAAGAGAGGGAAGACAATACAGCATATGGTTACACCTGGTGTGTTGCACACTCAGTACATTCGAAGTATACTTGGGCAATGTGGAACTATAGAATCACTGTGTCATTGAAAAGCTGGTTGTATGTGACCTCTGAAGATCACCTAATGTACCCAGCAGCTCAAAGCAGAAGCATCCTTGCATTAGGTCAGATCAGTTATGGCTTTGTCTACTTGAGTCTTGGAAACCACCAAAGATGGAAGTTCCACAGCCTTTCTGTTGCACAGATTTTAATGTGGGTTGTTCTTTTTTTCCTCCTAGGGTCCAACAGGAGACTTTAAGATTTCAATTTCTGGGTATTGTCACTGGCATCAAAATGAATATGCATCCAGCATTCTCCTTACAATGTTTTGAATGGTCATAGGCAACTATCTCCAAAAATACTGGCATTTCTAGTAGCAGGGAGAACACACTGATATATGTCAAAATTGAATTGTATTGTAAAATCCCCTAAATCCACGGTTTATAATTTAGATGTCCCTCCCATTGTATAAACCCAAAGCATTTAACACACTATACAATATTTCTGTCCCTTGCTTGACAAAAAAAAAACCCAACAACAATTAAAAGTTTGGCTGGAAATAGTAATTTAAAAATAATTTGAGTGTGAAGAAGCTCCAGCCTTCACTGAAAAATGAGACTTTGTGACTTTTTATTTAAAAGCTACAGGAGTTATAAGTCTTTATTTTGAATTAAATTCCTTTCTGATGATAAGGATATCTTTTTAAAATTAGGAACAGACTGAATTTGATTTTATAAACATATGTGAGACTCTGTCAATATAGCTGTAGCTAAGCCATAAAAGGACTGAAATAAAAAGAGTATAGTCTGAAAAATTTTCTGAGCTGGTGACAAAACCATAATAAAATACATGATTATAAACAGCACAAGGAATTTTACAAGGCTAAAATAGTACATGATAACATAGTGCTAAAACTGAGTTAAACATTAAATTCTAAAAATATAGCTAGTACAATATTAATATTTATATTGAACTTAGAGGCAGAAAAAATGCCCTGAGCAAATTTCCTGCTTAAACTTTTATGTCAGAAGGTAGGGTCTCAGACAGTACTTTGAGTTCACACTTAATGAATTAAGTCTGACAGAATAAATTATGTACAACTCTGAAAAATATAGAAATGCTGGCTGTATTGTAGCTGTCTGCATGATGCAAATTGGAAGAGATTCCACAGACAGTAGCAGACATACAACAGTCTAAGAGTGAAGAAAAATCAGATTTTTTTTTTTTAAATTTAGATGATAAATATTTTTGCTAGATGTTGCAGAAATTTTGCTCTGATTTACTTCTTGAAATATAAAAGAAAAAAAAAAAATTGTCTCAACTGCCACTTATGTGTTTCTCTGAATGTTTCTTATACTGCCTGCATAAAAAAAAAACCCACAGCACTTAATTTAGAGATAAGTTGATGCTAAAGTGAAAGATTTTCCGGAATACACAGCAGTGTTAGGCAATGTGATGCTGAAATATTTAAAATATATTACAGGAAATAAGGTTAGGGCAATTTTAACTTCAGAAAGCTACTACAAGTTCTTTAACCTTGGCAAAAAGCATGTATAGCAAATGAAAAAATATTGCAAAAAATTACAAAGGTTGATCAGAAATTTTGATCATGGTAGATGGAGCTGCATGAATGAAGCACGAGGTCTAATTTCTGATGACAGAGGTTAGGAGAATTGAAAATAGGAATAACTCACACCTTCTTAGAGTGATTATAATAAACCATTGTAATGGTTTATTGAACAAAATAGTAAATTAATCACTTGGAGTCTTAAGACAATTTATTTCTACAACTATACACGGAAATGTTTGGCTTGATAGTATTTATTATGTGGTAGAAAAGAGTATTTACTTCCTATGCAAAATTTATCAACTAGAAATGTGTGTAAGTCTAAATGACTTGATTTCTTTTCCGTTTACAGTATGTTATTTTGAGTAGTTTTGTCTAAGGAGATTAAGATAAAGCTAAAAAGCTGGGGAGTTTAATGGCTTATTTGTCTTCCCTTAGAGCTACACTTATGAATAATCAAATATTTTATTGTCTTATATATGTACAGTGTTTTTCCATGATTATAATATTGACTGTTTACATTCTTACGAATGTTTCTCCAAACAGTAAGCAGTTTAAATGCTATATTTACTGTTTCTGTGCCCGTATATATTTGAGCATGCACACACACACAATTTTTCTTATAAAAGCTAAGAGAATCAAAGGAGTCTGCCCTTTCGTTGGATTTCAGATGAATGATATCTCTGTATTCCTGAAATAATTAAAATTTGTGCTTGCCTTGATGTATCGTTTACAGTATGTTATTTTGAGTAGTTTTGTCTAAGGAGATTAAGATAAAGCTAAAAAGCTGGGGAGTTTAATGGCTTATTTGTCTTCCCTTAGAGCTACACTTATGAATAATCAAATATTTTATTGTCTTATATATGTACAGTGTTTTTCCATGATTATAATATTGACTGTTTACATTCTTACGAATGTTTCTCCAAACAGTAAGCAGTTTAAATGCTATATTTACTGTTTCTGTGCCCGTATATATTTGAGCATGCACACACACACAATTTTTCTTATAAAAGCTAAGAGAATCAAAGGAGTCTGCCCTTTCGTTGGATTTCAGATGAATGATATCTCTGTATTCCTGAAATAATTAAAATTTGTGCTTGCCTTGATGTATGACTGAATTATTTCAAGCAATGTAAAGTAGATAAATTTTTTATTATTGTATTGGATCATCAATAACACTATTTACAGTCTTTGAAGGAATCTGGCAAATTTCTGTATTATTTGAAATGACAATATAAGATACTGATACTTTACCATGTTTCATTTAAGTTGTCAGTTTTCAGTGTAGAGCTGTGATTTTTATGACTCTTTTGTTACTCTTTTGTCGTGAAGGTCCACATAGACCTTTACAGAGAGGTTGCTCATTTACCTTGTCACTCAAATGCAAGTTTTTATATTTTAACTTAGTGATTTGTTTAGGGGTTCCCTCACTTCCTCAAGCCTGAAGCCTGAAAAAGTTAAGCCAAGTGCACAAAGCACTGTGACAGATCTTGTCAACCACTTAGTTGAAGCAGAATTCTGCATGATTGGTCCTTGTGGGTGCCCAAAAATATTTAATGGTGGAGTTGTTTTTCTGTGTAAAACTCCTTGTTACACAGGTCCTTCACTATTCTTCTTTCCCCCTTGTTTTTTTCTTTTTGTCCTCTGTTCTTTTTCTTATCCACTACTACAGCCTTTTTTTGGTCTGGGTTTCCCATCTGCAGTGTACATTGTACCCTGTCTTCAAACAACAGAATCATAACAAAAAGCTGTAGCGCCCTAAAAAACAGCACTTGAAAACAACCTGTGAGTTTCTCTGATCCCAATAGGCATTCAAACCCAAAGGAGAGCCGAGAGTGTCTGTCAGATGTGTTCCTGACTTTATGATGAAGCAGACAAGTCTCGTTTTCCTTTGACACCTCTGGGTCTAGAGGCACTGGTTGCAGTATGTCAGCAAACGGGACTGATGTTCCTACACAGATAAAAGATATTTTGTGCCTGAACATTTGACAATCAATGAGGAGTCAAGAGACTGTGCTTCATTTCTCACAGCTTCTAATGTGGGATACTTCACTATCCAAATAAATTTTGTTTTGTAGTGTGGTACAGATGTAGATATACAGATGGACCTTACTAGCAGAGAGTATTGATCACTTGTAGAAGGGTCCCAGTTAGGCTCAGTAAAAGCTGTCCATATACCTGGCTAAATAAGCCATGTTCTTTGCCTTATCTTCTGCCTTATCTTTTCAGAAATCACCTTCCCACCAACTTTAAGTTAGTGGTATCCTCCTCTAAAGCAAGGTGGATTTTCTTCACTTGGATTAAGCTCCGTATATCCACCTGTCATGAGGCTGTCAAGTCTCAAGAGTTCGCCTATTACCCCAATTGCAAGAATGTTCTGCTGAATAATCTGCCTCTTCTCCCTCTTTGAATTGCTGACACATGGTCCTTGTTCCTCTTCTCACTGAAGTTATCTTTCTGATTGCAGTTACTGCTGCCAAAAGATGACAGAAATACCAGTCCCATGGCTGAACCTTGCTGAAAACAATTATCTTACGTTAGGAAATTATTTCAAAATAATCAAAAAATTTTTGTAAGGTGTTTTTTTTTTTGGTTTTTTTTTGAGTTCCCCATTAAATAAGATGTGATCATACTTTTTTTTTTTTTTTTCATGATCCTTCAACTAAGGCCCTCAATACCAAGTGATTCTTGATAGCTATATAAAATTTTTACACCAAGTATGGATTGAAGAGTGTAATTAAATTTATATAAGAAGAAAACAGCAGTTAGGCATCTCTTTGTATTTGTCTCTTTGTATTTCAAGCTGCTTCTATGGCTTTCCTGGGAAATGTTTTAAATACTGATATTTGTCCAGCAGGTACTTAGTGCTCTGCCTATATCTTAACCTTGCATTATGCCTGTCTGTGTGAGCTGATGCAGCACTTGCTGAATTGATCCTGTAGTTGTGACTTACATGAAGAATCAGAAACTCCAAAATTACCACATGTATGGTAAGTACTGCAGGGAATTTCACAGAGTCTGAACAGAGCTGCAGGATGGCGGTGGCCTAAGGACAGAAAGGAATTTGTATTCATCTGCAGTGCTACAAAACATGTTGTTCATGTGTTGATTAATTTATCATAATCTTCCTCCCATATTTCAGAGTTCTGCTCTGAAATTCTCTCTTTCATTTTGCATTTGAGAGGAAACTGAAGTGGTAGTGGCCATTCTTTGCCTTATGTGGCTGTGTGCCTCCAGAGGTGGCCATAAGGGCTGGGATAGATCTGCCTGTCAATCACACATCCCAAAGGACTCTAGTTACGGTCAGAAATCTTTCTTTAGATACAATCAGCCTGCAGTTTATATTTTGCAATGTGTTTGTAAATGCTGAAATGAAAATTTGTACTATGCTCTGAATTTTGGAAAGAAAATGGGAATGATTCTATGTCAGTAACATGCACCTGAATTCTTCAGATAGCTTTGAAAAAATGTATCTGAACCCTGTTGTATCATTTAAATTTTAAAATTTAAGGATGGATTCTGTAATACTGCCTATTATTTCTTCAGCAAGCAGTAAACTGGTTCTTGCAAGATTGCAGGATCTAGCCTACAGTAATAAAATATCTATATTGAGAAATGATACTGTTAAGAGTTATTAGAAAATATTGCTGAGGATATTAATATCTAATTATACTAAACTAATTTGTAATTAACTCCACAGGAGCATTAGAATAATGCTTGCAGTATTAATTAGAACAACATCAAATAGAAGACATTTTTCTTTTCTATTTGTTTGGTTTAAGAAATCAGGATAGTTATTTTGGAGGATTTTGATATTTTTGTGCCTTTAAGCTTCACAGACATGCAGGTTCCTATGAAAGAATCTATTTCTTTTCTTCTTTTTCTTTTAATCTATCTGTTTTTCTTATGCTCCAATTTGGAACCAAAAAAGTATAAGGATATCAAGACAGGATTTATTCTTCACTTTAATTAAAGATTCTTCTAGTCCCTCAATAAATGTCCCTTAATTTGTCCTATGTAAGATAATGACCATTTAGGACCTTGGCAAGCCTAAAGGGTTTTTTGAGCTGTTCTTTTGGGCTGCTTAGCTTGATATAAATGCAGTTAGGCATGACCTCATTTACCTCTTGTGGAAATAGATAATAGTGGCAAGATGTCAGTCCTTTATTTAGCTGTTTTTAAGCCAAGTTTTAGTTTGTTTTTTTTTTTCCTCCTTTTTTTTTTTTCTTCTTTTTTTTTTTTTTGTCTTCACTGCTGACCTTCAGGATATGCTGCAAAGCCCTACTTACTTGCCAGGTTTTCTATAAGGTTTGAAGAGAAAACATGAAGAAAGTAGTGGTGAGATCTCAATTTCTGTGTATTAAGGAAGGACTTAATAGGTTTGTCTCATCTCCTTAGCTACAGCTGGAGGCATCACAGCACACAGAGGAGGACAGATAGTTAAGACATGTCTGTGTTTTTTGTAATCCCTTATTAGCTGGTATAATTTTACTCAGGCCCCTTGAGTTTCAGAGGATGTGTACAGTGTACACAAATGTCCTGACCATTTTCCAGGGCCACCAGTGAATGCCCACTTTAGGGTTGCTTAGTTCCAGCTGTACATAGATAGTAGTTGTACAATGTCCCAGGATCTTTGCCTTATGATTAATTTACACACACTTCATTTTGTAAAATGTGTTTTAACACCTGTTCATTAACTTAAGTCATTTCAAGACAGTGTTTCCTATAAAACTTACCTGTATTGCTGCAGCTCACAGAGGCCTGATCTTTATAGGGCCTCACTGCAAGAAGTTGCTCCTCATGTGCAGAGTTAGGTATAAGCCTCACATAGAAAATTCCCCTCTCAAATAAATTACATGTATATTTGAATGTGAACAACATTTCTCATATCTAAGCATGAATCCTCTGTTTGGCAGCAGACTTTTTGTTCCACTTCTGTGTTTGAGAGGTGCACAGATCAGATATTTTCTTGGGCTCTGCTTTCTTTGAGAAGAAAGAGAGCAGTTGTTTCCAGGCTCTACAGCTCTGCACTGAAATACAGTTGCCCGAAACTCATTTTAGCTGCTCAGAAACACTTTGTCCATTTCTGTCTGAAAGCTCCTGTGATTTAAAACCTACTGTCTTCATAGTCCCTGGCTGTTTGGCTCACTTGCTTGTCTAGAAAATGTAACTATTACATCTAGTTTTAATGCAAATTGCTCAGCAAGAAGAGGGAAGCTCAGAAAGAAGAGGAAAGCTGAGTAAAAATTGAGTACACAAGACAGAGTGTGATTGTTGTGTCAAGTCTTTTCATGAGGTTTTGAAGGTGTTTCCTACTTGCTGTCTGTCCTGGTTTGAGCCAGGATGAAGCCAGTTTTTCTTTTTACTGTTTTTTTTTTTCCTTAAGCTCTTCTTCTGGAGAAGTTAATCCTTGGTCCTTATGAGTAAATGTTTCTAATGCACAACCATACTTCCATTCTTTTAAAGGGCATTTTCTTTCTCAAGTTGATCAGAACCCAGTTAGAAAATCACACCATTGCCTTGAACTGAATGGGGGTAACAGGTAGCAAAGTTTTTTACATTTGGTATCTTTTATTATAACTTCCATCACAGAGTTCAAAATTTATCTCAAAAGAAAGATGGTAATATGTGCCTTTCACAAGAATTTTTGATGTTGTGAAGTAGGTTGAGGCAGAGAGTTCTCAGAGCCCTCCTTCAACATGTTTATAATGTAGCTGTCTACAAGCTACTACTACAGCTCGGACTAATGTATTATTACATTTGTAATGACCCCAAAGCTAAAGTTTTTAGATATTAGGTATAACACTTAAAAAGGAAAACTGCTTTCCATAATTGAATGCTCTTTTATTGCTCCATTAGTGGTATTATTGCTTATGTGACATTGCACGGTATGTGATATTAACAGGGCTGGGAGTGTGCACACATATAAATGTTCGTATGTGTGTGAAAACGTATGTATATGATATAGATTAGGGTTGAAGGTGGGAGTGGAGAGAAAGCAAAAGGTATTTTGGGTGTCTCTTGCCCAAGAAACCCCAGTCTCACAGCTGTATTGCCTCCAGAGAACACATTTGCTCTGGATTACAGATGGAGTACCTATTCCAGTGAAGGACCATGAAGATACTTGAGGGACTGTAGCATCTCTTCTGTGAGGGAAGGCTGAGAGATCTGGGACTGCTCAGTCTAGAGATGAGAAGGCTATGGAGGGCATCTTATCAATTTATATAAATACCTGAATGGAAGGTACAAAGAAGACAGACCCAGGCTCTTTTCAGGAGTGCCCAGTGACAGGACCAGAGGCAACGGGCACACACTGAAAACACAGGAAGTTCCCGCTGAATATCAGGGAACAGTTTTCCACTGGGAAGTTAACTGAGAACTGGCACAGGTTACCCAAGGAGTCTACAGAGTCTCCCTTCTTGGAGGTATTCAGAAGCCATCAAAACATGGCCCTAGGCAGCTAGCTCTAGGTAACTCAGATCTGGGGAATTGGACCATATGACCTCCAAGGTCCTTTCCACTGTCAACCTCTCTGTGATTCTGTGATTTCTGTCATCTCAAGTAAAGGAGAATTTTAGCAAACTAATTATTAAATGGAAGACTGATTCTTCAGGTCACATCTTTTTAGTTGATTGCAACCATTCATAATACTGTACCTTCTGTACTTTTTAATTTTCAATTTTGTATACATTTTATTATGGTTTTATATTTTTATGTGTTACCTCTTGAAGCAAGGAAAGCAAGAACTGTTGGTGGTGCCAGCTCCAGTGAATTATTATCAGAGGTAATCTTGACTAGCAAATTCTGGAAGTGGCCTCACTTGCGACCAGAGCAGAATAATTCAGATAGAACCCATGTTCCTTTGGTTAGACTGATTTTGGTACTTGGATTATCACATGAAATTTTTTTTTCAAAGATAACTGTATTTTGCTGGCATGTGATATGCTTGACCACTAATTGCATTTTTTTTTTTTTTTTTTTGCTGGTGTGTAGTATGATGAACCTTTTCATTTTTCTGAACTGTGTTCACCTTTTGACCT
This sequence comes from Chaetura pelagica, assembly GCF_000747805.2. NCBI lineage: Eukaryota > Metazoa > Chordata > Aves > Apodiformes > Apodidae > Chaetura > Chaetura pelagica. The sequence continues at coordinate 989,496 of NW_009952052.1, forward strand.
TGCCAAGACTTACTGTTTCTTTTGCTTACCTTCTCTAAGGCAGCTGTTGTGTTCCTTGAAATTATTTTACCCTGCATATCTAAATATAGTTTGAAAATATTTGGAGATGTGAGACCTGTAATGAGTACCATATTGCAGGGTAGATGCTCCTTGGCCTATTTCTAGTTTAAAATGCTATTGCATAGTTGCATAACTGAAGTGAACTCAATTTTTTGTCCAGTTGCTTCCTCTGAGATCTATACTCATATAGAAAACAGAAATTTACACTTATTTAATATCCTAATAGTTTTGGTATACTAAAAAATGTGTTCTGGTAAGAACTTTGAAGTAAAAAAAATAAATATTGAGTTTTAACTATCATTGATGAGGTTTCAACTATGAAATTGTTTAGAAAAATGTAGAAAACATTTTTTTATTGGAGCAGCTCAGGAGTTTGACTATTTAATTTCTTTATCATCTTTCAGTGATGAGCTAGCTGAAATTAAGCAGGAATAGTTCATGGAAAGTAGGATCAGATCTGAATGAAAGAAGGAAGTGTAGACAAAATATTTGGAACGTGCATAAGCCGTCTTTAAAAATTAATATAAGAATCTATCTTTTCTCTCTAATAATTACCCCCAATTGAAAAAAAAACTTCAAAAAAACACTGCCAGAAGTTCTATGATGTTTTGCTCTCTTTTCTGATCCCTTTATTTTGTATATTTTTTAACTACTTCCTTATATTTTTATTACCTTTTTAATTTCTGTATGTTTCCACCCTTCAGCAGGGTTCTGAGGCTGCTTCTCTAATCACCTTGCCTCTTGCCTTCCACTGTTACTGCTAAAATCCATGCTATGCAGACAGTAGTGTGTGTTGCTAAGGTTCTCCTTAGCACTCTTCCTCTATAATTTTTTAATCAAATGACCATTCTTCCAAACAGCTATTTTGTAAACCAAGATTCAAGCCTTACTGGCAAAAGTGAAGTTAAGGGACACAGGGTGAAGAAAAGGGCTAATAGAGTTTTGTATTATTTTCTACAGTGTTAAGGGTTGCTGCTTTAAAGAGTACAACATCAGACGTTTACTTGTGGCTGCTGCAGATGAGAAAGTTAAAACTGAGGCTGACAGGGAATGAAAAGTATGATGTTGCCTGCAGTATATAAGTGCAACAGTATTTTTCTTCACAAGAAGCTGGAGACACTCCTCTAAAGACTTTTCTGATAATGGCTGTTGTCAGCTACAGACTATCAATTTACAGGGACCTCTTATCTGGTGTAAGGCAATTCTTAACATTCAAGTTTCTGAGCACTTCATTCTCTGTGTTGCCATTTCTCAGATGCCAAAGGATGAATTATCTGATCTTGAAATGTAAAAAGTGGTGGTACCGGAGAGGGGGTGAAAGCTGGAACCAGATGCCAATAAATTGTTTATTAGTATATGTCTCATCCCACTCGGTGGGTTTTGAGGGAGGTGAATATTTTTTTCTACCCCAAAAGTGCTCAAGTGCTGTCTTGGCAGCAGTGCACAGTGAAAAAAGAAGCCAGGGGAAACAGTTTAGAGGAACCACTACAAATGCTTTATGAAGAGCTTACTACTTAGATAATAATGGCAGGCAATTGTGAATTTGTTGACTCACAATAACTATTCCTGTAACCGGAGAATGGATCGAATTGAGCAAGACAGCTAGGAGTTTGTAACCCTTTAACTACTAGGAGGAAAGGAGAAGAAGAAATAAAGAAAAGATGGGAAGATAGAGGAGGAGATAGAACAGCTGTATCACCACCCCTCATTCCAACGTGTTTTACAGCATGTTGTGCAGCTCTGCAGGCCTCCAGACTCAGGTCCTGGCCCACGGGGGGTGGGGGCAAGACCATGGTGTGCTTCACCCGTTTTATGATGTCCTGTCCCCCAGAGACCACCCCCAGGGTGGCAACATGTAGTTGAGCTTCTGCACTTGGCAGTTTGTCATTCTGTAAGGTTCTGGAGTCAGCAACTGCAGATAACCCAGTTCTGGAATGGGGCTGGGGAGGTGGCTTTTTCCAAAGCAAGCCCTGGTGGTCAGCACATGAGCAGAGCAGCTGCTGTAAATTTAGCAGGGCAAGAAATCCAGGAGAAGAATGGGGAGGGAGATAGCCTGCCACCCCTCATGAACTGTTCATGCTTACCTTCCACAGGACTGTCCTGAATTGTTTGAGACACAGATAGGGATGTTCCCTTGCAGATCATCAAACACTCTCTGACAATACTATGAAACAGGTCAGATTTATTGATGGCACACTCAGAATTCTCAGGAGTTAAGTTTTATATGTTCCTCATCTCCAGATGCCATTGCTAATATGTACTATAATACCTTCTCTCCTTCAATGTAAATACTTTTCTCAAACCTTTCATGTGTTCTTTACTTAAAATGCTTGGTTCATTAAGTGAGCTTCTACATTTTGAAGCTGATAGCTATTTATTTATCTCAGTCTGAACTGCCACAGGAACTGCCAGTTTCTTCTGCTCCCCTAACCATTCCTGCATGGTCATCATGCAGTTGACATGGTAGTGGTATTCTCAGGCTCCTTAATAAAATCACAGCAAGTTACCTCTAACTTAGGAAATAATTCTGTTTTGTGGGCATTTTGATTGTTTGCTTGGTTTGAATCTTAAAAGCAATAGTACTTTTGTATGTTAGGATTTTCTCAGTCATTACAGAACAAAACAATGTAAACAAAAAATCCCACATTTTTTGATCCAGCAAAAAATTCCATAACATTTTAAGATCTATTTGTAAATACATAATTTAAGTAAACAACAGGAAATATTATCTCATTAAATCTTTCTTAATTATTGCTAAATTTCTTGAGGAATGTAACTGGTTTAAGAATGGTACTTTCTTAAAATACTTTTGTTTTCCTGGGTATTTGTGTGCTATGAAATGAAATGTGCAAGAGATTACTCTCTGCCTGGCTTGTAAAGCACAGCTCAGTCTATAAGGTTCATTTTACCCCTCAAAACAGAGCAGTTACACCTAAATTGCCTACTGGAAACAGACTCTCAAGCCTTGCTCTGGATTCTCTGGAAAGTTCCAGTTGGCCCAAGCCACATCAGTGCCAGAGAAAGTGCTAGTGATATAAAAGCAGGGGTGGCTATATTATAGAGCTTGAGCCCTAGTTACATTATCTACGTAGACATTGACTCTATGGCATATGCAGCTTTCAGCAAGGACAACTGCAAACAGCTATTTTTTCAGTAGTTCTTATCCTCCAAACCAGCATGGCAATCACATGGAAGCTATTCTTTCTGGAATTGCTTGTCTCTGTCCTGTTCTTAAAACACTGTGATTATAAATTAATGGTATGGATGCCAGAGGAAGACTTAATAAAGAAGACTTAAATAAATGTACATGTCACTGATCTGACAGTACAAAGCAGTATCGCAGCTTAAACAGTGATTTCTCACAATACCTTTTTGTGCATATTTCTGAGGTGCAGCTTGAAAGTGTAAAATTAGGTCACTGTTAGTCTGGCTAGGATGCAGTATTGTCATTATCAAAATTACTACTCTGCTGCAGAGAAGTACTTGTACAGTAATATGCTTTTTTTTTTTTTTTCAAAATAGTGGTTTGCTGAGATAAACACAAATTTATTTGGGTTTTGTACATGTGCCTGAGGACCAATAACTGTGCAAAATAGATCTGTTTTCTGGACACAATGCACAATCTAAGCAGATGCTAGATTCTTTTTACCTTGCTATTTCTGAACCTTAATACATAATTTTAAAAAAAATAAATCATTAGACAGGTTGAGAACTCAGGTAGATCTGTGGCAAATGGCTTTAACCCCCGTTTTCCAGAATGTGTGTTCAGCCAGAAATCCCAGATCATAAATTCAAGATGAGTGAGAACCAAAACAAAAAGCAGCTAGCACTCAATAGGAGAATGATTACTGTGTGAGCTTACTGTGAAGCAAAAGGTTGGAAGGAACCTCTGGAGGCTATGAAATTCAATTGCTATCTCCATTCAAGGCAAATTTCAAAGTTACATCAGGTTGTTTAGGTTCTTATCCAGTCGACTTTTAAAATCTTCCAAAAACAGGCATACCACAGCATCTCTGAGCCATCTTTTCCCAGGCTTCACTACTCTGATTGTACATGTTTTTTCCTGATGTCCAGTCAGAGATTCCTTTGTTGCTGTTGACTATGGCCTCTTTTCTCCTTTCAACATGCATCTCTGAGGTCTGCTTCTATCAACTCTATAAACATATTTTAAGTAAAAATAAATTTATTTTAGATTGTCATTTACCCCTGGTTTATCCTGGTTAGGTTAGCTGAAAAAGTGCAAGTAGATTTTTTTTTTTTTTCTTTAATGCATTGTCTAAAAATGAAAATTTTGAAGCAGCTAGAATATTATAGGAAACCCTGGAGTTAACTCTACTCACATATGAAATTATAATAATAATAATCAGAAATGACAGAAATATTTTAAGAGGAAAATAGGAATGTGGGAAGAATATTGAAATAAGAAATAACCTTGGTCACTACAGTCTGAGGTGGAGGGACTGGATTATTATGGATTTTAATAGAACTAAACTGCAGTCAAGATTAATTTATAATTTTGTCAAATGCACAAATATTTCATAGAATCATAGAATTGTCTGGGTTGGAAGGGACCTTAAAGATCAACTAGTTCCAACTCCCCTGCCATGGGCAGGTACACCTTCCACTAGATCAGGCTGCTCAAAGCCCTTGTAAAAAGTCCCTCCCCATCTTTCCTGTAGGCCCCTTCAGGTACTGGAAGGTCGCTATAACGCTGCTCTCCCCAGTGTCTTCTCTTCTCCAGACTGAACAACCCCAACTCTCTCAGCCTGTCTTCATAACAGAGGTGCTCCAGTCCTCTGATGACCTTTGTGGCTCTCCTGTGGACTCACTCCAACAGTTCTGTGTCCTTTGAATAATAGAAAAAGTTTGTCCTATTTGAATGATTGAGAAAAATTAAATGCTACTTAAGTTTCAGAATGTTCCTAAATTAAAAATTACTTGAATCTGTTGTCCAGCTGGCTTAAATCAACCAGCAACTTCGGCGTTTTGCATGTTTTCCATTCAAGGATTTTCATGCCTTATCTTTCTTTGTGGATATATTTCTAACATAAGAACACAGGAGCTGAAGGATTGTTACTGTGGCATAAACACAATTTTTTTCACTGTTCTTTTTATCCACAGTCATTCATTATGTTTTGTGGGGTTTTGTTTGGGTTTTGGTTTTGTTTTGGTTTGGTTTTTTTGTTGTTTGGCTTTGGTTTGTTGTTGTTGTGTTTTTTATCATCAGTTCTTGGTCTTCAGAGTGATTCTCATTTTGAGGGCAGTGCAATTTCTTTTCCTTTTATGGGTCAGGCTCTCCAGCTGCACGTCAGACCCTGTAATACCTCACAGTTATCCAGCTACAGCATTGTTTGTGCTCCAAGGGAGGCAAAATCTCTTACAAAAGATCTCTTCGTGGACTAAATAGGAGAAAGAGTTAAGCAGAACTTTTCAGTTAACATCTACACAATTGTTTTTTCACTGAAAAAATAAACATTTTCATTGGGAAAAGAATTTTTTATTGTGATACATGTAAGCCATTATATCACAATGGTATGGCAATGATATTCATAGCTAAGATTAACTATGATGATTTGCTCTTTATTTTTTTTATATTACGTCTAGGCATAGTGCAGGCAATTAAAAAAGAGTGCTTCACCACAGAGAATGTACTGTGAAATTTCTCTCTCTTTTAAGGTTTTTTTAAGAAAAAGAATAAGAAAAACATTTCCTCCTTGATATAGGGTCAATATCAAATGGTGAGAATGTAGAAATGACAGATAATTTTTTAGAAAACATTCCATACTACCTTCCAGACACAGGCAGCATGACTCATGGTAGTGGTTTCTGTATAAGTAAGCTGAAAAAAATATTATTACAAAAGTATTTACAGGTTTTAAAAAATGTTAATTTTCAGATATAGCCAAAATTGCATCAAACAGCTCAATTTTGTAATAACTTTCAGAATTTTTTTTATGGCATAACATTGTAATTGAATGTATCTTTTTTTGGTTTACTTTTTATAAATTCATATGCTAGGTGCATCATATTGTTAGCATCTTCCAGTAGTATATTAAATGTGTTTAATACATTCTGACACTTGGTGTTTCTGTAGAATATTCAGTATATATATTTTTTTCTTTTTTTATGTGTCATATGTGCACATACACCCACAATATATATAATGCTGCTATTCATGTATTTGTGTTAATGCTACAGAAGGCAAGTTCAGAAGGTCAAAGGGCTTGTTTTGGTTTTGTTTTCCTACTTGGAGCAGAAAGTGGCAAGTCTGTTTCTGATGCTCTTTGCTTTCTGTGGGAAGTACCAGGCAGAATTTTAGGCTGAGCCTTCAAAAAGGCTCTATTTTAGAAGATTCTGTACTGTCATTCATATTTCTTTTATATGCTCAATTTTAACTACTGGTTGATGAAACAGTATTTTTAGTTTTTAAAAAAGATAGAATCACTTGAAGTGATCGACCGTAAGTGAAAGATGAGGCAAAATTTTGTTGGAAGTAGTATTGCTTGCTATCTTTAATTAGACTGGAATACAGAAGTTCTCTTATACTTTATCTAATGCATAAAAATATTTAGGGGAAAAAAATTGCCTTGTTGAAGGTCAAGAAATGAGCAGTACAGCAAGTGCCAAGAAGCATCCTGAAGAGATAAGACATTTAAGATCACTTAAATGCTGACCTTCAGAAAGAATAGTGGCAGATGATGCTTTTATTTAAAAGGCTTAATCTTTTCATGAATCAAATGCATTATCATAATCATCATAAGTTAGCAGTCTTTACTGACAAGTATAATTTTTGACATTTCTAGACTTAACCTAGTTTCAGCACATAAAGAAAAGACCTTGCCCTTCACTGCCTGCAGAAGAACAAAATATCAAAGGAAAGAAGATGAATGAAAAGTTGCTTAATAAACAAATGTTATTAACTTTGAATGCACTTTGTCTTAAAGCAGTTTTTTAACATTTAGTGTTGCAATCACTGCAATTCCCACTAGTCTTCAGTGTAAAGGCCAGCTCAGTCAGTACAGGTCCATAAACTGCAGCCACTCAGACTTCACTAACAGGCTTTAAGTTGCAATGTTTCTCTGCAAGGTGGGTTCAAGTATGTCACTGTGTGCAACTTGCAAACTGCAGTTAATCTTTTATTTCTAAGAGTACATACTTAGTTTTTTAGCTTTTGTATCTTCTCTAAAGTTTGAGTGTATACAGGTCAAGGGAAGTGTCTCTCTTTTTTTGAGTTTGCTAGTTTATAGTCCAGTCACATTTTTTGCCAATTGGATAATGGTGTTAAAATGCAAAAAGTGAAGTACAAAAGTTAGAATTCAAGTTGTTCTGCCCACTCAGACAAAAAGATAGTAATGAGAGCTGACAGATCTGTACTTTCCTTTCTTCATGTTAGAAGTGATTGAGTACCTTAACTAATAAGTTGAATAGAACTATGCTTCTCTGCCTTTCTTTGGCTGTTCTCTTAATACAGGTAATTTGTACTAGAAAGGGTGGTTACATTCTGAGTATTGCCAAGTTATAACCATTTAGTTATAACACAGATGTTATAATTTTCAAAGTCATAAATGCGAGCAGAATCTTGTACTGTATTTGTTGCTGTAGCTCCATTAGCAAATATGGCACAATAACTAGATTGAGTTGTCACAGATGATTATGCTGGAATTTTGAGAAAATATTACAATAAAACATCTATTATCTTTAAGGAGCTGAAGAAGATCAACAAATAGGTGTAACAACTTCTATAGATTGATTAACAGAATGTTTCTCTTATGTGTGCACTGCATTTTCCTGACTGAATCCCAGTAGTCTCCTGATATGACATCAGAGAGGTGTTCTGAAGAAACAATTATTTCATGCTCATCATAGATCTACAAATTTATTCCAACATCTGTTATCTTCCTATGCAGAACTTTTTCAGATCATCCTAGACTTTCAGTGAGGAAGGGGAGAGAAAAATGTACACTGAAGGCAAAGCTATATTGGAAACTGAACATGGTATCTTTGAAATTCTACCTAATATATCTCTGTGATGCTGCTTAAAAGACCCTGTAGAAACGAGTACGTCTTTCTCTTCTTGCATGATAAATACTTCAACACAAGCAAGACTGTTCACAGTGCTAAATTGCAACTTCAGTTCTCATTTCCTTTATATTTCGCATGATGACATTACACACTATACAGAATATAATATCACTCAAATATACAGAGACCTTTCCAGACAGCATAAATTACAAATTAACCCCAGAACCACAGTCATGTCTTTCCCAATCTCTAGCTTGTTTCTAACGGGAAAAAAGAAAACTGTAACTGGAAAAAAAGTTACTGAGAAGAACTGCCTCCTCAAAATAAACTGATTTTAGTCTATATAATTTCAGTGATGCAAGTTGTGACACAACTCCAGAAAAAACTGTACAAATGTGGAAGAGGAAAACTTTAATCGCTGGAGAAGGAGAATGAAGATTGGGGCAGGATGTAATGCAGACACATTAATGTGGAAACAATTCCTCCTTTATTTTATTTTTCTTTATATTTTGTCATCACATAAGACTAGTTAGAACTGAAATGATGACCCATGTCACACAGATTTGCACAGCTAGACTTATGGACATGGAAGATGGATTTTGCCTTACATGAGGTAGCATGGAATTGTAATTTATTTTCAAAACAAAACACCTGAACTACCCTCCACATGGCTTGCTGATCAGCACACTGTTTCAGAGAGCTGAGTCCACCACACAGGAAACAAATCCAGACAGGAAATCACATACATTCTTTTCTCAGCTTCTCAGAACTTTCTTTTTAGTCCAGAGTCATTTCTGTTTATGCTTTCCCTGGTTCTTGCTGTTCAGCTTACCAGATGAACATGATTACTGACAGAAAATTACAATTATTTAAAGGTAAAATTGAATTACCCTTACCATCCCTTCCCAGTCTGTATCTGAAAGGTTTAGAAGGGTGTGGATTACAGACCACTGTATCATTATCACAGAAAGTCCCATATTCCTCATCCTTCTACCTCTTCTTGCAGATTCCCCCTTCCAAACATAATAAATATCCATTTATTGACTGGTCACTGTAGTTACTCCTAAATATAATTGTACTGCTTTCACCATTAAAGGATGTTAAATTGTGCATTCTTGGCAAACCCAGTTTTAGTATCTGCCAAATGCACATCTTGCCTGAAAATCAGCTAGCTACTGCTAGGTTGAGCACTCACTCCATTGCGAATCTCATTATGCCACATCTTAATATGCTCTGAATATCAGTCCAAAAGGAGACATAATAAATAATTTCCTGATGGAGTACTCATTTATTCTACTTTTGGTCTCAAGAGCCTTCGCTATGTAAATTGCTTTTTGCAATTCCTGTATCTTAAGTATGATGGTATTTACTTATTACATTATCAGAAGATGTTTGTATAGATAATGTGCAGTTTTGGAATGCAAGCTGATGTGGAGCATTCTTCCAAAATATGAACTGGTTGAACTAGAAGATTTCTCTGGTGGGCATCTGTATCAATGATTCCTACGGTGAATAACACGAAGCTCCATCAGCACACCTCCAGCTATGCACCAGGGCCAAAGTTAAAACTCACACTCTGTCATGGAGCACAACAACTGATTTTTTTTTTTTTTAAAGTATATTGGAAGAATAAAAATAATTTAATGAGTCTTTTCACATTTGTATATAATCATGTATGCCACTGTTTTCAAGAGAGAATTAGAAAGATGGCACAAATTAAACAAAATGGAAATAGTAAAAATAATAATCTGTAGCAATATTGGTTTTCTTTTTACTGTCTCCCACAATCTTTGACTGAAGTATGGAGCATCTCCAGCCACTCTTGAGATAAGGAAATTCCCTGTTTTCTTCCATGTAATGTGGCATCAGTGCTCTGAGTGAATCCTCAGTTAAATGACTAGAGATACTATGAAACATTAAATACGTGAGTGAGAAGCTGGGTTTGGTTCTACTGTTGTTATCTTACATCAGTAACCTATGGATAAGCATCGTGACTTCTGAAGTTTTCCTGACAGGAGAACTCTTGATTCCTGACACTAATTCTGGTCTCTGGCACTCGGCTTAGCTCAGTAGAGAGATCTAGAGAACCTCTGCTTTTTAAATTACTAATAAAGAACAAATATTTTCTGCAGGCTACTGTAACTTACTTAAGCCATAAGCTAATGGTTACAAGGTTGAGATATAAGGTGGATGCAGTTGACAAAATAGGAATCTAGCTCCATTTTACACTGCTTTGGGTGCCATGTCTGGTTTCCCACTTGCAACTTTGTATACAAATGTACAAATGCATATGTAGAGGTATATACCTACACTATATATATATTACATATATTTTTTTAATGCAGCCTATGATTTTCTGTGAATTATAGATCATGTAAACATAGTGCACAGGATCCATTTGTGGAGGTGACAGATACAGACTCATTGAAGTAGGTGTTTCTGGTGATAGATACACTAATGTACAGGTGACTCAGAGGGCAGTCTGAAAGAGGGTAGGTTTAGTCTGGATATTAGGAAGAAATTATTTTCTGTGAGGGTAGTGAGAAATTGGAACAAGTTGCCCAGAGAAGTTGTGGATGACCCTTCCCTGGAAGAGTTCGAGGCCAGGTTGGATGTGCAGCCTGCTCTAGTGGGAGGTGCCCTGCCCATAGCAGAGGAATTGGAACTAAATGATCTGGTTCCAAACCTGGACAGGCTGGATTGATGGGCTGAGGCCAATTGTATGAGATTCAGTAAGGCCAAGTGCTGGGTCCTGCATTTCAGTCACAACAACCCCAGGCAATGCTACAGGCTTGGACAAGAGTGTCTGGAAAGCTGCCCAGCAGAAAAGGACCTGGAGGTGCTGGCTGACAGCCGAATGAACATGAGACAGCAGTGTGCCCAGGTGGCCAAGAAGGCCAATGGCATCCTGGCCTGCATCAGGAATAATGTGGCCAGCAGGAGCAGGGAAGTGATTGTGCCCCTGTACTTGGCACAGGTGAGGCTGCACCTCGAGGTTCTGTGTGCAGTTCTGGGCCCTTCATTACAAGAAGGACATTGAGGTGCTGGAGCATGTCCAGAGGAGAAGACACAAGCTGATGAAGGGTCTAGAGAGCAAGTCATAGGAGAAGCAGCTGAGGGAAGTAGGATTGTTTAGTCTGAAGAAAAAGAGGCTGAGGGGAGACCTTGTTGCCCTCTACAACTACCTGAAAGGAGGTTGTAGGGTAGTGGGTGTTGGCCTCTTCTCCCAAGTAAGTAACAACAAGACCAGAGGAAATGGCCTGAAGTTGTGGCAGGGGTTCAGATCGGATATTAGGAAGAGTTTTTATACTGAAAGAGTGATCAGACACTGGAACAGCCTGCCCAGGGAGGTGCTTGAGTCACCATCCTTGGAGGTATTCCAGAAATGTGTAGATGTGACACTTCAGGGCATGCTCTAGTGGCTGATGTTGTGGGGGTTTTTGTGGGTGTTTCTTGGTGGGGTGTGTGATTGGTTGATGTTTGTTGTTTGTTTTGGTTTTTGTTTTGTTTGTTGTTTGCTTTGTTTTGGTTTGGTTTTGTTGTTTGTTGTTTTGGGTTTTTCTGGGAGGGTTTATGTTGGTGACTGGATACAGTGATCTCAGAGGTCCTTTCCAAACATGGCAATGCTGTGATTCTGTGATCCTAAAGGTACCTTCCAAACCATTTTAAGATTCAGTGACCCTTTCATATCACAGAATCAGTTAGGTTGGGTCATCAAGTCCAACCATTAACCCTACTCTACCAAGTCCAGTACTAAGCCATATTCCCAGGCACCACATTTGGGCAACTTTTAAACACAACCACCTCCCTGGGCAGCATGTTCCAATGTCTGACAACACTTTAAGTGAAAAAATTCTTCCTAATGTCTAGTCTTAACCTCCCCTGCTGCAGCTTGAGGCCATTTCCTCTTCTTCCAGTTTTCAAGTTCTAAACACAATGTAGATGAATAAAGAAGTACATTTATTTATTTTAAAATAAAATCCTCTTCAAGAATTAACACAGTAATCAATGTGTATGAGAACAGAGCCAATGTTCAGGCAACACTACAACAGCAGGTCTCTTTTGTAATTGTAAGTAAAGGGTTACACTGACATTTTAAAAATGTGCTTCGTGCTGAACAATTAAAAAACTGAGAGCTCACAGCAAATGGCTATTTTCATATACCTTCTTTTTTTTTAAGACAATATTGAAAGCCTCTTCACATTTTTTCCATCACAGAATCTTCAGTGTCTAGCTCTTAGAAAGCAGAAGACAAAGCTTTCTTGCTCCATCTACTCATATTAAGGAAAAAGTTCTCTTTTTGATGTCTTCTGCCTATTCCTTCTTTGAAACTTATAATATTGCCATATTTATGCATTCCATTGCTGGACTGAACTTCACATGCTCCTGATTTCCCAGGAATCCTTTCAGGGATTCTGCAGTTCCCAAAATATTCTTATTTTACAAGGTGTTTTCATAAGCCATACAGGTTTCCAGTACAATAGCTCCTAAGTTCCCTAATGCACAGCCTGACTAGGATTTCCTTTTCCTCTCTGTTAGGCTTTTGAATCAAGCTGGGTTACAGGCAGGGTGACCATACTTCAGTTTTCTGCACTGCAATTTCCCAAGTTTTCAGGTTCATAGTTTTGGTTCTAATAGTTTAAAAGTCTTTCCTTTGAAATAGAACAAACAATAACGTAGACCATCAGCTACAAAAATGCTCTAACAAGCTAATTTGAAATGTTCAAACCTGGAAATGGAAGAACACGGATCTTGTTCCAGATCTGTCATCAAAGACTAAATCCTGGAGAAGAATATCAGGCCAGCCACCATTACCAGATTCTGCATCTTGTTAGAGTATAAACAATGGAAAATTGCCATGCTCTGAGAAGTCTTTAATCTTACTGTGATTATCCATCAAATTAAGGGCTTAAGAAAATAAACCTTTCTACTTAGAATTGATTTTTTTTCTCCTTTTCTGAAATTAACTTTTCATATCAGAAATTATTTATTCATGTGTCCAGAGCCAAGACAACAAGTTAAAGTTGTCCCATAATTAACTTTGTTGTATTAAAGTAATGTTTCAAATATTTTAAAGTAATTAATTTCACCGAAGTAATCTCACCATATTGTTCAAATAAGTTATATACATGCTCCAATGACAGGAGGGAAATTAGTCTTCCACTGCAACAGCCTCTCAATTTGGAATACATTGAAACATGGACCTGTGGTCCTGCGTACTTGATACTTGAGTGTGTTTGTTCACATCCTTGAGTTCAACAGAGATGTGATTGCAGGATTAGGGCCTATGAATTTGCCTTGACCAATTCAAGCTGACTGAAAACAATGACCTTCAAAACTAAGATCTTCTTTAATTAAGATATTTCTATTTGTATAGGCTACTTAATATAATGCATGTTCCATGCATCAGCTAGTTGTATTGGTGGCACCCACAAACACACAGTGGTTTATCAATATTTATTCCAATCAACACTGCTTAGCACTCTCATAAATAAAAAATAGTATCAAAGGCTTGGATGTCATTCAGGAATACACTACAGAACAACTGCTTAAGGATTAATATGCTACAGCCCAACTACTTAAGAATTCCTAATTTTTATTTTTATTTTTTTTGTTTACTAGTCTTAATATGGATAGTAATAATCCTACATGTGCACATTCGCTCAGACAAAGGGAAAGCCTCCCCCTCAGGTACTTGGAATCAATTGCCCAACTGGGGCAAGGCTCGCTCAAAGAAATGTCAGAAAGAAGTATCAGTCAGCAAAAATGAGGTCACTTAGTCTTAAGAAATCTCCTGAGGTGGCATCCTGACCTAAGGGGGTAGGCTTCCTCACAGACCCACTGCTCCAAGGGAATACCTATCAGTGGACTTCCTGGTGGGAACTCCATTTTATGGACTAAGTCAGATCTGACCTGTGGTCATTCATTCATTCATTTACCTGGACCAACAACTTAACAGATAATATAATTGAGGGGGAGGGTGCTGGGGGGCATGAGAGCTCTGCCACACTAAACTCAATGCAAAACTACAGCAGCGTACTTGATGTCTTTTCATTCTATTTACCTATAGTTTGCAGCAATCAGATTAAATTCCTGTTCTGAAAGTGGTTGAACCATTCTTTTTCCAAAGTAGTTGTCAAAAGACAGCACAATGCAGTGGCTAAAAATTAATGGAATGTAAATGTGCTTATTTTAAGAACATCTCAGTTCTGTGATAATGCTCTGATTAGACTTCTTTCTACTGAAAAAGTTAAATTCATAGAGACAGGACATATTAAAGAAAAATAGTTATTAACAGATCTAGAGAAGATATGATGATATCTGATAGCTCTGTAGTCAATGAGAAGAATATGGGATTGTACATTGTAGATGGATAATGTGAAAACACTACCTGAGAAAAATGTGAATTCCTAAGTCCCAATGTATATAACCAATAAAATATGTGAGTTTGGGTGATCGTACAGGAGAAATGGGCACAGAAAGTCAGGTCTATCTGAAAGCAATAGAAGTTTGTAATGCACCCACAAGATGTAATTTACTCCTGTTGCCATCACTCTTATTTTATATTATTCATCCTTGCTATGGAAAGCTACCATGACCTGAGAATGCTTTAACCTTTTCTTTTGTTATTACATGTCAAATTAAGGGATTAAGAAGGTAAACCTTTTTATATCGGGTTGACTTTTTTCTTCATATCTGAAAGTAATTTTTCATAACAGAAATTATTCATTCATGAGTCCATGGCAAGGCAAATATAAATGCCCTGGAGCCTAGACAGGGAATTAGAGGTAAAAATCACCATGTTACAAGAAATTATTGTAAAGTATGGCAATAACCTACCTTTGATTTGTGGTGCTGAAAATATTATAGTAACATCATTAAAGAACAGGGAATGTTTATGTTTAAATTCAGCATTCCCTGTAAGAGAAGAAAAAATCTTTCCTACACAGATTCTTACAGAATCACAGAATCTTAGGGGTTGGAAGGGACCTTGAAAGATCGTCTGGTCCAACCCCCCTGCCAGAGCAGGATCACCTAAAGCACATAATTCACGAACATATCCAGGTGGGTTTTGAATGTCTCCAGTGAAGGAGACTCCACAACCTCACTGGGCAGCAAATGCATTTGCTCAGATGAACACATTGAATATATAACCTGTATAAATAATTTGGATTTTAACTAGTTGTTTTCAATTCTTAAATGATGGCTAATGCTAATAAATATTAGATGTTCTTTTGAAATATCAGATGGAACTGAAGTGTTTGGGTCTGGATTTACCTGTACAGAAAATTGCCTCCATCCATTTTGAATTGGTATTTGTCATCTATTTTTCATCAAGGTCTGTTAATTTCTGTTGTGCTGATAGTATTCTTCTCAAAAGGCTAGAGGAAATAAAGAAAATAATGATGCTGACTTGGTACTTAAATACTACAAGAACTGTGGAATGATCTGCAGCTATGTACCAATACTTCCTAGTCCATTTAGTCTGGGCTTTGAGTTATATTTTTTAATCTCATAACCTCTTTGTGTTCAGTCTTTAGAATACTGCTCTAGAAAATTGTATAAATGAAAATTCATGAATATGTGAAAGTTACTCAATTGTATATAAAATGTGATAAGGAAGTCTGTAGAAAATCTAAGAGCCCTAGTTCATTCATATTTGTAAGGTGTTTAGTGATCTTAGTGATCTTAGACATTTAGTTTTGCTGAGTTGATACTACTAAGAAGAAAAAAAATAATTTCTTGAGCTTTTCTGTAGGCCTCCAACACTAAAGATTAACAGTCCATATAACGCAGGAACATACTTGATTTAGTAACACCAGGAGCATGAACATTCACTTGGATTTAGTAAATGAAAGTTACTTTTGCATTTAACCTAGGACTATAGCAACTGTTATATGAAATAGATAATTTATATTAAGAATAATTTGCATCACAATTAAAAGTAATATTGTAGACCTATTTGCAAAGCCACTCTCTATTTCACATCATCCTTTTCATTACAATCTGAAATTTTGATATATTAGGCAGGACACTTATCTGAGAGCAGTGATTGTTAAGAGAAAGAAACAGTTATAGCAATGATTTTTTACCATGAAATTACACAAGTCAAAATTATTACATCATTCTACATAATTCTAATTAATTTTTGTCTTCCTAATATAAGATTTGCTTCTAGCATACAAAGTGTTTTCCAAAATATACTTTTTAATGTTAATATCAAGGTCATCTACCTTTGAAGGCATAAACAGAAACCTTCCTGGCACTACAATTGAAAATAAGAGTTTAGAATAAAAAATTAACTTAAATAATGCAGTAGATGCCTATTGACAAAATGAAAACAATACATTTCCTCTCCTTTGTGCTGTATGCATTTTGTGTATAGGAAGCACATCAGAGTTAAATATGTTAACATAGAAAAAAGAAATCTCTTAATGATTTGCTTTTCTCTTCAAAACAGTCAAGATTAAGTTAAATGAGTCCCTTCCCATCTACTGATATAGGATACATCTTGTCTGTGTGGCAGTGCAATACAGATGAGCGACAACTGTCTCAACATTTACTAGTGCATCGATAGGAGACCATTCAGTGCATCAGAGCCTGGGTGTCTGATTTGTCTCTCCAGTAAAAAGAAGTGCATCACTGAAACCTGTGGGGAATCTGAGAAGAAAATACTATAGATTTCTGTCTAACGTTATTGATGAAAGTTAAATGTCTGCTCAGAACCACAATCAAGCTCAGGAGGCAACAAGACATCTGTACAAGCTGTTTAAGTAGAAATGAGGTGAAAAGGAACCCTGTTGTGAAAAAAAACTGACTGTTTGGGGGTTAGGATCTGACAAATACCTGGTTCTTGAGAAAAGGAGAGAGACTGGAAATCACTGGATGCTTTTAATAAATTAACTCCTTCCATCAGGGGTATCAGCTGTAAAAGTTTTTAACTCAGTGTTAAAGAGAGTAGCCATGGTAATGAACCTATCCTTGGCACAGCTGAGCTTTCCAATTTCAATAGTTTTAACATATCCAATAGGCCACAATGTAATACTTTGTTGTTTTGTTTGTTTGTTTGTTTTATGATAATAGTCTTTCAGCTTGAATGGTTAAAGACTTAGCATCATAATTTTTTTGCTTCTCAGGGCTGATTGCTTTACAGGACACATTGGAATTGTATGTTCCTTTCTGATTACTATTATTTTTTAATCCGATGGTTCACTTTTCAGCCAGATGGGACTGCCTCTCCTCCTATGACTGAGCCAGATGTTGATTTGCATCAAGTTTTTGGCAAGGACTTCATATAAGCTTTGTACTGACCAAATCACCTGCATGTCAGCCTCATTCATAATGTGTAGTGTCCCTGCAGTGAATAATCATGAACATCTTTTCTGTATAATTCATATGCACTAATAACTGCCCTAGGTAAGTGTATTGATACCTACATCTGTAATAAGCAGTCATTTCAGTTGTGATCTGCTGAAATCAGAATGTAAGGGCTTTTAATAAGCTATTTTAAGCTTTTATAAACTAAAGTCCAGAGTATTCTGACTTGAAAGAAAGCGTGCACTCCATGAGATGTGTCCATAACTAGGAACTGAGAAAGCAAGGGCTTGAATTACATGACTTAGTGAGGAAGGGAGAAATCAGCTGCACAGTGTAGTTTGCAGTCTTAATTTTCTCCTTTTTTGTGTTCTCCAAGATAAAGATGGAAGGATATTCTTCTAGCAAAGTTTTTGTGATGCATTGAGAAGAAATGGCAGTGTTTGCTACACTGAAAATCCATTTTGAGTCAGATGGCAGGGCATGGATTGACCACAGTTCATTACTGCTGTTACCCCCAGGTTTTCAAGTCATCTGCTGGGCATCAAATACCAGGAAATCAGCTTGAACATTTTGTTTTCATTACTTTTTAAAATAACACAGCTGGTATTCTGTCTCAGAGTTCTGAAAATTAGAATAATTTTAAGGCTTTTCTCTGTATCATTGAGAGCTAGAAGCTTAATCCTTTTAATGACAACTAAGATTCTGACAGGAGCACAGGTCTCCAGAAGCTGTTAAAAAAATCACAAGTGCAGTCATATGCAAAATAGAAAAGAAAACTGTTAATGCTGCTAGGAAAGAGACTCTGTAGCATACCCAGGTCATGAAAGATTCAGTTGGCCCATGAACTGATCTTACATTTCTGTTTTGGAAGACAGAAGTATGCCTTGACAGCTTACCAGAGGTATATACCATGTCAAAAAAATTATTATTATTTTGAAAAGAAGTAGGACTCTTTTATTTGATGCAAGACCTAAGTTGCTAAGTGTTGTTATGTTTCATAACACTTGGAAATCGTAGAATCATTTTGGTTGCAAGAGACCTTTAGGATTATCATTTACCTAGCACTGCCAAGTCCACCACTAAATCATGAAATGAATCAGTTCCAGTTCTTTCTAGACTACAGTTACTGAAATTATTTTAAATAGTATATTTATCTCCCTGATAGCATCTGTGGATATGTCCAGATTTTAGGAGAGACATGTTTTTACATCACCTGAAGTCCTAATTGTTCAGATCAGTGAATGCTTGTAATTTTCTTCCAAGTTTGGTTCCCTTCCTTTCGGGAAGAGCCTAGGGGAGCAGGAACATTGGCACATACTGATGTCTTGTCCCATCATTTAGTTGGGAACATGGCAACAAAGTCAATACAGATCTAAGAACTGGGAAATATGCACATAACATGCCTGTCTACAATCAACAGTCTCTCTTGTTAGATCAGCTGGAAATGGGAATTGCCAAAGTTTGGGACTTGTAACATGGCTTCATGATCAGTTACTCCAAAACTGAAACCTGATGACTAATTTATGGCATAGTGGCCATAAACTAGAAAAAAATACTGTATTACTCATCCCATAAGCCTGGCACACAGCTCACAGGAAAGATATAGTCCATGAAACCCTATCACATTACCCAGATCAAAAAGAAATTAAATGGGAGAGTAATGCACAGATTTGTCTATAGCATGTGTGGATGAGCTAGCCAGGCTGATAATCAGTGCTGTAAAGGGAGGTAGTTTCCTGTGTTTTGGGGAGTAATAAGAGTTGTTTTTTTCTTCACACAAACTGTTAAAATATTGACTCTCACAAGCATACAATTCAGATCAAACTTTTCTTCTGACATGATTCCTGCGATATCCTTTTAATGAAAAGTTAGAACTAACAGCTTTTGTGTCATTTGAGAAATTGGAAGCTCAGTTTTTAATTGTATTAGTGCTTTCTTTCTATTAAAATATTCTTACAGCTTCAGATGAGTCAATTAACCCATGCTTCAGTTTCCATATCTAAAGACTGGAATATTCAGGAATGTTTAGAGAGCTGATTAATTAGTCAATGCTGAAGTAAGCATAAATTCTCCTGTGCCCATCTCTGACAGTTGAGTATTTCCTTCTGAGAAATAAAAATTGCATTATTCAAGTTACAGGACAAATTTAGATTTGCAGATGTTCCCACATTAGAATTTAGTCAAGACACTATGAATAACACATTTCTGTGAAAAGTACATACGGAAGTGTATTAAAGGACCTTTATTTTCGTATAACTTTGCTTCATTTCACACAACACATACACCTTTCACATATGATACACAGTTCTCCCCTATCAGTGCATTATTAAATGTGAGTCTACAGATAAGAATATGAACATATATCTTATACTTCATATCCTAACACAGGAGTTGCTTTGTTTGTAACTCATAATGAGAAAACCTGGATAAAAGCACTTTCTATAACACTTTTGTTTAGATTACATAGGCAACATTTTCCTGATAGGGATCTTATCTTCAGTGAGGTCTTCTGTCTTTCTGTCTTTTTCTCTGAATTGACTCAAATTTAATAGAATAAAGTGTAATAAGAACTGTAGGCCTTTTTGGTTTACATGGGTTTTTCTGTGGTTGAGTTAGTTCACATTTCTTGGTTTGTTTTTGTTGTTTTCTTGTTTTTTTTAATGGATAACCTGTCTGGAAAATTCTCTGTTTTAGTAAATTCTCTGTTTAATAACTATATCTCCTAGTGGGAGCACTATAATTTTAATTTTCAGATAGCCCACACAAAGTGTCCAACTCAGGAAGATATTGCTAAATTTGCTAATATGCTAACTTTATAGTGGATATTTTTATAGTAGATCCACTGGTTGCAATTTTCCTTCTTCTGTATAAGATATTTGAGAAATGGTAAACAAGGAGTGAAGACCTTTTAGTTGCCATTAAAAAAATAAAACTTTTATGTGTTATTTGTGCAATGTGCACAACAGTCATATCAATATGAGACATAAAAAATTATTTGTTTTGAATACTTTAGTCCTTCATTTAAGCAACGAACAAAAGGAAACTTGAAAATAAAGATATTTTATAAAGATATTTATAAAGATATTTACTAAAAGACGCAAATGATACTTGAATTTTATAGCAGGAAAGATATATGTAAAGTTAGTTATGTAAAGTGATGAAATTAGTATTCATTTTCAGATATGGTGTCTGTGTCCATTGCTTCTCAAGTTTATATATCATTTGGGATAATGTTTTACAAGAGAAAAAAAATCAATTTGTGATATGGTTGCCAACAGAATCCCACAATAGCTATCAGAAATTACAATTCAACGGAATTAAACAAATATATTTAAGCCTTTCTTATTATTGTGTGGTATGATTTTTTTTTTAAACTAAAATTTAAAATGCAGATATAATCCACTTTTTCTAGGGGCAATGCCAAAAAAAAGAAGTGTGTCATCTTTTCAAAGTAACGTGCTCTGTCCGTAATGCTGTCTGTCAACATTTAAATAATAAAAAATCTCCCTTTTTTTTTTTTCCTTTTAAGAATTCTCTTGCCTGCAGCATTGCACACAAAAACAATGCAAGCTGTCAAAAGCAAGATAAGCAATTTACTTGGAAAATGAATTAATGCTTTCCCCATCTGACATTAATTTTGTTGGAATTGTGTCTCAAGTAGAAAATGCTGGCTTTGAGTGCAGAATAATAGCAGTTACTTTTTTAGACTCAACAGGCTGAAATGCCAGGAGTGGGAAGCCATGTCTCCAGTATGACTGGAATATCAAGTGACAACCTTGGTAGGGTGTTTTGCTCACACTGTTCAGTCCTGTGTGGGAAAGAATGAACAAACTCATCAGGATTAAAATATGTGGTGCGTTAACAAAATGTAATGATGAAGGATCCATATTTCCATGCATTTGCATGTTGTTTCATAGGACCAAGGACATGCTCACTAGACAGTCACTAATATTGTGTGGTAGGTCTCCAGTTTCCACGAAGGCGCTTCTTATTCATGAGTGGGGAGGTACTGCTAGCTCTATAATGTTCCAGCGAGGCTAGTCCATAATTGCTTTATTTTGTGTTGCATATTGTCCTGTGAGCAGTTCAGCAGAATTGAGCATGGGCAGTTTTTCTATACCACATGCACCTCTGCTGGAGACATACTAGTTTATGACTGGAAATGTGCATTTGAATTATCATTTATTCGGTGTTTCCATATGCAAAAATGTTCTATATATTTTTCAGTTTAGCCCTTGACATCTCATTTCTATGCCGACTAGATTTTGAATACCAAATGCTACTCAAATTTTTACTGCCACATCCTTTTTTATGAATTTTGGCAATATTTCAGTGCTACTTAGCAATGGGTAATATTACAGTGTTTCAAAAGATGAGCCAATTAAATGTGGAAAGCTTTGTGTAGGAAAAAGAAACAAGGAAAGAACTGCAATATCATATTTATGACATTATCTGTCTCTTTTTATGTACATAAAGCACAACTGACCTTATTGTTGAACAGCCTAGTCCTTCAGACTACTTATTCTGCATGGAATGGTTTTCTTCCAACTTTGACAGTGAATGGTTGTGCTCATCCAGTACATTGGGGCAGCCAACAAGATCAGTGGGTGGTCTAGGTGGGTGTCAGAGGAACCACTATTGGATTTTTAGGATCTAATTTGAGTGGGCCAGAAAGCTTAGCATGTAATTAAGAGAATGACAGGAATATATCTAGAAAATTATTGAAATTCTATTCATTTATTATCTTTATATAGTCATTAAAATTGTAGCATTATCCTTATGTCCTGGCAAAGTTTAAGGAACTTCCTAGGGATATTTTTTCAAATTATAAAATAGCGTATAGCTTCACAGAGTGATTTTCTGCAAGTGCCTTTGAGTGCTGTATAAATGCAAAACATGTAAAATTAATTTTGGACAAAATGGTAATTAAACTGCAGCAGATTTAATTTGACTTGTGAAAGAATTAACTGATGTCTTGGGTTTTTTTTCCTAATAGTTTATTTGAAAAAAAGCATAGTTTATAAGAATCTGTAAACTAGAGATGATTCACAGAAGACTTCCAAGAGAAAGAAAAGATAACCAAATGAATGAACAGATTGGTGTTTCTCTTCTTACTCAGTAGCTTATAGGCTAGAAAATGTGCTGCTGCCTTGTTGATTGTTTTAACATATCTTGGTTTTTTACAGCATTATAGTAGCCAAATACAAGAAGCTTTGTAATACCATGAGAGTTAATACACTCTAATAGACTTCAGGTAAAACAGTGACATATACATCTATGTAAACATAATAATCCATAACATATGTTAGTTGTCTATGTGCTAGAATTTAGATTTACACTTAAGGTCTCCAGCAGGTTTTTTTGATGACGTGTGGTTTGCTTTTCTCAACACAAAATGAATCACAAGATGAATCAGGCCCTAAAAATGCCTATTTTTCCACATTAATTATGAGTCCAGTAATCCAGCTCTTTTGTAGATATCTACTTTATATAGGTAAGCCACTTTTAATCAGATGAGTCTTACTCTTGTTTCAAGATCAAAAAGTAATATATTATCTTAGTACATCTAGGTTAAAGTGTCAACATACTCAATTCACTTATCAGACATTTTTGCACCACTGGGGTGCTGTCTCAGCAAATTACTTCAGACATTAAAAAGGTCTTGCAAGTTAAAAAGGGCTCAAAACCATGAGTTTTTGCACTCCGGATGGTTACATTTATGCCACTACCACTTTCTTGGTTTGTTGTTTCTTGCTGATCCTTATTGTTTTCTGGGCATTTTCAGGTACAATAAGTAACTTGCAATTAAAAAAAAAATAAAAAAATGTAGCTAAGTGAAAAAAAGATAAAGTATGCAGCAGTGTTTTCAGAAGACCTCTGTATTTCTTAGAAACTGAACTGCCTACTTTATTAAAGTAGAATTTCACCTTACAACATACAACTGCTTAACGGTATTTGCAGCAGCAGTGTATTATAGCTGGAAGCAAAGAGCCAAACAAGCTATTCTAAATTCTTCAAAAAGACATACTCAGAGATTTGTTTAGAAATTGTGGAGGTTTTATTTTTATTTTTCATTTATACAATAATGACTAATGTCAACAAAGAAAAAAAGAGTAATTCTTTAGTAGTTGAAGGCATGTGTGTGCTTAAGTGTGTTAAGCATCAGAGCAAGCTGTAAGACAGACACCTTTGGAAATGGAAGACTTCTATTGTATTTATCCCTGCAACAGACTGTACAGAAATGCAAATAATTATAAACTTCCATGATACAGTATGTCAGTCAAGCTCTTGAAAGATTACCATGTAAGAGAAAATAATTATCTTTGCCAATGGAAACATTAGACCTTTTAGCAGAGTAGCTGTTTAAACACGGCTTTTACTGACTTGGTTATCAAATAATTTCAGGTGATAGCATGACCTATTCAGAAGCATACTTAAATAATATACTTAATTTCAGGCATATGTTTCAATCCTAGCCTCTTTCATAGATATAAATCATATGCTTGAACATTTTAGTAAAATGAAGTTTTCTCATTACTGACCTCAGCCAGACGTCACTCAGTGATCAGAAATGGGGAAGGTGCCATCTCACCTGGTCCTGTAGCTCCTTGCCTGGTGTTGCAGAACACACACTATACTTCTGGTATCTCCACTGGGATTTAGGTGAGCACAACTGGAGGTGAAGGCACAAGGAAAATGAGGGCAGGAAGTAGATATTGTTCATATTTTTTTAATGTATATGTAATTATTATTTGCAGTTCTATCCAGATTGCTTGAAACAGATAGCTTTTGCCTTAGCAGATATCAGATTCTTTCACTATAGGAATACTCTTATATTTTAAAAATTATTATTGAACTATTACTTTAAAAATCTGTAACTGTAAAGTAAACTGCAAATTAAGCTGAACGTAGATAGTTTCACTAGTGTATAGAAGATCCTAGTGGTTATAGGTTAGTTCGGATACAGAGAAGCCTCACTTCCCTCAGCTTCTAAATATTTTCACACTTTCAGCATTTTGCAAGGTATTTAAGACGTTGTTTATGAGTCATGGTCATGCTTACATGTTCTCTTCTAGCCTCACAAATTATTATATGCAAAGTGGAATAGCCTCAGCAGTTACAGAATGCTTCTTTTTTGTTTCTTTGAGTTTCCCTATTAATATATAGCAGTTGTGAAAAATACTTTCATAGGAGATGAGTTCCAAGTCCCTCTGACAAGTATAGAAAAGAAAGCTCATATAAACTCTGTTGGGACTGAATGCTTTAACTCTTCAAATCCCACCTCTCATCCTCAACTTTATTAGAAGAACAGAGCACACTAGGTCTGCTCTGGTAAGGCTTAACAGATTGAGTCCTTTCTGCAAATATAATAGAGAAAAATCTAGTTTGTGAAGCCTGATAGGGCTCAGTCCAAGATCAGTGCTTCACTCATTAGCACATCCCAAGAGTAACTTTAGGTACCATGAGAGCTTTAATTTTGGAAACTTGGAGCTCTGCAGACTTCAGGCACAAGCAGCAAAGTAGATATTTCAAGCATCTGTGTTTTGTATTTCAGTTCCTAAATCCTGGCTGTGTCCCACTTTAGATGCCTATGCCCTTTTTACAATGTCATCTATAAAACCCAGGTCTCAAAGGTATAGCTCTGTGAAAGTACTTAGTCTCTCACTGGGTTCAATAGAAATTTGCTATCTAGCTAGCTAGCTAGCTAGCTATGTTTGAGTATTACAGTTTTAGGATGCTAAATCTTATTGAAAAGCATGAGAATTAAATCCTGAAATACCCTTGTGTTTCGTAAAAAGAAAGTTTAATTGTGCAAGAAATTTGTGGTAATTTTACATTTTTAGGCATCCCACTGTCTAGCAGAATCAAATCATTAGAACTGAATTAGGTGCCCAGAGTTCCTGTACAATGCCTCACAGGAGAGAGGCACCGGAGGGACAGGTATGTCTATATTGTGTTTGTGTGCTACAAAGATTCCAGTGGAGAAATAACTTGCTTGAGTACTGAAACAACCCGCTGTACAGCATGTTGTGCAGACTAATGTACCTTGAGAATATAGGCTCCCTGCAGTAGGAAGCTAGATCATTTAAAGTGGACTTTGATAGCTTCACACAGCACTGTCAGACTCTGCAGTAAAGCCAGATACTGACAATGAGCCTGACAAAACTCAAAGTGGTTCTGAGTAAGGATCTGATTAAACTACTCTATAGAAAACCCTGTGAAGGGAAGTAGGGATGAACTCTGCCCCTTGAAGATCATACATAGTAAGGCATATATCTCTGCTCAGGGCTTTTGGATTACATGTGAAAACCAGGTCAGGTCTTTCCTAAGAAAGAGGTACTTCCTACCTGTTGTACCCAGCAGTGAATGGTGTTAATTTTCAGATGCGTCACTGGCCTGATTTCAAACAGGTTTGCAGCCACCAGACAGTTAGACTATTCAATTCTGTGGGGTTGTCTTTTTTTCTGTGGCTGTCGTTTTTACTGCTGTTCCTTCTTGCACAATTAACCATTAATTGAAGCAAAACTTCTGATTTTCATCTCCCCAACTGTTCAGTTTAACAGGTGGATGAGAGAGTCAGACAGCTGCAGGATATTAAAATTTGTGCAGAGGGGAATGTATTTTAGGAGCTTACCACAAGTCACCTCTTTCAGCCATGTTTTCACACCAGGTGTCCCAACTCACCTTCTCTCAGTTCTGTCTTTGCAACTCTTGCATGGCGGTGCTGTGAACAGCAGCAGTGAAACACTCCAAAAGACAGAGCTTTAAACTTCTGTGATTTTAGCATTGATGTTCTTTTCAATGCAGTCCCAGAAAAAGTTACATCAGGCTAAAAGAAGATGGGGAACTAGAAAGGGGTGCAGAGCAGGGCCAAAGGCACAGGAATCAAAACCCACTAGACTGGATTGACCATGAAAAACATACTAATGTAGGATTAAATCTAGAATGTCACTAATCCCTTTGCTTTTGCCTTGATTAATGGTAAGAATACAATAGTGATTCCTACTGAATACTGAAGGGCTGTAGCAGTTCAACTGCATCAGTACAGTCAAAATGGTGCAAGGTTTCTGTGTAGACTAGCCCTAAAAAATTATAGTCTTGTTCATTTTAAATGGTCCTTACAGAACCATTGTCCATATTCCAAAATCTTTGCCATAGGCAATCCTGGCAGACTGACCAAAATAACTGACTGGATATAGAAAAACAATTGACTGGATGCTACAAGGAATGTTTTCTCCAGGGTCAAGATTTGAAGTACATTAGTGGAAAAGTGTATGCTCCCGCTGTATGGGCTGAAATTTTCTGCAGATGAATCAGAAGATTTTGCTGCCCAAGGCTATAAGTTCAGCAATTTTCCATGAAATAAAAGGATAAAAACACCTCAACACTGAGCCTTCTAACCTTAATGCTGTTCCCTTCCAGATATATTCACTTATTTTCACTTTGTTTTGTTTTGTTTGAGTCTTTTTCAGTTGTGGTTTGGTTTGGGTTTTGTTGTTGTTTTTAGTAGAAAAGAATGCTTGAAGCTATATTGCTAATAGCATCAGCAATGAAATTGAAGGCTGTGCTTTCGTGTTAGCATCCTTTATAATTTTTTGTTAGTGCTCCACAGGGAGCGTCTACAGACACCTAATTCACAGGTATAAGCTTCTTGTGAATAAATGTTATATATTAAGTGAATACAGTTCAGCAAAGAGGAATGTGAAGTTCTGCATGTAGGCAGGAATCATCATCTATTTAGTGCAAGACAGGAAGTAACTAAGTGGATAGAAGTTCTGCAGAAGAAGATCTCAGATTTAGAGTGGATGACAAATTCTGTGTGAGTCAATTTTATTAAGCTACTGCAAACAAAGCAAATACCCTGCTGGGATATGTCAACAGGAGTATAACCTGTAGAAGTAATCCTTCCATTCTGCTTGATGCAGGTAGGGCTTCAGCTCAAGTACTCCATCAAGCTTCAAGAATGACATAAAGCAATTACACAGATTCCAGAGAAAAACAATAAAACAGGTCAGAGATCTAGAGAATATTGCCACTGCGGAAGGTATTTGAGGTTGTTAAGTCTTGAAAACTAGTGGAGAAGATATCATAGGAGGCTTTGAATAAGGAAATAGATGCTATGATGAGAAAGGTGTTACACTGCTTTCAAATACCAGGCTTCAAGGGCAGTGTGGAACACTGGGAATAACGTTCTAAAAGAAAGATTGATTGGGTGTTTGACTAGAGTACAGTGATGTAGAATTGCTGTTACTGGATGATTTTAAGAAAAGGTTAGAAAAATACCTGTCAGGAATTATTTAAGTTACTAGGATAGACAGGAGAATGACTTCTGTTGTTTTTATAACTATGATCTATATTTCTCTAAGTCGATATGTAACTTCTTTTTTCACACTATAGATTCTTTGGCTATAGACCTCAAGAATACTATAAATACAATTTCAGCACTGGGAACAAATGTATATTTTTCTGACTTACAGTATTAAATGACAAATGGAAATCTTACAATGACTGTCAGGTCAGTTGAATAAATAATAATGTGAGAAAAGCTATAATTAAATGAGTCGTTCTGTATGCATCAGAACTCTGGGAAGACAGAGTAATTTCTTAGTATACTAAAAATCTAAACTTTATTACTGGCATTGCACTAAATCTGCAAGAGGATTTTTCATTAGATGTGTGTGATAGAATCAGTTGTCTAATAAAGAGAAATTAAGAGGATAAGTAAAAAGAACCAAAGTGATAAAGCATTATACAGTTATAGCTGAAGACTTTAAATTTATCTTTATAAAGACATAAGAACAAGTATTTACTTCTTGTGTAAGTAAACCTTTTGAAAAAGCTTAACAGGATGGCACAGTCCCTGGAGAAGTTAAAAAACAAAAAATTAGGTGAATACAAATCAAAAGTAGTTAAAATGTAGGACATGAAGGTAAAGGCCTAGTACTGTGCATTTCAGGGGACTGAGTGAATGTACTATTATGCAGAATTCTGAGTTCTTAAGTATTATCAACAATACAACTAGGAGAAGAATTATAATTAATAATTAGTAGACTTGAACAATTTATTGAAATATCTAGGCATTTTATTTGTTAAGACTGAAAAACCGAGCTGTTAATTTTGTTTTGATAAGGGGAAAAATAAATACAAGTCATCAATATGAGACTGAACATCACCCTAGATGTATAAATTGCTGCAGCTTGATTATATCCTGTTGTATTCAGTCTCATATCACTTTGTACTGAGATAGAAAACAGACCTGAAAAATAAACAAAGAACTATTTTAACTTTCATGTATTCAGAGCTATGAGGTAGTGTTTACAACTGAGAGTTAAGCTGCATGTATCAGGCAGTCCATACCACCTAAGCAGCCTATCTCATAGGTGTGTCAAACAAAAGATGGAAGCAGTAAGGATTCCTGTGTCACACCTTGGAAGTCAGTACGTTCATTGTCACTCAGCTGCCTGGGATGGTTGTTTTCTTGGTCAGTGCCTGGTTGTTTCAAAATTTAATTAATGTTTTCAAGACACTGTATGCTTCTTATGTAATATGCGTATATGGAATTATTTTTTATAGCAATGACCTAACTCCTCAGGCATGCCTGGAAGAGGGAAAATACTCATGTTTTAAACCCATTGCATAAGGCTTTTCAGCTAACATGAATTTAAGTACAGAGTGATTTTAGGGTAGGCCAGTAAAGGATTAAGAATATATTAGCCAGATGCAGTGACTATGTCTATACTAGTAAACTCTGAAAATCAGGGTCCGCCCTGGGCCTGGCCCTGAGGGAAATGAGCATGGGAATTTTCCGCTATTTGGCTAAATGCTCTACCCTTCAAAACCAGGACCACTGGATATAGTGATGGGAAAACCCACCGGGCACCAAACTGCAATTGAGACGGAGGAGCTTATGGCCCTGCTCACGTGAATATATGAGGGGCACCAGCAGCCAGGCGATCACGCCAGAAGGACACGCACACCCCTGGGGACTGTGGCTGTGGGTGACCTCTGCCAGGGCAGGGACACTAGGAATGGAGCAGCAAGAGGCAATGAATTAGTGGGCAGTAAGCACATCATAAAAGACTTGGCTATAGGGTGGCAGAAAAATATTTTGCTCGGAGCATGAGAAAACTGTTACGCATGTGTCACCTCAGCTTCCCTGTTACCTGTCCCCCCATCAGTAAAATTTTGGAGGATGGAATGTAACTGGTAGAGAAAATATAGAAAGCTGAGATTGTGGAGGGGGAAGGATAGCTGTTGATGTGCCTGGTTAGTTGTTCTCTTCTTTCTCTTGGTACCTAAAAGAATGATCAGCAGTTTGTGTTGGTTGGCAATTGACTGAGTAAAGTTCACTGCCTGGTGCCCGGTTTCCCCTTGACCTCCATGTTATTCTTATAGCCATGCCCAGGAGGAGACTGGGATAGCATGATCTGGCTTTGGCCAAAGACATGTCAAGCACTGACCTTACAGTATTAATGTTCATAAGACAGGGCTTGATCCTGTGCTTTGGTGCTTTTTGCTTGATTAGGACAGCCACCAATTAATCCTGGCAGCTGTAAATGCAAGCGTAGTATTAACTAACACATTTGTATTTTTGTGGTTTATATCCAGCACATTTTTGTCAAAATGGAGTATCTGTTTTCATCCCGCTTATCCCTTGCCTTAGTTGCTTCAGATGCAGTTTTATCCAAGAGGAGATCTAGCAATGGAAAATGAGAGCCACAGCCCTGTCTTAGAGCAAACACCTTAGACCTAGTGAGCATCATGGCAGATTCAGCTACTTGTGGTATACAGGCAAAATAAGAACTGGGGATTGCATTTTTCTCAGCTAGAGAGAGCTCTAGAAGACAGTGTCTACTTCACTTCTACCCCCTGAGGACATGACTAAGAGATCATTTTCACTAACCATTTCAGAATGGTTAGTCCTTTCTCAGGACAAGCAGTAGCCTTAGCTCAGTGATTATTTATTTTAGGTTTTCTGTTAAACAGATAATGTTTAAAAACTCCTGAAACCATAACAATGCAAACATTTCAATCACTGTGATATTTTAGTAAATTCTAAGTTTATTTCTTAAGTATTCCCCTAGTGCATTTTTTTTTTTCCTTTAACACTAACATATTTTTTAAATGGAGAACTTCTGGTGTTGATTTCTATTCTGCATGCCTTCTTTCTCCTCATCACTGCATTGAAAGTTCTCTTAAGATTTCTGTGTGCCCAGCCTCCCTGGACATTCCTTCTTGTACTTATTCTTCTTGTAACACAATTGAGCTAGTGTCTCCCCAGCATTATTACAGTAAGAAAAAAAAATATTCTTCTATACAGAGAAAATTTCAATAATAGTAGAAAGTAATAATAGAGTTTAAATTGCAACACACACTTCTCAGTTTCAGACCATAGGGCCAGTACTTTCAGCAAGGTGTGTCTGTGTGAAAGGAGTAACTACTTGTTACTGTTTTCTGTATACAAGATTAACAAAGTTAAAAGTAAAATAAAAATAGATAAATTATCCACAGCTCCCTGCTCTGATAGAAAAATCACTGTAGGAGAAAAACTGCTGCATGCAACTCAGGACGTTTAGACAGAGCTAATCCCGAGGTCTTTCAAACTCAGTCAAAAGCTTATGGTCTGGTACTAGTGGTATCAGTGCTGTGTTGCAGGCCTGCAAGGTAACAGTAGCACGTAATTCCTGAATCATAATTCTGTTCTGGCTCTTTCTGAAGTGTAGTCTCTTCCTTGTACATGCCAGTGAAAGTACTCTCACCAGAAGTGCCTGATTGTCTCTCCTAGGAAAAATATCAGTGACTGTGACATGCTTTCTTTTCTTATCTCCCCAGTTCCGTTTCAACACATCTTTACTTCTGATTTTTTGTGATCTGTTTTCTTCCTAGGTCCATGATTGCTTAATTCATTCTCAGCTCTGATTACTCTTTTGCATTTAAGAAAATCTCAAAATAAGTACAAAATACATCAGAGCTCTTCTATGCTAGCCACATGCATGTGAAAGTTTGAAATATGTATCTTTCATTATTGCTTTTAAACACATTTTTATTCTTGGCAACCATATAAACGAAGTAAATGATTCAATATGAGTTTGAAGTAGTATTTCTCATGAACATGCTAAAAGAAAGTGCTGCAGTTAGTAGATTTTATTTTTAAAACACGTTAGTAGAACAGGGCACCTGAGAGCCAGCTTGTGTTTTTATGATTGCAGATTTTATCTTAGGAATTGTATTAAGATGTATGTTGAGCACATGTACTCATGCAGCTGAGGCTGTGGTCATACAGGCTTTTAAGCTTGTAAGAGTATGGGGACAAGGGACAAGATAAATGAACAAAACCTTTTTCACATACTAAGGACTAAATTTATTTCTGAATATCCTTTCAGTATCCTTTGTGAACACCAGCTGTCAAGCTGTTAATACCTTAAAAGTTAACAAAATGTTAAATTAATCATGGGCCAAGTTCTACAGTAAAGACACTGCTCAGAGCCTCAGCAGGATTGGATCCTCACCAGGACTGCTGTCACTCCAACTGAAGCTGTGGCACTGGAGCACTGAGATGCTTTAAAATTGAAGGAGGGCTAGGAAAAGAAACATCTAAAAGTCACAGGAGCACGAAGACTTAGAAACAACAGTCTTATTAAAAAAAACCCAAACCACTAACAAAAACCAACCAACCAACCAACAAGTTGTGAATTTTTCAGGCCATAACCCTCTAATTGAAAGAGCAGAGAGTGTTTCTCTCTGCAGGGTTACGGCAGGCCCTGCTGCATGGGCACTGGGGCGGGGGGAACGGCCCCGCCGCTTGAGCCAGCAGAGCAGGGTGGGGAGGGACAGACCGAACCGAGGGTTTTATACACAAATTGTTCAGAATGACTCGGTAGAGGGATTGCATGAAACTGTTTTCGCCTTGTGTGCTCACAACAGATTTTTTTTAGTTTATGTTATTGAATCCTTGGAATTATTTCTATGCACAATGAGGCAGTTGCTCCCGCTAGTTGGAAG
Organism: Chaetura pelagica; assembly: GCF_000747805.2. Lineage (NCBI taxonomy): Eukaryota > Metazoa > Chordata > Aves > Apodiformes > Apodidae > Chaetura > Chaetura pelagica. The sequence continues at coordinate 1,021,899 of NW_009952052.1, forward strand.
GCGTAGTCTTTCTAAGTAGCAGAGGGATCCTTCTGTTTCTAATTGAACGGAATGTTCTTAATCAGTTAGTGAATTTATTGTGCAAATAATAAAAGAGCTTTTCAATATGCTACTATGCTAATGCAAACACTCTTACATACATGGGTTGTCCGAGATTTTTTGGTACCCATGAATATTCTTTTGAAGAAAAGTTGTTTACTGAATATTCATGAAGAGTTGGAGGAAAAAGAGGTCATGAATATGAACAAGTCTGATTTGGGGGGGGGGAGTTTCTCTGCAAAGAAGAAGGCCAGCATTTTATGTTGCTGTCGTCATGCAACTCTATTTTTTCAACTTACAATGATGTTCACATTTAATTCACAACTGTAAGGTTTACTGGAAAGATGAAACTCAGGTATTCACCTTTTTAGTAAATTATCACTGTTCCTCTACAGAAGGCTCAGCATAGATACAACATTATGCTGTCTTTTCAGGGGAATGTGCACAATATTGTCCATAGTTCCTTCAACATCTGACTAGAACGAGTCAGTTATTTAAACAAAACCAAAAAAAAAAAAAAAGGCACAGAATTCCTTCTTCCTTAAATGTATTCACTTTTTTGATAAAAGATATTAGGAGAAATTTTGATCAGAACTTTTTCTTTAAAAATCAGCTTACAGCAGGCTACAGCAAGGAAAAAAATGTTTAGAACCTCCATTTGGGATTTTAATTTCCTGACAGTTAAAGAAAATACTTTTTCATTTTATCCTTACTTTCAAAAAAATTATTCATTTCTTCTTTCACCTAGAAACTTTTTCACATTTACAGACATCTAAAACTTATGGTACTTTTGGAAAACTTGGAGCAACATACATATCCAACTGATTTAAAATGCAAATATAGTATGTAGAGGTACAGTGAGAGAAAGGAATAAATTAAAAAATACACCATGCATTACATAAGGTTACCCAGTCAAACTTGGGCATAGCATAATTTAGATGTTTTAAAACTCTCAAATAAATATATTTTTAAAAATAGGGAAAACATTTAAAATGACAAATGGCATCACTATTTTCTTTGCTAAGTCCTACTCACTTTCAGTGGCTACTGGATGCCCATGTGTGATTTTTTAAATGTCTGCCAATCTGTTTAATTATTTTTAGCAATTAAGGTTGTAATTTGTGGATGTTGCTTCAGCATCTTGCCATGTTGACTGATGTCTCAATGTGTACAACCTGTGTCATGCCATATGTTCCTTGCTAAATCCTATTAGACAGAGTGATTTTTCCTAATCCGGTTATTCCTCGTTCATGTTTCAGGAGAAAAGAGAAAATAAAAATGTACTGGTTCTGTCTCTCTACTGCTTTACTCCTTGGATATCATCTCCTAAATGTGGCAAGTGAATATGAATTGCCAGTGATCAGAGAAATCTTCTTTGCATAGTTTTTCTGTTCTCACTTGTCCAGGTAAAAATAGTAAGAAAGTAATAAGCCACTGAAAGACCAGTCTTGCATGGATCCACCAGCTTCAACAGATTATTCCCAGATTACAAGCACAAACCACTAGCTTTTCTGAGTCCATGGAATCACAGAATCACAGAATCATCATGTTTGGAAAGGACCTCTGAGATCACCGACTGCAACTATCAACACAAAAAAACCCATACAAACACAACCAACCACACATCCCACCAAGAAACACCCACAAAAAACCCCCATAACCTCGGCCACAAAAGCATGCCCTGAAGTACCACATCTACATCTTTCTTGATTACCTCCAAGGGTGATGACTCAACCACCTCCCTGGGCAGTCTGTTCCAGTGTCTGATCACTCTTTCAGTATAGAAATTCTTCCTAATATCCAGACTAAACCTCCCTTGCTGCAACTTCAGGCCATTTCCTCTGGTCCTGTTGTTATTTACTTGGGAGAAGAGGCCAACACCCACCATCCTACAACCTCCTTTCAGGTAGTTATAGAGGTCAGCGAGGTCTCCACTCAGCCTTCTCTTCTCCAAAATGAACATCTCCAGTTCCCTAACCGCTCCTTGTATAACCTATTCTCTACACCCTTCATCAACTTGGTAGCTCTCATCTGGACATGTGCCAGCACCTCCATGTCTCTCTTATAGTGAGGGGCCCAGAACTGCTCACAGTACTCAAGGTGTGGCCTCACTAAGTGCCGAGCGCGCAGGCACAATCACTTCCCTACTCCTGCTTGCTATGCTATTCCTGATGCAGGTCAAGATGCTATTGGCCTTCTTAGCCACCTGGGCTCACTGCTGGCTCATGTTCATTTGGCTGTCAACCAGCACCCCCAGGTCGTTCTCTGCTGGGCAGCTTTCCAGCCACTCTTCCCCAAGCCTGTAATGTTTACTGTGTTTTTTGTGGCCCAAGTGCAGGACATCACTTGGCTTTGTTGAAGGCTGTACAATTGACCTTGGCTCATTAATTTAGTCTGTTCAAATCCCTCTATAGAGTGTCCCTACCCTCAAGCAAATCAACAATCCCACCCCATTTGGTGTCTGCAAACTTACTGAGACTGCAGTCAATCCCCTCAGCCAGATCATTGATAAATACACTGAAGAAAAATAGCCCCAAAACTGGGCCCTGAGAGACACCACCAGTGACCGGCTGCCAAAACTAGATTTGACCCCATTTGCCACAACCCTCTGGCGTGGCCATCCAGCCAGTTTTTTACCCAGTGAAGAGTACAGTTGTTTATGCCATGATTCACCGGCTTCTTCAGGAGAATGCTGTGGGAGATGATGTCAAAGGCCTTACTAAAGTGGACAACGTCCTCAGCCTTCCCCTCATCCAAAAGGTAGGCCACATGGTCATAGAAAGAGATCAGGTTGGTGAAGGAAGAACTCCCTTTCATAAACCCATGCTAAGAAATAACATCTTTATACTTTTGTACATATGTATACTTTTGTACAGATGAAAATGTTATCTGGTTAGTGTTTTTAGCACATTTGTATAAGAATGGAAAAGGGGAATGTAAAACCTGTCTCAGAGTTTTTTGTTTTTATTTTTTTTTGTGAAGACCAACTGTATCTTTACTTGTTGATACAGTGTTTGCTACAGATGGGTGCTAAATTACTTTTACTTGATGGGTTTCTGTTTTGATTTGTATAATGATGCTTTTGGTAAAAAATATAAAAAGACAATGCATGTGATAATTCTGATTGGTGAAATATAGGAGGCACTTCCAAATGTTTTTCAAGCACTATTTGAAAAAGAAAAAAAAAAGCCACACACATATTAGCAGCACTAATTAGTAGTGAGGAGCCTTGGATTTGGTAGAGTGGAAAACATTTTTATCATTTGTTCAGCAGCTTCAAAGCTCAATTTTAAGTGCTTAAGTTAGGGTGATAGGAACTGAAAGGTGACAGTGACAAAAAGTAAACAACATTTGCGTAGCAAAACCAATTTGACAATTAAATTTATGAATATTGCAAATGAGAGGGAAAGCTCATTTAATTCTTAAACAAAGATCACCTCCAGAATTTAGGGTTTTTCTCCCATTCTTCTATGAAGGCAATTTTATACTGTCCTTTCGTATGAATATTATTTCATATGAGCAGTAAAAATCAAGCTTAGATGCTGAACAGATCCACATTTGGTAATTGTTAGAGCCAAAGGCTGCTAAGGACAACTATGTATTCTTAGTTTCACACTACAAGATCTTTTTATCATTACAGAGTCACGAGGAGTCATAGGCTGGTGGGGGTTGGAAGGGACCTCTGGAGAGCATCTAGTCCAACCCCCCTGCTAGAGCAGGGTCCTCATTAGTTCATAGCTCTTCAGTATGTTGTACACCTGTGTACATGCAGACCTCTCTGAGATTTTGAAATGTCTTAACAGAGTCACGAGGAGTCATAGGCTGGTGGGGGTTGGAAGGGACCTCTGGAGAGCATCTAGTCCAACCCCCCTGCTAGAGCAGGGTCCTCATTAGTTCATAGCTCTTCAGTATGTTGTACACCTGTGTACATGCAGACCTCTCTGAGATTTTGAAATGTCTTATGGTATCAAATCTGATTAAAACATCTACAGTGAAGACCAAAGAAGGCAACATTGCTGTATTCTAGCAATTGCTCTGCCTCATTACAGGCAAGATAATGCTGAAGTAGAGGAGTTAGTTCTTGTTAATTCAAATTATTGTAAATTCAATACCTGTAAGCAGAAAGAAGCTCTATGTATTTTTCAGAAGCAATTTAAAATACCAGCTTTAGAGTTATAGATACATTGCAGTTTGTGCAATAAGCATTAGAATAGAATAAAATAACTATAAATTATATAATATAAACAATCCAAGGAATTACATTCGGTTTTGATCCAAATCACATTCAAGACTTCATAAAGAAGCAGTCTGGAAATCCTCAGCCTAACTAGTCTGAAAATCCCCAGCCTAACTAGTCTGACATACAAGGTCACGTTTCCAAACTTTTAACTAGGTCTGCACTACTAAAGTCAGCCTGACTCAAGAGTTATCTTCGAGACAAAACTGACATTTGCACATAACAGAAGCTCTTGAAGACAGCTTTGACAGCAGCTTCTTCACTGATAATACTTAAAAAGACAAAATGTCAGGGGTTTCTTTCTACTGCATCTTGACTAACAGGTATACTTGATGCCATCTCAGACAATAACCTGCTATTCTTCATCTGTGGGCTAAGTTTAACTGGTGTCCTTAGGGTAGCATGAAGTACAATGTTTTTACTTCCAGTGCTGCTCCACTAAATCAGAATTACTTGGACAGCTACAAAATGAGCCTAGCATGTACTATGCTAATGACTGACTATTAATCAAGTGGCTTGTGGTAGCACCTAGGGACAACTGAGATTCAAGTCCCATTATGTAAAACAACGTGCAGTTCTTAAAGAAGGCTGTAAAAGGATTTCCCCTTTTAAAACTATTTGTGCTGTTACCACATCCATGCTGGAATTTGAAAAAGAAAAAAAAAGCCACACACATATTAGCAGCACTAATTAGTAGTGAGGAGCCTTGGATTTGGTAGAGTGGAAAACATTTTTATCATTTGTTCAGCAGCTTCAAAGCTCAATTTTAAGTGCTTAAGTTAGGGTGATAGGAACTGAAAGGTGACAGTGACAAAAAGTAAACAACATTTGCGTAGCAAAACCAATTTGACAATTAAATTTATGAATATTGCAAATGAGAGGGAAAGCTCATTTAATTCTTAAACAAAGATCACCTCCAGAATTTAGGGTTTTTCTCCCATTCTTCTATGAAGGCAATTTTATACTGTCCTTTCGTATGAATATTATTTCATATGAGCAGTAAAAATCAAGCTTAGATGCTGAACAGATCCACATTTGGTAATTGTTAGAGCCAAAGGCTGCTAAGGACAACTATGTATTCTTAGTTTCACACTACAAGATCTTTTTATCATTACAGAGTCACGAGGAGTCATAGGCTGGTGGGGGTTGGAAGGGACCTCTGGAGAGCATCTAGTCCAACCCCCCTGCTAGAGCAGGGTCCTCATTAGTTCATAGCTCTTCAGTATGTTGTACACCTGTGTACATGCAGACCTCTCTGAGATTTTGAAATGTCTTATGGTATCAAATCTGATTAAAACATCTACAGTGAAGACCAAAGAAGGCAACATTGCTATATTCTAGCAATTGCTCTGGCTCATTACAGGCAAGATAATGCTGAAGTAGAGGAGTTAGTTCTTGTTAATTCAAATTATTGTAAATTCAATACCTGTAAGCAGAAAGAAGCTCTATGTATTTTTCAGAAGCAATTTAAAATACCAGCTTTAGAGTTATAGATACATTGCAGTTTGTGCAATAAGCATTAGAATAGAATAAAATAACTATAAATTATATAATATAAACAATCCAAGGAATTACATTCAGTTTTGATCCAAATCACATTCAAGACTTCATAAAGAAGCAGTCTGGAAATCCTCAGCCTAACTAGTCTGAAAATCCCCAGCCTAACTAGTCTGACATACAAGGTCACGTTTCCAAACTTTTAACTAGGTCTGCACTACTAAAGTCAGCCTGACTCAAGAGTTATCTTCGAGACAAAACTGACATTTGCACATAACAGAAGCTCTTGAAGACAGCTTTGACAGCAGCTTCTTCACTGATAATACTTAAAAAGACAAAATGTCAGGGGTTTCTTTCTACTGCATCTTGACTAACAGGTATACTTGATGCCATCTCAGACAATAACCTGCTATTCTTCATCTGTGGGCTAAGTTTAACTGGTGTCCTTAGGGTAGCATGAAGTACAATGTTTTTACTTCCAGTGCTGCTCCACTAAATCAGAATTACTTGGACAGCTACAAAATGAGCCTAGCATGTACTATGCTAATGACTGACTATTAATCAAGTGGCTTGTGGTAGCACCTAGGGACAACTGAGATTCAAGTCCCATTATGTAAAACAACGTGCAGTTCTTAAAGAAGGCTGTAAAAGGATTTCCCCTTTTAAAACTATTTGTGCTGTTACCACATCCATGCTGGATCTGCTTTTTTTACCCTTCTTGAACTGCTAAATTTGTTTTGTGTGACTCCATCTGCTGTTTGTTTCCTGAAGCCCTATAGGAAAGGGAAGAGATGCTGTTGCAGGATGCATTTGACTTAAACCTACCTGAGAAGTATTAAAACAAAATTCTGATCCATTTGGAATCAGGTATTTTACTGTAATTTTAAGCAGCCAGCTTCTCCTCTGTTACTGATCTTCTTCAAATTATAACAAGTTGTGACCTTAAGTCTGCTAGATTTACTCCTTTGTGGTGCATTTTGGCAGCTGGTATCACTGTTAGCAGGAGGGATGCTTCCACAAAAGGTACCATACTTAATACATTTTTGGCACAGTCAGGTGACCATTGTGAGTCACTAAGGCACCTGCTGTAAATCAGCCTGTTACATTGGCATTCTCAATTGCCTATGAATTCCAGATCACACTTTCTTATGTTACCAGTTTTTGGCAGATAACTATCAACAGGTGTGATTACCAGTGATAGGGAGTATATAGTTACGAAGGTTAAAGGATTTCACAAACTTGCTAAAAGGAGTTCTTTTTCAAAGAGCATGAGCTATTTTATGGTTAACATATGGGGTTTTTTATTAGAATCAGTCTCTTTCCTCCTGCTGTTATCCTTCCCACTCCTCCAGAATCTGAAAAATAAGATGAAAACTGCTGGAAGAATACTGACACTGATGTTATTTTCATGAAATACTGTGGGAACAGTTCCATAATAGAGCAAGTGACAAACAGCCACATTCCAGCTGGCAGAAGGAAAAAAATATGAACAAGAAGGGAGGGTGACTGGCTTCAGAAAGAAATACTAAATTAAGAGGGGAGAATAAGATGTTCATAAAGTTTGAAATGTCAGAGGGATGCTAAGAACCATAGCATATTGAGAATGGAGAGGGAAAGTTACAGGAGACACTGAGAGAGAAATTTACAGAAGTAATAGAGACATAAGTGGGACAGGTAATGGTGGAGTTTTTTGTTATGATAGTCTAAGAAATTCAACAGAACTTCAGAAGATAAATCAAAATTGGGTGTTCAGAAGTAAAGGAATATCAGCAAGTATACTTCACTCAAAGTATTTAAAGATCAAGGAGAAGATGTAGAAGAGCAACAAAAACTCTTGGGAAATCATATCAAAATTGTTTTAATATAATCTATATGCAAAATAATAATACATTTAGAAACTGGTTATGTATTTTTGGAAACTGTCATAGTTACTAACTTAAACTAGCATAGCAGAATAGAGAAACTCTTCAGTTCTTATTCACCACTTAGGACATGTTTCCCTTCTAAACAGATCATTCACTGGCATCTAAGCAGTCACCTTTCATTGCATGACACCTATATCCCGGGGGAAGGGTTTGATGAACTTGTAAACAAACACCATTCTTTGAAGTTGAGATGAGCATGAGGGTAGACAGCAGACATCACGTATGTGCACTGACTGGAAGAGTTCATAATAAGACTCCTGTCCAAAAATATGAGTGACTGTTTGCAGGGATGTGCTGCTTGTACTTTTGCTTTCAATTGCATCAGCTTTGAAAAAAGAAAACAAATCCAGACAAAACAACCACAAATCTACACTGTGAAGCTGTTGGGAGTTTCATTTAGCTCCATTTCTTCATGGAGATGTCAGGTGTACCCATATATTATTCCTTCAAAAAGGTGGATCCATTGGCTGACCCTCAGCAGTGCTTGAGATATGCCTGAACATACAGAGTATGACCAGTGCTTGTCTAGATATCCTTGTGGTGATATGAAAAAAAAAAAAAAAAAGCTGACAGACACTTCTGACACCTCAGCATGGATACATTAGCCAAAACAGAGAAGTTGTGAGAATTTATTTTCGAAGCCTGGAAAATAAATACAAATCTTCCTGACATCTTTCCACCAGAAAGTGTCAGGGCCTGAACTCCCTTGAGAGTGTATGGATTCATTTTGTGATGTGAATCAGTAGGTAATCATACAGGGAAAGGCGAAAGCCAGTCAGTGTGCTTTGGTGGCTTCAATTCTGAAAAGTGCACATGTGCTATTTGCATGAATTACAACATTTTCAGGGTTTTAGAAAGCTCCTTACAAGGCTTTTGGCTCCAAAAAACAATCAAAGTGCAATGAGAAGAGATTTCTTCAGAAATTTTCCAGTGTTCTTCACAATCAGCAGAGCTTTCCTCATGGGGTTTTTTCTTGCTTTAGGTTATGGCTGAAATTACTAAGATAAAAGAAAGATGATAATTTTGAGAAGTTAATTGAAGTTTAATGACATTCAGAAGTTTCAAGTTAAGCTGAAATTATATGCAGAATTTTCTGGTCGCTTTATATTTTCTTTTGAATTGCTTATCATTTAGGAAAAGGTGAAAACCTGAAAAAAGTATCTGGGTAATGCATATTGCAGATATAATAAGCAGAGACATCTTTAACTTAAAAAAATTATTGTGGTGTTAGCCTTCCCTTCTCTATTATTCTCAACTTAGTTGCTACAGACTGTAAATCCACATTGTATGATATGCCTGAGCTTCTAGTAGCGTGAATGAAAGAGAATATCACTCCACACTCTCACTTCACAGTAGTTAATACTTACTAAGTTCCCATCTGCCACCAAATTCTGAAAGGTATCTTGCAAAAATGAGAAAACCTCCTTTCATGGCTAAAGACACAACTGCATAAATCTTTATATAGCTGCAGAGAGTCTTCTGAAGAGATTGGTGTTTTGGAAGGTGTACAAAGCCCTACTACAAGGGACCAACTCTGACAGTGTTAAATGACAAGATGTGAAATACTGAGATAAATTCTTTGAGAATGGTAAATAAAATGGAAACTTCTTCAGGAAAAAAAAAAATAAAATTATCAAGTTTTAGGGTTTCACCAGTAGCTTTCTTCTGTTTGCATGCTTTCATAAAAACTTTACTCTTGAAAAACTGTCAAGGGAAATAAGGTGATGTTATAGGTGGTGTCAGTAGCTTTTGCAGTTTGATTTCTCACAATACTGCAATTTGAGAGGAATTCAAGCCATGGAGTTTCAGTATTGTTCCCAACATCATTGCAGTTTGGAGGATTTGGTTGCAGAGTTTCATTTGGTTTATTATATAAGTGCTACAGCTTTTTCTCTGCACCTATATCTTTGCAATACTCTTTGGGAGACTTGAGCACAATTGTATACTGCTGAAGTAAGCTTCTCTGTCTCAACTGGGATGAGATCCAGCCAGTTTTCTCAGAATTACTTGGAGGTCAAAATAGGGAGGCAATTGAAAAATGTCTAAAACCAATTCCCTGAATATTTTTTTTCATCAAATTGCACAAGAAGCAGTTTCAACTAAAACACTTTAAAGGTAGGGGGAGGTTTTGTTTGGTTGGTTTGTTTTGGGTTTTTTTTTTTGTTTTTATTTTTTATTCAATAGAGAACTTGGAAAACTGTTGCTTTACATTCTAGCTTTAATTGAAGTCAGACTTTGAAATGTCCAGAGTAGTACTGGAAGATGAAAAGAAACCTGAAGGATCTGGAAATATTTCCTGGATCACTGAGCCATTGTCCTTTCTTCTCAGGCTATACATCTGATAGTCCTATGTGAAATAAAATTTCCATCCTTCACACCTCTGCCTGGGAGCAGTTCTGGGTTCCAGCTCAATTCTAATAAAATGTGGTCAGGAATTTTAAGGGAGTGATTAATCCTCCAAGTCCCTGCTTGATGCCAAGAAGACTATCAGCTATAGGGAAAACATAAAAATTAATTAATAAAATAGAATTGATAATAAAGTAGAATCACAGTGAGCTGTCACCTTTATGCTGTTAGCTTGGGTGAGACATTGGTGTTCTGCTGCTTCTGCTCCTAAGAGTATTCTGAATGGTAACGGTTTTGATCCCTGAGGGACAGAGCAGAGCAGCTGAGACAACATTTAATCCAGCAGATGAAGGTACAGTAAATGCCACAGGCACGGTTCAATTTTGTGTGTTAGCAGCAAGGGATAGACATTGAAAAGTGGAGAAATGGCAACCTTGTGTGATGGGATGTGATAAGAAAACATTTACATTTGTCCTGAATTGGCCTTTTATGCAATTAACTGTGCTTTCTTTTGCTACTTTTTTTTTGTGATGGAAATGACTAATGAATAGAAAAAGAATATATGTATAGTATAAGCATGTTTCCCACAAAACATAATTAGAAGGGTACTGTGTGACACTTCAAAAAGGGTATATGAAACGTATCTATCCCAATCAGACAGGAGCTCATGTGTAGTGCTAAGGCCCTAAAGGATATTCCTTCTAAGACAGAAGGAGGGTTGCAGAATAAGGCTACAAGACTGCTTCTCAATCTTTCACAGCACATTATCAAAACAATCAGGGGTTTATGGTAAAAGGCTTATGGGATAAGATCTACAACTGTGGTGTAGTAGAGAACACTTATCTTTTAATTTTGCTTCGTTTTCCTTAGTCCTCTGTTAGCTTTAGGAACTTGAAACACCTGAAATATCACATTGGTTATCATGAGAAGGAATCAAATAAGATCTCTGTGGTGCACATCATTACAGGCTGTAGAAATTACTTGTGCCACACAGGAGTATTAAGTGATTGTTACTAAGAATCTTGAAACAATGGAAAAGAATGCCATTAACAAAAATAATGAGTGTCTTATGTAGACAAAACTTCTTATCTGATCAATTGCCAAAAAAAATATATCTCATGTTCTAGGAAATAATATGCAACATTCATTTTTCTGATTAATATTTTTAAAAATCTGATTGTTTACCCTAGTCGCCAGAGTAATGAGTCCCTTTTTTTTGGGGTACTGCTCAATTCACTCCAAATTATTAGATCCTGAGAGGACATTCTAGTTCCATTTGGTATCCTGCTGTACCTGCTTTATCATTAGTCGTGGCAGCATCATCATGGGCCAGTCCCACCAACTGCCTGAAAGGAAAGCATCTAAACTTACTGGGTTTTTTTGATGGGGAGTATTAGCTTGGTTAATTCCCTAAGAGAGAAAGCTGGAACTGAAATTAAAATAAAACACATGTTCCTTGGCAAATGAAGGACATCAAGTTGTTCATATACAGGATGGGATTCTTGTAGAGGCTGTCAAAACTGCAGCAATTTAATACAGGCATTCCTTAGATATGATAAAATATTAACATTTATGGCCAATGAACAAGTTTTTTCATAATTTTGCTGAAACTCTTTGTTTTCCATTGATTGATTGCATGACAGTTTTGTTTATGGCATTGCCTGTTATTTTAGTTTGGTTAGTACTGAAAATAACTTGCTAAAATCAGTGGGAAAACAAGGAAATAAAGAATCATAGCCAATGAAATCTTTTATCAGTCTTTCTTCATACAAACTGTAATTGCAATGTCTTTCTAGCCCACAAGTAAATAAATCTGGATATCAATTTTAAGCATCAGAAGACTAGCAATTGAAGTGGCAAAATTACACATATTTGGCAGACTCTTCAATACCAGTGCAACTGGCTAATTGTTGCTATTTAAAAAAGAAAATAACATAAAAATTATTTTGTTTTCCTCTTATTTCATTTTGCTTTGCTCCTAGTGAAGTGTCCCACTGTGAAACAGGACACTGATAAGTAGGGATTCAAGTCAGGGATGGGGAAGCTACTGCTATGAATGTCACATATACTAAGAGAATTGGGGCTGTTCAGCCTAGAGAAGGCTCCAAGGAGACCTTATAGTGGCCTTCCAGTACTTGAAAAGGGCCTACAGGGAAGCTGGGGAGGGGCTTTTCATCAGAGAACATAGTGATAGGACAAGGAGTAATGGTTTTAAACTGAGAGAGGGGAGATTTAGGTTAGATATTTTGAAGAAATTCTTCACTATAAGGGTGGTGAGGAACTGGAATGGGTTGCCCAGGAAAGTTGTTGATGCCCCATCCCTGGAGATTTTTAAGGCCAGGCTGGATGAGGTTTTATGTAACCTGGTCTAGTGGTAGGGTTCCCTGCTCATGGCAGGGGGGTTGGAACTTGATGATCTTTAAGGTCCCTTCCAACCTTAATGATTCTATGATCTAAAATGTATTACATGCACTAAATGCATAAAGATTTTGTAGAGGATGCCATTAAATAAACTTTAAAAATTGATGGGGGGAGGGAGAAGTTTTTTAATGTAAAAGCCCAGAATTGTATTTCTTTTTTTCTAACATCAGTAGTTGGTATTAATGAGCTATTGCCTGTGTCTACAGAACTTGTTTTGCTTTTATTCAAAATCATGAGGCCTATGCTGGTACATGTACTCTACACTTTCGAGCTTCTCATCCATTCGTTTCTTCCAATCACAGAGTCTAGTTTTCTTCCTTTTATACAAACTCTAGTGATTATGTACTTAACATATAAACAGTTAAGATTTGCAAAATATTGCATCTGTTGATTGCATCTGATTTGATTTTAAGATAGTTCAGAGCATTGCGTAGATGGCACATGTGAATTACTCTTAAGAGTAAGTTAAACTTAGTTATGTTTCCTGTGACATGGAATACCTTTCCTGTGGCATAAACCAACTTTTTATCAGGGTAATGAAAAAAACACACTTAATTTCAATAAGTGCTTTGAAGTCTCCCTCTTCAGAAATGCTTCATATTGAAAACCCATCCAGCTCTAACAAAAAAAAAAAAATGTTAGAAAGGATTTTCAGGTTTTTGAGTTTGGGGTTTTTTTTAATTACTAAGTCTTTAACTTTAAAGCATTTAAAGACAAATCTTATTTTTTTTTTCTGGCTTACGATGTTTTCCTGCATATTTAATAGATAATCAGAATTACAATGTTCAAATATATTGTGTATTCTTTTTTTAATGATTGATAGGAATTACATCTCCAAATTAGAGGAAGCGAATTTTTAACCAGAAAGCAAATTGGGTGATTTTCAGTGGTGTCATAGATCTGAGTAATTCAGCTCATATAAATATATTTTTTACTGTTTTGGGGGGTTTCTTTGATTGATAAATATAACAATGTTTCAGTAATATGACAGCTGAAGATACAAAAGTTAATGTTGAACTGTCTTTTGAAAAAAATATATCCCCGAAGTATTTTTTAGTAATTAACTGTATTAAATACAAATGTATTTGGTATGTGATATACAAGCAACAACTCTGCAATGTTGTATTTTATTCCTTCTATTGCACATTTGTGAACCATTTTCCATCTGCTCTTTTTTTTGCCGGTTTTGGTTGACACATGTTAGTTGTGCTTCATTTTAGCCTTTAGATGGCAGCATTTGAGAAGAGTTGTAGTTGTGGGCTTGCCACCATCTAGAATGCAACTCATGGGGAGGAATAAATAGGTAAAACCAGGCATGTAGGTACTCTGATCAGTATGCAAATCACAGCAAAGTTTGTTCAGAAGCATTCCAAATATAAAAAACATAGCTACACAGGACCTCTTCCTTCTTAACATGATAGAATATGAAAATATATATATATAGTTTTTGAAAATGCTTTGAATAAAAACTGAAACAGTCATTCTGATTTACTGAATGTGAAGCCCTTTATTCCATTCCTGCATTTTTCTTTTTTTATTTTTAATTTTTTCCCCCCTAAAAATCAACTGTCTAGAAGAGGGATGATAAACAAAGAGTCTTGAGTTTTAATTGTCCTGCTTTCCCTCTTTCCAGTTATCTTTCAGAAACTTTAGGATGTCTAAATCCCGATAGCCCCAGTATGATGTGATTAACAGGCATGTTTTAAAACACACACTCTGTTTTAATTCACTAAAAAAGAAATAAACAATGTATATCTCATGTTGGATTGTGTATTCCATACCTTTACAAGATTTATTTATTTCTCATATGCATTTTATTTCATGGCAATAGGTAATAAAAAAAATATACACCCTGCGTTTTATGGAGATCAGGGTGTTTCTGTGTGGTGGACAGATAAAGTGGGATGGGTAGAGTCAACATCAGTACTGCTACAGTACTGCTTCATTCTACATAAATACTTTGTAATAAATATTATAGGGAAATTATGTGTCCATACATTAGTAGAAGAAGAACTCCTGTTCCAGTATTCACACTTCTTCCTAATATATACCTTAAGTCTGGCTTGTTCTCAGCTTAAATCAATTGCTTCTTGGTCAGTCTTGGTAAACATGGAGTCAACTGACCACTTTCCAATTTTACTAAGTTCGTATGCTTTCGAGGGCAACTAGAGCTAGACTAAACAATTGTATTATTTTTGTAGCTCATATTAGTTCAAGGACCACATGATCACAACACAACCATAGAGTATTCAAATTAATCACATTTGCAAATTATCCTGCAAATGCTGAAAATCAGAAACATGACTATATAGGCTGAATAGATGCAAAAATAGTAATAGAAGCTTTTGTTGTAGAAATTTCTTAACACTCAGGTTGGTTTGTTGTTTAAGGTTCCTTTGTGGGTTTTTTGGTTTGTTTTGGTTTGGCTTTTCTTGTGGTTTTGTTGGGGTTTTTTAAAATTTATTTTTGTTTTGTGGGAGATCCAAGGACTGTACCTCATAATTAATGTTAATAAATAAGAGAGTATGAAATTATAAAGCTGAATTCATCTATGATAGAATTTGCTAAATGAATTACAGAATGAAAACAATTCCAACAATATTTTTATTATCTGCTTCACTATGTGTGGAAAAACACCACGCGCCAAACACTGGAACTTCTCTGAGGAGAACTACGTTATCTGTTCCACATAGGAACAGGAGAAGAGTAGAGCCAGGTCAATCTGTTAGGAACCAAAAGAAAGAAAGCCAACCTGATAGTTTGAGGTATTGTTGTTTAAATCTGTTTGATTGATATATGTTGACTCAGAAGAGAAAGGCTGAAAACAGGCTTTCTTTCCTCATAATCTTTGTCTTAATATTTTTTATCTTCGTAGCTGTGTTACGTTAGGTCATGTTGAAAAGTTCTCACTAACTGATGATCTCCTTTAGTTGGATCTCAGAAGTGAGATTTTGTGACCATGACGAAATGATGTGACTGATACATTCAAGGCTTGATATTTTTCCTTTCTCCTAACTCCTATTCTCCATTCTGCATGGGACCTGCTACTGAAAAAAAGGGAATTTTAAAGATGACTATTCAGATCAGTGCTATCTTGAAAAACATATCAGCTTCCTAGAGAATTTTAATCACAGCAAAAACAGAGGTTGCATGGGAAAAAAAACAAAACAGAAGTTTAATGTCTGTCATTCAGGTGCCCAATTATTTGCCCATCCGAGAGAGAAGGAAACATTAAAAGAAAAAAACCTCAGATGTTTAGTTGGAAGAAATAAGAACTGCGTGCAGTGAGATGGGGAAAAAGATTCCAGGCTTGTCTTTGTGGGAATGTGATAGAAAATTCACAATCAGCAGACTGTGTGACCCCCCAAAAAATTATTTATTCTGCTTTGTGGACAAGTCTCATTCTGAGTTAAAGTGGCTTTAATTCTTTTTAGCTTAATTTACCAAGTAAGCTAAAATTAATTAGGGCCACTTCAATTCTCAATGAATAATTTAGTCCACCAGTTTAAGTAAAGTGCTTTGTAGTTATTCATGAGCTAACCCAAGCCTAGCATCTAGACTGTTTAATGGTGAATGGCTTTACACAGAAAAAGACAAAGTGTACTTGTCCCTTTCATTTGCATTTGCAACCAGAAAAGCAATCTAAATGAAATTGAAAAGTTATCTCTTCTGAATTGCATTTTTTCCACCAGTGGTTAATATATGAAATCCTAGATATGTACCATAACTAACTCTAACATGTATTGAGCAAAAAGATACACACAAATGAATAATTAACACAGGCTTAAGAGCCAACATTTTATGCCATGAAATATAGTACTTCACATTCTTTCTAATTTCATACTTAGTATCAGCATATATTATTACCACAAGCAAATACGTAATTATATGTTTAGACAGAAAGCTGGGATGATAAGTCAAATAGAGTGATAAGAAGGAGTAGTGAGACAAGGAGAAGCAGAGCTACATACATATTGGAATGACAGTATGCAACCTTTTACCCACTTGGTCACACAGAGATGCACATGTAAGTATATTAATATGCGTATTAGATGTTTTCCCTTTAATTTAGATGATAGCTGTTCAGAGAATGAGATTGACATTGATGGCTTCATTGTCATGTAGAATATGTAGTGTATTGACTTCTCCGGCAATTTAAAGACAGAGTAACATAGAATAGAGATGGGAAGTTCTTCTGTGAAGTAGTAAATGTTGCTAAAGAATTTAGCTCCAGTATTTGCATTTCTCTTGGTTACTTACATATTTATAACATTGTCAATCAGGCCTGGCATCACAGGAATGAATGTAGTTATGTTGCCAGTATGACAGGACCATATATAGCAGATTAAGAAAATGTGATTGTGGTTATTCTTACAGAAAGTATCCTAGGATCATATTGTTCAAAGCATAGATTTATTCAAAAGGTTTAAGGAATCTCTCCTGAAAATGTATGCATTTATAGGCAATCATCTGCCCATGATGAGGGTAGGTTTGAGGAATAGTTATGTAAATAAAGTCATGATTCAGCTGTAGAAGTTTTAAGTGTGTTTCTGCTGTGATTTCAGTAGAAGACAAGTAGTGTGAGAGACATTTCCAGTACATGAAATAAAAAAACCACTAATATTTTTTCAAGACAAGTAAAAATTCTGTGCTCATCACCTACACAGCTGCTGTGCTAGTTTTTGTTAGTCTGTCAGCTCTGGCTCACGTTGTGTCATGTATATTTTGAATGGTCTTACTGATCCATAATGTCACGTGGAGCTTATTTGTAATATGATGTATTTGTGTTACAGGATGTGTCCCTGAAAGAACAAATTTTTTTATCTCAAAATTTCTTCAGAATGTGTCATAATGCCATAAGCCTTTTAATGGATTTAATGGAAAATAAATTTCTGGTTCTTAAAAAATTCTGAAATATTATATGTGTTTCCCAAGAAAAATGTAGACATAAATCTTTTACTGTGGAGTTTCTAATACTATGTTCTATACAGGGACAAAACTAATGTCGTTCAGCAAACAGAATATGAAATGTGAAACTTTTACTGTTATCTATCTTGAGCTATTTTTCTTGTTGTTCATAAAGATAAGTACAGGAATACATTAAATGAAACACAACCTGACCCACCAGCAGATCTTTAAGTACTCAACTATCAGTGGGTTTTCCCACTGTTCAGTATCATGTCTGAATCTTTTTATTATTTCTTAAAGAGTAAGTATAAAGCCACAGTTGACAAAAGCAGTTACTAGAGTGGGAAGCAATTCTAAGGATTGGCCAGTCTTGCTGGATGACTTCAGTATCTTTGTGTGCTATGCTTTAATTTAATCAAGTAATCAAGAGTAAAAATCCACACCCCTTGCTTGAGTTCATGCCCATTGAATTTAGACAGATTAAGAAATGACTTAATGAGATCAATAGGGAGATTTAGAGATATTAACATGAATACAGTATGACACTGATACATAAAGGGGGAAAACAGAGTTTAGGTGTACAAATAGCAAGTAGTGGCAGATAGAAAGTCAGATCTGGAGCATGTGAGGTTGTTTTGCGGCCATGTGTAGTACTGTGGAAAACTGTACAGTTCAGAGAAAAGCCTCAGAAATAAAGTGCTTTTAGAAAGCAATAACAATAAAAAAGAAAGAAATATCAATGAGTAGGAAACTAAAGTTGAAGAATTCAAATACAGAATTAGGTTCCTCCAATTCACAGTAATCTATATAGCCTGGGTTGGCTGAACAACAATATTCCAATGAAACAGTCACATGAATATGTGCACTGCATTTATCAAAAGGAAAGGTTTCTAAATAACACTGATGAATCTCAAGCACTACTGCTTGGATAATTTCCTTCTAAAAGAAATAGTAATAAATATGTAAGTAGAAAAGAAAAAGGCTGACTCTTTTTCTTGGCAAAAAAACCCAAACAACACTCACCCTACCTGTATTTTTCTTTGTACATGTATCATGTACAGATCTCCAGAACCTTGCTTACTGCAATTGATCAGGTTTCAAATAAAGTATCTACCACTGGCTGTGTAACAAGCACCCCAAAAGCCTTGTCTGTCACTGGTTATTTATATCAGTTACCTTAGAGTGATATACAAGCAGAAGATGCTTAGGGAACATTATATTGATGGAGGAAAATGTCCCACCAGGCTCTCAGAGGCCACAGAACAGTCCCTGAAGGCACCCTGGTGCTCAGCCATAGCTCTCCCCACGCAGAGCACTGGTGTAAGTCCCATGTCCCTGCAGGATCAGAGGTCAGCTCTCTGCTCAAGTCACCAAAGGAAGCAGAAGCAGTGGAGACCGACACACACAATTCACCCCTTTCATTATAAATCCATTCCAAAAACACAGTATTCAGAGACATCCCACTGTAAGGATTATGAAGATGTAGAGCTCCTGGTTAGGAGCAAAATCTGAAGAGGAAGATTTCTGTTGTGCCCTGGAAAAGGTCTGAAAAAAAAGACCATATTTAATTTAATAGATTTTTTCTTTAATTAACACTTTGAGTGATCATGGTTTAAAGTCTGATATGGGTTCAAAATGCAGCTAATGTGTCTGATTTTAGTTCATTGCAGCAGTTTTGAACAGTAGCAGAATATTTATGAACTCCTACAAATCCTACCCTCAGCTGTAACTCCTGTTTCCTAATGAAAACTGCAGCTGACAAGCAGTGGCATCAATAGATTGGACAGGATAAAAATACCCAGCTGTGAAGCAGTCTTCGAAGTCTGAAGCAAAATAAGATGACTGGTTTTAGGTACTTGCTTTCCTTGTGGCTCAGTTTATTCATCCTCAGCAAATGCAGAAAATATCAGCGATTTTGCTATCAGTGCATAAGTATAGGAATAGGAAATATAAACAGATACACGGGTTTCAAACATTGATAACTACTATTTCATACTTGGTCTAAATTTAGAAATGTTCATTTCTTAACAACCTTATGGGATAGGATGAAGAGGGTTCAGAGTTGCTTATCATTCATTTGTTGTCTTTACCCCTGTCTATGCTCAATGTAATTATGTTTCTTGGTTTACATCCCACATAATTGTGATTCTTTTATTTTTTTTTCACAAGGTAAAGTTGCTATTATATTTATTATTAATCAGATTAATGTAGGAAGTTGTAATTTACTTTTTATGTAAATCATTGTATGCTTGAATAGATGCAATTAAGTTGTTTTCATTTTTATTTTTCCAAATTCATTCACTGATATAATTTTTGAAATAACTGATTTTTTCTTCATGAGGCAGACAAAAATATTTGGGGCTGAATTAAATTTGTTCCTCTGAAGAACTTTTGATTTATTTTCAGTGAGGTTTTTTTTAATTCAAATTCAAATTCAAATTGTAGCTATAATACAAAAAAAAAATTAATAAATTAAGCTATTTCAACTTTTACAAAATGCTATTCCTCTTTCTTTGTCCTTTCTTCTCTTTTGTCTGAAAAATCTTATCTTAGTTTAGATTACTCAGTAAGTCTGGCTTTGAATTGGCTTAGTTATGAAAGGTCTTTATATGAAAAATATGACCTAGTGCCCACTGGAATGCACTGGTTCAGTCCTGAGTTAGGTTCAGTGTTTACCTGTTTCTTTGCTGCATATCATTACAGTGAACCAATGTAACACCTGCAATTGTGTGAAAAAAAAAGACATTTTAATTCCAACAGAAGTTACTTAGCTTATGGGTAATAGTAAACAGGCATGTAAATAAAATTTTATAGAGATACATATATAGACACAAACCATACTAAAGTTTTAGTTAAGTAAAACAGTTAAGTAATAGTACCTCAGCTTATATACCTTAAGGATGCTCTGAATTAAATTCATACACAGCCAATGAAAACAGAGGCCCTGATGATTAAGTTGTCTTCCTCTGTCTTCCTCAACCCTACAGAGTCCTTCTGCAGTGAGCAGAGCCACACTGACTCTGATCAGACATGTATCCATATGTGCCTTCTTTCCTTCTGAAGAAATGATTTCCTTCTTTGATACTTTTGTTTACTTTTTAAACTTTATTTTATTTTTCCTTATCTTTTTTGTGCTTGGCTGACCTTCTTCAGATATTTAGTTAAGGATCATAGAACTCCCGCTTTTCCCGATACTACTTTTTTCCACTACTACCAAGTCTGTGTCCTACAAATCACTTCAGTACGTTCCCAATGCATACAACCATAACTGTTCAAGCCAAAAGCAATGATGGGCCGTGGGGTAATAGGAGAATATCAGAAGTCAACAGCTACAACAAAAGATGTTCTCTCAACTGGCACTTCTCTCCTAGACTATTGTACTGTCCCGGTTTTAATATTGGGAATAATTTATTGTTATTATCTTTTAAAAGACTGCCACTTATAGGTAAATCTAAGCTGATTTCATTGTGAATAAGGGGATTTAGTGAAATCACACTAATCTAACAGAACATAAAGAACCTAGAAAATAATAACTTATTTAGGTCTGTCAGTCTTGTGTGCTGCTCACAATAACAGGAATTAATTTGTCTGTAGCCAATTCTGCTCACGCAGCAGTTGTATACACATTTAATTCCATTATTTCATGACTTTTCATTTACACTGGTGGAGGTGAAACTATTGCTATTTGTAAATGATGTTACTCTGATTTTCATTTTTAAAAACACAACATGATGCAGAATGAGATTTGACTGTTCTTTTCATAGTTGGAAATAATAATTGAAATAAAGCACATAAAGTGGTCAAAAGTAGATATAAAATTGTATATAAATACTAACTCTGATTACCAGTTCAGAGGGTTGTATGTTAGCATTAATAACTTATTTTTTTGGACAGAATCTGTTACACAAAAAATTGCTTCTTCATGTCTTTTGAGAACTCATAATGACTTTTAAAATATATAAATTACTTGCAAGTACGAAATGGGAACATCTGTTCTATGGCCTAAACTCTCTACATGTGCTGTCATGTGGCACCAAGCCCTTTTCCCAGAGGTAGATCGTGTGCACCCAGACTATCCTTTTGAGATGTTTTACATATGTTAGCATGTGGGCATTTGTACAACCATGTCTTGCATCAATGGGTTCA
>NW_009952052.1:1043559-1150903 GCF_000747805.2 Chaetura pelagica
ATCGTGGGAAATAAACTGCTCTGACTGTAGATATAACTACCTCAGGGCTTCAGAGTCAGTTCTGGCACAGAGCACTCCAGTTCAGTCAGGCTTTGCAGACCCATTGCTGCAGCACTTTCAAAACCTTCATTAAAACTAATGGGACGTTACTTTTGAAACCTAGGAATCCTTGAATAGACTTTAGTTGAGCTTGCTACTTATATATCAAGCAAATAGTGATTTTCAAAAGCCAGAATTTTATTCTTAGTTGCCAAAAGCCATTTCTGAAATCATAAGATTTTAGTTTTTAGAAGTAATTTATTTGTTCTGAAATGTGAACGAGTACCAAGTTGAAGTAAACTTTTTGCAATAGCCCCCTTTTTTTTTTTTTTTAATAAGAAGAAAATATCAAGCTAAAATATATCCTGGAAAATGTAAAATATATTTCACAAGGTCAATACAGAATGAGTAGTCTCTGTATTGACTCTAAAGCTTGCGTTATTTTTTTCTATACTCTTCTCAGAACTGGTACCTTGTGAGCGTCAACATTAGGTTTTTGGGCTATTTAACATATTGATGACAAGGTTGAATAATTCAATTATGTATATTTTTGTGGTCTGTATAATTTTTGTGGTCAACATAGACAGTGGTTTTCTTTCCAAATTTTCTGAATTTAAAATAACTTCTATGATTTTTATATTGACTATTAACCACTTAAATGAATTTGAAATATGTCTAATCTGTTCAGAGTGCTAGTAGTGTAGGAGCCATGGTAGTCTTAAGTGCATAAGCAAGGCGAGATTTGTTAAGTAGCAGTTTTGAAACACTTTGCAGGTTTGAAGTTTGATACTTCTGTATCAGAGCTGAAAACCTGTGTGCCCAAAATCCACCTATTTTTCTCTTTTACTTTAGCTATTCTAAAAAAAATGCATTATTTCTACCCACAAACGCTTCCTCTCTTCCTCAGTACTCACAGTTCTTTATTTTCAGCTTGCAATGCGTATTGACCAGCTTTGACTAGTTGTACTGCTTTTATAGTTTTAACTCTGATTCCTGATAGGACAATCAGGATAAATACTATTCAGTTTCTAGTAAAATATTGATTCTGAATGTTCTTACCATAAATATTCCGGTACACATGCTTACAGTAGACTGTGTTTGAGAACGTGTCCTTCAAGTAACTAAATCAGAATACTTTCAGAGACCAAATACACAAGAGGCAAAAAACATAATTTGAAGCAAATTCTTTCTTGTTTGAAAATATATTTGAAGCAAATTATATTTTTGGAACTATATTATTGAGCTCCCTAGTGAGCCCATTCTTCTCCAGCCCTTTCTAGACAGCAGAGTACAGGCAATGGAAAAGATTGATAGGATATCCATGGGCAGATGTGCTAGTAGCTTTGCGGAGAATGAAAAAAATGTTCATAGTTAGGAGGGCGATGAGAGTCCAGACTTAAGCCTCTCTCAGAGAGCCATGATACACATCCCAGTTATAGGTCTCCAATGGTTAAAGTCTGCTTGCACTAAGTAAAACGCCACTAACTGCAGAGTTCTCCATGAAAGAGATACTAGTTTATCTGTGTCTGTAAACAATGTATTTACATTGAGAATTGTATCTATGTAAGTTACTGTCAGATTTCTCAGCTTTATGAGGATCACTAACTCTACAGTTCTAAATCCAGAACTAAAAAATCCCTGCTTGCAGTCTCCAGATATTCATATATGTTGACTATTGGTGTCATTTCTTCAAATGATGGACCACGATGAACTAAAACAGATTTTAGGTAACCACATAGTATATTATGCTGCTAAGCTGAAACCAGTCATGTGTGATGCATCTTGCACAGCCATTGGGGATGTTTCTTAAAGATCATTATTATGGAAATCTAAAGGGGAAGCAGCCCTAATTCTTCATAGAGTACACTTCCATTAATCATTGTGTTGGTCAAAAGGCACAGATGGTTGCAGTAATATTGCAGGAGATTAATGAGGATTTTAAAAGAAGTAATTTAAGTGTACAACATCATGAAGGCTTGTAGAAACACTAAGGATTCTAAAATCAGTTATGTTAATGCTTATTGATGAAAGACAGGCATGTCCTTCCATCTTGGAGGATTATAATACTTGAGCAGTGTCAACCCCATCATTCTGCCTAATATGAGCATCAATGTCACGTTGACTAGATTGTGTTTGATGTTGCTTTCTAATCTAATCAGAGAACTAGACCAGGAGGCACTTTGTCATGACTGAACAGAATTTCTGTCACAGTTACAGAACAGCATTTTAAAAGGTTTTAAAAAAATATATTTATTGCAAAAAAAAACCCAAGTATACCAGAGGCTCTCAGAGTAAAGTGTGTATTTTTTAGACCTGTGGAGCATCAGAATTATAGTCTCACTAATTCTAATGGATCCATTTTCTCATCCCAGTAAAGTGGTGTTTTTTAGTGTTAAGAGTAGTACATTATGACCAGATTATGCTAATCAAATACATCTGCTCTTCAGTTAATTTTTCTGCTATATTTTTTTAATATGTTTGCATTAGGTATTTGATCTGGTGTTAAGGAGGAAAGAAATCTTGCACTTCTTCTATTCTTTAATGCAGGGTTCAGGTTGAACTTCCCTGAGAGGTGATTGAGCTCAGATCTGCAGTTGAACAGTTAATTTGCTTTTATAGAGGCATTGCATGGACAGCACCTGTCAAATAAGCCAACCATGTGGTCCTCTCTGACACTATGGGCCCTAGAGGTAGGAAGGATGTATTAGCAGCTGTGTGGATTATGCAGTAAGAGTGAAGGAGAGAACACTGCTTTTTAGCCTCAGTGTGATATCTGATTCTTTAAAGCCATTAAATGAATTGCTGAGTCTGACCTGGAAAAGAGAATCTGAGAGACCAAAAAAAGTGTACTGTTTCTAAATCCAGTGAAAAAAATCTTACAGATTTAAAAAAAATCCTGAAAGATCTAGGTTCATCTAATTTTCATTGGCACTTATTGGGTAGATCTCTTTACGTGCTTTCCTCATTGAAATCCCATGCATGTATTTCTGAAGGAAGGATTTAATTCTTGTGAAAATTTGCTCTGAGGTTTACATTTTGAATCACTCATTTTCCTTCCATTTGTGTCATTCTTTTCCATTAAGGAAGAGTTATTTATGAGTTATATTTGTTAAATCCATAGATATCACCACAGTTCAGACCTTTTAAGAGGTTGGAAGTCCATTCTGGAATCTATTGAAACACTATACCTGTCAGGGGGCTGTGCCATACATAGATCTCCCGGGCTGAATTGGATGGAATAGTATGTTTGAAATTGCATGAATGTGATCGTTAACCTGCCAGTGCCAGTTTCCACAGGCTTTGTATCCTAGCAAGCAGGATATATAAACCTCTTGGCTCAGAGTAGATCTGCAGCTTTGAAAAAGACCTTCTAGACCACATCCTCAGCTGGCAGAATTTGGCCTGGCTAGGTGGAACCAGGCCAGCTTACAACAGTCTAACTCCTCTCCCTCCACTTCTCCCTTCACCTCTCCCTCCACCTCTCCTCTCCATGTACATCAAATTTAGCAAATACCCATTATGTCTATATACAAACAGCCAGCTTTGTGGTACCCCAAATGATAAATGCAATGTCCTTCCTCCATTTTTTCTTTTTATTTTGTAAAAACAATTTAGGAGACTTGAACAAGGACAAGAAAATGCTCTTAGAAAGGCATGCAATATCGTGTAGCTTCACCTAGAAACTTTGCTATTCTAAAAAAGCAAACCAAACATTCAGTTTAAGTCTGCTTAGTGAGTAGTGTTTGCAGTACCTATTATTTAAAACATCGATCCTTGTTCCTTCATACAGCTTCAGAATCTTTCACAGACTGTAAACTTCCCTATCATTAATTCACAGATAATTAATCTCAAATTTTAATAAGTGCTGCTATCATTTAGAAATTATTAGGCAACCATCTACAGGAATGTCTGCAGTAAGTAGTTGCAGGGAAAGGAAATAGGCTAGATGTCCTTGTTCATCCTGCTTTCTACAATTATCTTTGCTTGTCAGTGTTTCTACCACAGAAAGGAAAGAGAATGAAGTTACTGAATTCAAGATTAGCTTGGAAAATTACAGTTTATCCTCAGTCATCTTCTGTTGAGTCATAAATGTATAGAGCAATAAAGAGGCACACACTAGCCTCTGTGTAATATGTAGGTCGCATGCTGCAGTGTTCAGTAAAAAGAGATTGTTTATATAAAAATGTTACTATTCTGAAAGAACTACTGCACTGGCTAACTGTATCAGTAATTCAATTAATTAAATGCCAGATTAATGACAAAAGCAAAACACTTAGTGCAGAAGTAAAATGGTATGAACTATAAAAAAAGGAAGATACCAAAGTATTATTTATTATACTATGATATAAACTGTTAAAGGCTATACATATTTAAGTTATTCTAGTAGAAACATTAAAAGTATGAGAATACTAAAAGAGAATACATGTAAGGTCTTTCATTTAAAAAGCAAAAATAATTGTAGGTAATCCCCCATGTTTTCAATCTTTAATGTGTTATTACATCCATGAATCTCTGGAGAGAACAATAGGGAATATGAGGGAATTATATATGGCTGAGTTTGGAGGATTTTAATGTTGAACTCAATAGTGTACATTCTTTTATCAGTTTTATTATTTGTATTTGAATACCAACATTTTGGGATGGATTGCTTGGGAAATATTTAAATAGGAAGAATGTGAACTTCAGAGCATCTTCTGCGTACTGGTCGTGATAATTATAAAATATGTAAGATTTAGTAGAGATATAAATGAGTAAAATGGCAGTTTGGGCTTCCATTCACCACCACCACCCCCCTCCCCTCCCTTTTCCTCTGCTTAGTTATGATTCTGCAAAGCACATGTGAATACACACTACCTGCTGGGGTGACATTTTAAAGTAATTCTGGACAGGTATGAGTCACTTCACTAGTTTCACATGCTCAGTTTCTCCTGTCTAGGTGTAAGATGATGAGCAATTGAGCCCAGTAAAGCAAGTAATAGAGCTTACATAGTTTCAACATTCTGTGCACATGCAAAGTGAATAAATATTACGTCTTTTTTTTTATATTCTTCACCGACCAAATCTATAACCATTAATAAATATATTCAGATCCCACTGAAGATAATAGCTGGCATGGAGAGTCACTGCAGAGATGCACAAAGAGGCAGCAGATTACAAGAAAGTCCAGCTCATCAGGATTTGTGCTGTAATTTATGTTTTCGTTCAGTAATATTTCTTATCTCATGTCAATGAAAATAGCAACAATAGTGTTAATCCAGTCTGATTTCCTAGGAGAAAATAGGTCTCCCTAGAGACAAATACAAACTAATTACCTATGTACAATATGTTGACTGTTTAGAATACATAATTATTTTTCATAATTTTTTGAAAGATGAGAGTACATACCTATGTGTATTCATATACATATGAGTGTGAGAGAAAGGAAATCTTGTATCTAATTTATTATAGATGTTAATGTCTCTTGTTTTTTTTTTTATACTTGATGAAATTCAGGAATGCACCACAATCAAAAAATGATTTTGCTAGTGCAGATACTATTGCCTTTCATATTTCCACTATTAAAATCCTCTCCATGTTTTCATGAGCAGTAGGATAGCTTTCAGCATAGTGTTCATTAATACAGCTCAGTTCAGATCTTAATTTACTCTGGTGACAGAAATTATTCCAGTCACAACTGGTCAAAGCTCTTCTATACTACTTTGGAAAGACAAAAGAGGACTTATTGGAACCAGGTTCTTCATAGGAAGTAGGCAAAGACTGTTTTAAGAACATTTTCCACATTTCCTGAGAAGACGTTCCCATGGAAATCTAATTGAGCTAATAGCTATGTTACCATTTTGGCAACTTGCCTGCCTGGTGAGGGAATCTCATTTTAAGGGGTTCCCATAGAAAGCTATAGCTTAGGTCTCTGCTGCAGAGTGATGGTATTCGCTGATGCCTGCAGCTCTGTGTCCTGTCAATGCAGCATTTGGGAACAGGTTCATCCTTGTGGAGCCTGGGTGCCCTGCTGCTGTGAAGCAGGGCTGGAGACAGGGAATGAAGTGTGACTGGGATTTTCGTCTATTTTCTCATGGGGTTTACTATAAGGGAAAAAGAAAAGCAGCTCATGTTTTGTTTGGTAATTTTTTTTTTTTTTCCCTTTAATTTGTTACCTATGAAAGAACAAAAACAACAACAAAAAAGCAAACAAAAACTTCTCTGTCCTTTGAATGTAATGGGTTTTTTTTTTTGTTTGCTTGTTTACTTTTGGTTTGGTTTGGTTTGGTTTTGGTTTTGTTTTGTTTTTTCATTGGGTGTTTTTGTGGGGTTTTGTTTTTCTTTTTTGGGGGGGTTGTTTTGTATTGTTTTGTTTCTTTGTAAGGTTGGGTTTTTTGTTTATTCTTTTGGGGATTTTTTGTTGGGTTTTTGTTTGTTGTTTTTTTTTTTAATATACGAGGAGTAGTTGTATAATGAAAAAGACCTGGCTTCTCAATTCAATGCAAAATCGTGCTTTTAATTCAACACACATTCTGCCATCTAGTGACCAGAAGGAATTGTACTGACCAGCTGCAATTGTGAGAAGCCCAAAGTACTGCTACTACTGCATATTGCAATATTATCTTTGTGGGAGAAACTATAATACGGACTACAAAGACATCAAATCTACAGAAAGCTTCTTCAAGCTTCTGAAAGTCTGCAATTAATCAGATCTACTGAATTTAGTTGATAGTTCTGTCTCAAATTAATTTAAACAATCTGGTTCTTTACCTATTTCTACAGCCCTCTAATTTCTTCATTTTCTCCTCTGCCTCATTTTCTTCCCCCTCACCTGGGACTTACATCGACATTTTACATAATTTCTGGGAAAAACATGGCACAGAGAGGATGTTATGCTACCGCACATAGACAGTTTGCATTAATGCACATTCTGGATGCAAGACCTTTGATATTCATTCTGTAGTCTAGAGAAATTGAAAACACTCATTTGTCTATTTACAGTTCAGGAGTGGGTAGGATAGTATGGCGTGTACTGCTGGAGAGCTGTGGGTGAGAGCAGAAAATGACAGTCACTTTGGGGAATTGTTTGCCTCGTCTTGCTTTTAATGTTCTGATCAGGGAGCTGTGCACCATCTCGGTTTCCAGGCAGTCCAGTACAAGCTGAGGATGCTCGGCAACTCTCAGAGGTTGATTTCATTTTACACAGCCTGAAGGAGTAACCCAAAAGGTCTCAGGATCACATTTTTAAGTTCAACAGTTCATTTGTTGTCGTCACCAACTATAATACTGAAAAAGACTTGTTTTATGAATACCAGTGTGACCTGTGCCACCAGTAGTACAATTCATACTAGATATTACACCTATAACCAGGTCACTACACATGCTGTGTGACATTGCCATGAAATGTGACATAAAAATAACTATAAGAGCCAAAACAACAAGGTTTATAATGTCAACTGATTACTAGGATATATAAATAACAGCCTTACAAATATTATTAAACAATCTAGGTAGAACCTTGCAAAGCTGGTATTTTTCTTTCGTATTCCTCAGTCTTCCTACTTTGCATTTTTATACTGTTAACAGATGTTTTTTTCTTTATTCCTACAGAGAGCACATGACACCTCTCTTCTCTCCTTAAAACATACCTACGTTGGCTGCAAGATCTTAGCTTCTCTTTTAAAAATTGAAAAGGTTACTCAATAGAAATAAAAAATCCTATAATATAACATAAAAATAAAAGTAAAGCCAATGGGACTACAGATAAGAGTTGTAAAAAATACTCAACTGTAACTGTAACTTTGGAATTTTGGAAATCATTGTGTTGGGTTTTTTTCTCTCCTAGAAGGCATGGAACTATCTTACAAGCTTCAGAGTTATATGTAAAACTAAATTATAAACCACATGCATATTAATACATGTACATTGCTAAAATGCATTTAAGTATTGGTCCATTGTGTACAGCTGAGGAGAGGAAGAGCACTCATCCCATTGCAGGAAACTATTGTACTTTCATAGCCACCAAAGGACCTCTGACATCAGGATAAATTCTCAGATAATTAACCTCAGATTTTCTACCCCAAATACGTGGAGTATGTTATGATTTCTTATAACTCATGATATGGTCAAAATTATCCATTCAAGGTTCCCCATAATGCTATTAGTTATTTGCATTTTGAGGTATTTGAGTTCTATTCTTATGCAGGTATATTATAGCGTTAACAATGTAATAAAAAGCATTAAAACACCTTTATGTCTCAAGGCCTAACTTAGAGTCACACTGGTGACTTCTGGATTAGGCCACATACCTGTGCCCTGCTGAAAAGATTTAATGAAACAATCTCACTAATATCAATGTTTGAGGTAAACGCAGAGGAGGACTGTCCTGTTTCACCCAGGGGAAAATTAGGACACGCATCACCAAAAAAATCTGTTGCAAAAATGGTATCTGCAAGAATACCTTATTCTTGTTAGAAAACTTATTTTCAGTAGCAAGAGCTAGGTAAGAAGAGTGAGGGTTATAGGAATTACTTTACTCAGAATCTCAGTTCTAGCATCCTATATTAAATACCAGACATTAGGTCTTGAATCATGCTGACTTGACCTTGCAGGACACCTCTATGCCAGATACTCTCTAGAGTAAGATGGTTTCTATCACCTTTCCCACACAAACAGATCCTTGAATCTACTGTGCCATTTAGTCACACTTTAGGCTGACTTGGGTTAAAATGCTTTTCCAGCCCAGAAAGCATTTAATTACGTCTCCTCTGTGAAGTACTGAGGGAAAACAAATGTGCAACTGGTTCATCTTCTGCGTTTGTTATGTAGCTGTGATCTGAAAATGAAGGAAAGTTTTGTTCTATTCAGTATTTATTGAAAATCATGGCGGTCACTTAAGTAAGATATTTTATTATTAAATGCTTCATAAAAAGTGCATTACTGTTGAGTCTTTTAGATTAAATAATTTTGAGAGCACTGTTTGTACTTACAAGCAGAAACTGGACACTTCTGATCCCATTACAAAAATGTATTTGACCCCTACTTTTCTTTTTCTATGAGACCTGAATTTTAATGAGGCCTGAAAGTCCTCACTCATGCCAGTACACTGCATTTCCTGTTCCTGCTTTTGTTCTCATTTGGTTAAATACTTCAACTGACTATGAGAATGAGATAAGTCTGGTTCCATCTTTTGACAAAACTTGTAACAGAATATTTTTTATCTTTGTTATGAAACGTTCATCTTTAATATATATTTAGATATTTACTATATAAATGTTTAATATATCAAAGGGAGATTAGTTGAAAAGTGCATCTCAAAGACCATCAGCAATAATTGAAGATAATTTAATGTGTAAATTAAAAATGTGTTGTCGCTAAGTGGAAAAAAAAAAAAGTCGAGTCACAAGTAGATCCTGCATCAACAACTTCTACTTTATTTTGCTTGGTGGTACTCAGGAGTAACTCCATCGTTGTTAATGGAGCTACACTGGGCGTAAACCACAATCCAGAAAACTGATCTCCCACACTTTCCTTTGCCTCTTCACCAGAGGTCTCTGTCCTGCAGGATGCTGCATGTTCCTGTGCCCAGCACAGGATGCTGCAGGACTGGGAGCGGAGCATTCACCACCACCATGTATGCCTTGGGAAAGCCTTCCTCTAGCAAAGGTCTTCCATTATTGCTCTCTGTAACTTAAAAAATCAAAATAAATCTTCTGTAAAAATGGTGCTGTATCCTCTAAATTGCCTGACAGGAAGGCAGTGTGCAGGCAGAAAACTCAGAGCAAATGTGCCTTGCTTTCTCAGCCTCTTCAGGGGAAAAGCTACATAAAGTCTCTTGTCCTCCACCATGCTGTCAATTACAGTTTAAAAGGTAATTGTATTGCACCTTTGAAAATTGTAGAAGTATCATTCTAATCTTAATTTGTATTAGAATATTGATTGTAAAACTTCAGTGATAGTAAGACATTTCCCACAGAATAAAAACCTGTCTTAAATCAGAGGAGTTGTAGAAGAGGTGTATTTTGTTCAAATATATTCACAAAATTTTATAACATGGATATGCTAAAATACATATATGTACATATAGATAAATACATAAATATATACATTATATATGAATATATATAATACAATTAGCTTTTATGTGTGTTTCTGGGATGTACTAAAATGTTGAATGTTTAATTCTCAAATTATATTTTATTTAATAGATTGTAAAATATTCTCTTTAGCATGCAAACTGTATTGGTGTTCTCGAATAATTTAATTTATATTTTAAGTGATGCCATTAATGAATATTTACAAAAAGAAATACTAATTTGAAGAAATATATTAATAATAGAAAGAAAAAAACCCACTCTCTCTGCCAACTAACTCCTTAAAAATATCTTTTCCTTTTATTATTTATTTACTCTAAATAGAAATTTAAATATGTGAAATCTATTACTTACCAAAACAATGTGTTTGCAAATAATATTAATCAGTAGCCTTTACATCCTATAGAATGTTTTGCACCTTTTGAGGCAGGAAGGTAAGTTTTATGATAATCATGACTTGACAAATTAGGGAGAATTTTGAATTTTGCATTTGCAAGGTAACCTTGCAGCAGAAAGGTATTTTTTAATGTTTACGTTCCTAGTGCTTCACACACCTTCTGCCTCATCAGAAACTTCATGCAGTTGTAGTTGAAGCAGTTTAAATGTTAATCCACAGTTCCCAACACATGCTTCCTAAGTTAGAGTCCCAACAGAAGTGAATATGTAGCATCAAGCTGTGGACAGGTGTGAGTTCCCAGGAGGGCCATAGGGAACTGAGCTGAAGGCACAGCAGTCCCCCTATGAGTGCAAGGGACTCTCCACATTTTGTCACAAAAAGGAAAAATAGACTCTGAGTAGAAGGCTCAGAGGTTTGTGCAGGACCGGGGAGGGAAAAATGCAGCAGCGATAGGATAAAAAATGAGGCAATCTTGTCTCCCCTAATGTGGGCCTGTATATCATTGATTTTTATGTCGATTTCCCTATTAAAATCAATGGGGACTTCTTTTTAAAAACTGAGGGCAAGAGGAAACTTGTAGTTTTTATAACTGAGAGGCTTCAGAAAGGATAACATGCAGAAGCATCTGTTCTGCTGGATTCAGCCTAAAAATTAAGCAGTTTGTTGGCTAAATTATTATTGCTTTGCATTTCCACCATTCCCAAAAATGACTTGTTGTCTTTGTTGAAGGCTTCATCAGCCTGAAAGATGAGTGCAGAAATAGAAGTCCTCTGGAGGAACAGCAGGCTCTGCTGTAGAACAGCAATGTCTAACACTGTCACAATCATTTTCTGGTGTGGTTTCTACTGATTCAAAATACAGGAATAAAATGTCTGCATTTGAATAATTGTTTTTGTCCCATGTCATGCAGCTGTTTTATAGTATGTGTCAAAACATTGACTGTTGGTTCATACAATAAAATTATGTTTGCAAATCTGCAGACAAAAATTTAAATATTTATTAAAAGATGAGTATAGCAAAGTTAAGTTGATGTTAACTGCCATGATCACTCGCCTGACTCTTACCAGCAACTTCCAGGTATGTTCAGGAACATATTGCATGAGACAGTATGTGACTTTTGAGAAATGTCTACACACAAGCTTTCATAAACCTTTATTCTGTCTTTAGAATTTGGAATGATGGGAGATCATACAATTAAAAGTCAGCGACCTCGATCTGTTCATGAGAAAAGGGTCCCTCAGGAACAAGCTGATGCTGCTAAATTTATGGCACAAACTGGTAATACATCAGTTACATTTTTCTATTTACTGTTGTTAATTTTAGCAAAACCACTGCATGTTTCCATAATCTTTTGCTGCATATTTGTCAGTTTTCTAAGCTGATACTTTTTTTGAATCATTTATTTATTTTTTTTCACCAGTTAAGTCCATAAATAAAGTAGCTGAGAATTAGGTAGATGATACCAAAACATGGATTTTAGTGTGGATACTGAATAATTTCATGTAAGCATGAAGTTCTTTAGTGGTAGAAGCAGTATCACACATACAAGACACAGGACAGCTTACTGTGACATATTACATTTTTTACAAATAAGATGTTAAGAACATGCTTCAGAATTTCTTTACAAATAGACTGAGGTCTAATCCCAGCTTTAGCCATTTATCAAATTAATTACTAGGGTGACTCTAATGTGCATACATTCAGCATTTACTATCTTTGGCCCAGTACAATGCTCTATTCTCTAGCTTCCAGATTCATAATTGCTAAATGAAATTGGATGTAAGTAGTTTTTAATTGGATGTGCAAGTTATCTAACAGCTTTTAATCTAAAACATATTTTCTAATTTTGTTTAAGCAACTTCATCTTCTTGAGATAAAGTTACAAAAATGATACTACAAACCTAGAGCTGAAGTAATTATTAAAAAAAAAAGCACGACAAAAACAAAAAACTAAACCAAACTAAACCAAAAACAACAACAACAACAAAAAACCCAAACAAAACAACCCAAAAAATCAAAACACCAAAAGCAGCTTGTTTACCAACAGTTGCCTTTTAGGTCAATGACAAAATTTCAGTGGTGAGTTCAATTAAGCTCTCATACACCAAAACTATTGCCCATTTTAACATCAGTAATGATCTGTGTATCTGCTGGTAAAATCTAACTCTCCCTACACATTCCATTCCCATAAGTTACTGTATTGAAAATCTTGTGCCCCATAATTATTGTATGGATTTGAAACAACTGATCTGTATTCCATAGCTACTAACATAGAAAATATGCCTGCGTCAATCATACATAATGCTTCCAATTTTATATTCACTTTAGTAAAAGATCTATAATTGCTTCTATTTATATTGCATGTTGACTTCCTTAGTAGTAGGGTGCTTTACTTAACAGATTTGCAGAATGCAATGTATTAAATAATCTAAATACATATATAGCCAATCAGTGTAGAACTGTTTGGCAAAAATTTTAGAAGGAAAAAGTCTGTTTCCCTTGTATTAATCTATAGGACTACTTTTATGGCTAACTCCCAGTAGATGCTGCTGTAAGGAAATGTAGTAGAAGAAGGTAGCCTAGAACCCTCTTGGTCTCCATGCAGCTTTTGTTTAGGCAAGTAGAATTTATTACTTACATTCCTAGCTCAGGCTGATAATGTTAGTTGCTTACTGCATAAGAATACTACATACACTACATAGACCTTGCTTTTATGCTGTTTCTTGAATTCATACAATTACTCCAAAAAATAGGTAAGATGATCTGGTTTATTTCCTCATATAAATACCTAATACTTTCATATTATTAGGTAAAACTTGTATCTGATCATTTCTAGTCATGCATTGCAGTGCTTCTATTAAGTGTATTAGAGAACTGCATTATAAATGCAGCACCCTACTATCACCTCCTCCTAGATTGTGTGTGTGGAGTTGGAGATGAACATTCAGCATTATACAAGCTTGATTTTCAAAGTCATGTTCTGAAAGCATGTGACATGTATCAGCAGAGCATATAAATTTACATCCCCAACTTTTAGGAAATCTGTATTTTACATATTATAGGTTGACACATTTTAAGTAATGCTGTGCTCTTTTTGGACATACTAATTTTCATCTCTTCTTCATTTTGATTTTCCTTTGTACTGATCATTGCATATTTTCTTCATCTCTAATGCATTCATTTTCTCATGATGAATGTGATAGCTTCTTAAACTGATTAATAAGGTTTTTTTCTAACGTATCTATCTCATTAATTTACCCATGTACCAAGAAGACTAATAGACTTTAAAGTAAACAGAAACTGAGTTTATGAGGTGATGTATTTTAAGCCTGTTTAATATTTTAATCTGTGTAATAATTAAACAGATGCAAAAGTGCTATAGAATGTTTGTATGGTTTAAAAAGGCAGAGACAGGAATGCAAAATTGTCCTGGAGAAGATTTAGGAAAAGCATGTAATACTGTTAGAGTCTCAGGCTTAATCCACTGAATTTTGTTGGGAAAGGAAGAGGTTTAAAATTTGGTATTTAAATATGTATTTTGCTGGGTTTTTTGTGAGTGATTTGAGGCAGTAAAAAATTTATTTTAAAATAATAATAATACTGTGTGAATAATTTATTGTCCTATATTTGTCATTTTATGTGCTTGGACTGATCCTTCCCTTAGGTGTTTTGGGATTTAGAGAGTATAATAAAGGTAAGTGTTACACAGATCAATGAGGCCTTCCATACAGTAAGTTATGTTTCCTCTTACATGTTGAGCAGCAGGGGACAATAAGGACTTGGTAGCTTGCCAATGGTTAATTTAAGATTGTGGGTTTATTACAACAGATATAAAAGTGTAATAGTTCTCCAGTAACTTAAAACTAGAAGACAAAGAACAAGTAGCGATTTTGCAAACTTTATTTCAGAAAAGAAAAAAATGGAAAAGACAAAAAGAAAATAAGATGTATTTGCAAATTATGTAGGCAATCTAGTTTTTTTTCTAGAAAATAAGTATTTATTGGCTTAAATTAAAGATGGTTAACTGTAGTATGATATGACTATAAAAATGTTTCCCTCCTTTAAAATACTTTAAAATAAGTAATAATTATACTGGAAGCAGTAAAAAATACTCTGACAAATTAAAAATTACAAAAAAAATACAATGTATTGTGCAGAAGGAAGCAAAGTAGTTGGTGAGATAAGTTGATTATCTTGTCTGATTTCACTCTTTTTGCACCATACATCATGTTAGTGTGGAGGATCTTGCTCCAGCAAATGTTTAAGTGTTCTCTCCTTTATGTATGTCGAAGTAAAATGCTAGATTATACCTTTTGTGAATGGACAGTACATATATGCTCAGAACACTTAATAATTAATATTAATTTTGAAATTCACTTGATATAATCACACTTTTTAGTATCACGTTGCTGCTATTTTTCATGGTATTCCAAGGGTTTAGAGCAACTTTTTATCACTTTATAATATCTGGAATTTCAAATATTTAATACTTCACTTCTGTATTTTATTAGCTATGCACTGTCACTGAGTCTGTGTTGGAGAATGGATAATTTACACTGAGAATATATGACTGTTTTACATAATGAGGAACATTTTGAGAAGCATAGCTTTGACTTTTTCTGCTGTTTGACCTTTCATCTAAACTATTTTAACAAAGACAAAGTCAAACTTCAAACGTGTAGGAAAAGACAAAAATATTAGCCTAGAAACCTGTAGTAATACAACTATTTTTACCAGGCACATAGGGCTTATAGAACACGTTGTATAATTGTTACTGTCTACCTAGATATTAGGTATATTTATCATGTTAGACCACCTAACCTGAACCCAAGCCATGTAACAATCTAATCAAAATGCTAAATTTGTCTCAGAAAAATTATTTAACAATAATCAGTGATTAAATGCTTATTTTTTTCATCTAAAAAGTAAAGAAAATTACTACAAAAAACACTTGGGAGAATATTTGTTTGCAAAAAATCTCATGTTTTTTTTTGTCTCTAGAAATTGTTGTAACTGTATGCAATTTTATGAAAAGCGGAGGGATTTGTTTGCTAATTATAGAGCATTCTGTCTTGTTACTGAATAAGAAGCACATTGCTTTAAAAAATATTTAATAGCTTTAGTATTGTTTCTTAGAGGACTAGCAGAGACAAGCATTTTGCAAAGGTTTCATGTTTGGCCTACAGAAAGGAAGAAAAAAAACAAACAGAGCTTGGACAGATACTTACTACAAAAGCACAGTTTCAAGGAACAGGATATCGATTTCTGCATTCTTAGAAATAGCAACAGTCTTCCTGGTTTGCAGACATTCCCTTTGTTGTGGCCAATAGCAAAATTTTGGAAAACTAGATGTATATTGAGATAACTCAAATTTTAACCAAGCTATTCAAGACTGAAGGTTGCATCATGCCACTGACACTAAAGGAAACAAATGTGTTTAAAAAAGGTAACTTAGGTTTAAAAAATCAAGAGGGTAACAGAGGCTTCAACATGCCCTTTTATATTGATTCTTAATGGAATTGTTGAGTGAGGTATATGCGCATTATTTTTGCATTTACTTTCTGAGAATACTCAGGGGTTCCAGTTTTCTAAATCTTAATGCCTTGGGGAAAGGAATTTCAGAATTGTGTGTGTGACTGTTCACGGAACTTAAATCTGAAGCAATCTTTCGTGAACATCCATGGAAGAAGACTTTATGCAGTACTTGCTTTGAAAAAAAAGAAATAACATAACATGCTATCTCTCAACAATTAAAAAAACTATTACACTCTTCAAAGGTAGGGTATTAATATATCACATCTGACAGTTTTTAACACTGCAGTGTTATGTAGTGTATGTGCTATATGCAGCAATGAGGTCTAGCACACCCGTAGGTCAAAAGCAAGGAGCAGATCTGGGTATTAAATGAACAAACCAAAGTTCCCATCCTATTGTTTATATTGAAATTTGGTAAGCAAAGTGCTTCTTTTTTTTCCAGGGAACTTCTCTCAAATGCTAGATGACTCACTTTTGCTGAAGAAAATAAAAGAAATTAGGAGGTTGTTTTGTCTTTAATCAGAGTTCCCTTATTGTTAGAGTTCCTCAAATTATTACCTAGCCTTCATTCTGGAGTCATAAGGATAATTATCAAAGATAAATCCTTTACTATTATATTAAAGAGTTGTCTGTGTTCTTTTAGCATCTTGAGGGCGGTGTTGTTTCTAAAATGTTGAAGGGCAGTAGTTCTTATAAAGCTGTAAATGATGCTAAGTGATCAAAGTGTTTCCTCTGACAGACGTTATGTGACTGCAGCTTTGTAGGTGTCTTTATTTTCTATTCATTGCACATTTTCACAGCTGCTTTACTTCATGAACTTTTAAATATTTATTTTGGTGCAGTACTTTTTTCTTTGATTTATAAGAGCAAACGATAACGAGCTTCAGCAAAAAGAAAGTCTCATTAATACTTATGTCTATATTCATGTTTGTTTGTTGTCTTGAATACAGGTGAATCTGGTGTTGAAGAGTGGGCCCAGTGGAGTACGTGTTCAGTTACTTGTGGTCAAGGGTCGCAGGTGCGAACCAGAACTTGTGTATCACCTTACGGGACACACTGCAGCGGCCCTTTAAGAGAATCAAGGGTTTGCAATAACACTGCCCTCTGTCCAGGTAGTGTTAGCAGCCAATAAATAAAATTGTGGATGTTTTTGAACTGTGTAATGATAAGAATTTGAAACTATATCTTATTATTATTGACATGAATTTCATAAGTTCTGCAATTGTTTCAGCATTTAGAATACTATTCCTAGGCAAAGGGCCAAACAATGTTCTGTGCACAGGAATGTCTTCACAGACTTTCCTTTGCATTGTTCTGGCAAGAAGGTGCAACAGTTACCCGTCAAGGGAAGAAAGACCAGACAAAAAGGAACTCTTTTACATCTGACACAATGTAAACGTCATCATTATCTTGCATCACAGTTTTCCTACACCTTTTGCCTCAGAGATCTGGAAATAGTTGGAGTTCAGCAGTAGCTATATGCTAAGGAGAAGAGACAGGCATGTTCTGGTTAGTTGCTGAAAGAGCCTTCCTTGTTTATTTAAACTTCAGCTGTGGATTTGATTGAACTGGGATGGGAAGCAAAAGGGAAGTTATATGCCCCGTGACTACATTAATTTTCCTCTGCTGTGTCTGAAACACAAAAAAACATATGCCTCCCTTCAGATGCACTAGTACTTCAGCTGTTTGTAACATTTGATCCCAAGAAAGGTGGTGAGCCATCTTCAGGGGAAGCTCACTCCATTTTTGAGGTAAACTAAACTGTCATACACAGAGAATCCCCTGGCCTTTATTTCGGTAAGTAGCAATGTATAGAATTAAACCCTCAGATCGTTACTGTGTGTTGAAAAATACTGAAAGGGAGGTGTGTATGTGATCCCATCAGAGTTTTTGTAACAGCAATATACGCATTTAGCGGATCTCTGTGATGGAAAGCAACTTAAAAGATTGTCTCTAGATAAACCATCACTGTAGTAAAAACTGCTCTCAGCACCTAATGCTTTATAACTGTGCTTTAGGTAAGCAATTCACATGGCATTTTCTAATATTTCAGGGTAGAAACCCCCACACAGGGCAGAATTTGATCATCACATCACTTGATGTGCTTCAAAACAAAAATGGCAGCTATTTCTGAAAAGGTTAGGCTAGCTTACATTCTGCTGCAGGTGGGATATGTTGCAAAACTCTCAACTTAAAAATGCAAGAATTTTAAGTGAAAAAAAACAGAACTATAAAAGTAAACAAACATTCCTCTGAAACTGTATTAAGTATAAGCATGAAATCACAGTCCAGCACTTACTGTGGGATGCAGTTCTGTCTACTTTCTTGCTCATTTTCTATTACCTATGAAGAGGAAAGACATTTAAATCACCTAATTTTACAGAATTTTATCTTCATTCCCTCTAGTAAGGAATGAAAACAAAACAAACAAACAAAAAAAAAATCATGTAAAGCAAAAGCCAAGGTAATTAATTTTCTGTCCAAGTTAAACTTAAAAAAAGCTGATTCTTAAAAATTCGCATTTTCTGGCAAACTTCCAAACACTGCTCACACAAAAAGAGTGCTCCGTGTTTCTCATGTCACAAAGGATCTCTTTCCTTATGCACAAACTCCCACTTCAGGGTACAGCTTTTGTTTCCAGATGCCTGAGCAATGGCTATCTATTCTCACTGGCTAACAGTGAGAATGCCAAGATATTTTCCTTTTCATATCACCATGATATAGTCTGATAATCTTTATGTGTTTTGAGTTACCTTTCCAAAATAATTAGTGTTCAGGGTTTAATCTTGCATGTTGTTTCTCATAATTACAGTAACCGTATTAATATATCTTCATCTCTGTCTGGCTACATGGTCACAACTGTGTGGCAGTGTGCAAGACGGCAGTTTAGAAATGTTCTTTTCGCAGTCACAGCTGCATTATTTTTTCAAACATCTCTTCAATTACCAGCCAAAATATCATCTGTCCTCATTATGTAATCTGACCCACAGTTGCACAGTTCAGGATTATCCCTAGTCCATGCATAATAACATGCATGGTTTGTCCACTAGTAGAATTAAAACACGTTTGACAAAACAATCCAAACATGTGCATACATAGGCAGGGTCTGGCGTTGTTACCCAGACCTGCATAACTCATTCCATTCAGTTTTTGGACTCTGATAAATAGAATAAGATTTTATATCATAGAGTGTAAAGTAGAAGCAGTACACATATAAATAAGTGAACAGTGGTCTCTCCTCATAAGCTATGAATACACAATCTGCTTGGACATATACATTACATGTTTACATGATCAGTAAAAGGAGTGGAAAAGGTGGCATTTTGAGAGCTGGAATAGTGTTGTCTAATCAAAAAGTTGTCCCTTCAAAATAAAAAAGTATGCAGAGTGGCCTCCTGGCCTACATTTCAAGAATGTGTCCAGAAGCTTCAAAGAAACCTGCTAAACTTGCAAATACTAAGGGAAGCTTCCAGAATATTTCCATCTGTAAAATAATGAAAGAACCATTCTTTATATAATTTTTTGTTTATTTATATTTGTTCTGGATCAATACTATTTCAGGGGCAGGAGTCCATTAGATAATTCAGTCTATAGCCTTCTAGAAGAGTGCAGCAGAGCAGGCAACAAATCACAGATCAGGTTACCATTGTTGACACTTGTTCTTCTGTGAGCAAGTACATCTCAGAGCCTGTTGCTACAGTGCCACTGATTCATTTCAGTTTAGTGGATCATTTCTAACACAGCTAAAACTTCAAGGATAAAGAACGTGGAATTTCCATACTTGAAGATCATCTCAATTAGTTTTTATTTCTCCTTCTCCATTGCCTTCAACAGCTTTTACCACAAAATTTAGCTGAAGCTCAGCACTCAGTTTATGGGTTAAGCAAGACATGGCAGGACTAGGAATTCCCTAAATTATTTCAAGTATTTGCATGCTCAAAAGCTATGTTTTGGCTGGTGTGATATGCTAAGACTGCTTTACTCATCTCTTTTTTTTTTCTTTTTTTCTTTTTTTTCATAGGGCTCACATCAATGAACTTTAGAGATATTGCTGAAACATTGCACATTTTGATATAATCTGTGCCTGCACAGTACGCTAACAAAATTGTTACCAATAACCCCTATGTTTTTTAATTCCTATAGTTTTTTTGTTAGTAATCTATGCTCTGGAAGTTCAGGCCTTCACTTAAGAGGAAGAAAATAAGAGTAAGGAAAAGTTAGGTTTATAATTAGAAAGAGGCATGGCAGAAGTATAGTAGATGTATGGCTTAAATGTCAAGGTTAGGGGACAGCTATAAGAAAGTTTGCTGAGTTTACTTATTATGAATTTAGGAAAGATTTTGTACTGGACAATTCAAGCTATATTAAAGGAACCTATAGTTCATGATTGAGTTTAACTGTGCACGCAAACTCCTTCATTTAATTTTAAAAATTCCCTTAATGTAGCATCTGCTTAGATGCAGTTATTTACCACATTAATCCATGATACCACTCACAATGAAACATAAATGATTATAATAGCTTTCTAATATCTGTTAAGTTTAAAGCTGAACAAATCAAAATCATTTAAACCCCAATAAAAAATCCCAAAATATGCTTGTAGGATGAAGGCCAGCATGGCCTCATGCCTCCTCCCACTTCACAGCATTTGCATATTGTGAACACTGTGGGTGTTCATTTCAATATGATTAGGTTCACAGAGTGGTAGAGAGAAGAGAAAGATGTTCTGCAGTAATCCAAACTCGTTGTACTAGCAATGTTTTTGACAGATAAATTGGCAATAATCTGAGTATTTTTATCCCAAATAATGAATCTTGCATCTGAAACTGTTTTACAGAAAACAGTAACTCCTCTGTGGGCCAGTTCTCCATATGGTGTAATTTGGCATAGCTCATCTGGCTATAATTCATCAGATGTTATAGGGTTTTTTACATTTAGAAAATGGTATTAAAGAAAGAAAAGGTAAATGAAATATCAGAAAAAATATTTAAAGGTAAGAAACTGTGAAATAAGATGTTCTTTTAAAGCTTATCTGGATATTGGGCACTCCTGTGGTGCATTGACCAGATACAACTTGATATTTTTTTCTGATGTTGTTTGTTTTCTCAATGTTATGCATTTTCCATCCTTAACTGTATTACATATCTTCATACATACATAGTTTCAGATATACAAGTCCATACATATAAGAAGGTACTGTGAAATGTTTTACTTAATGAGCTAAAATTTGTCACAGAAGATGATTTTGGACACACCTTACTTTAAACCACAGTCCCATAAAGTGAAACATTTGGTTTTGTCTTATGCTCAGATGCAAAATTAAGGAAGTATTATTCACTCTTGCCAGGAAAGACATGCAACCTTTTGGCTCAAAACAAAATCTTTAAAGAGCCCTTCAGCACATTTTTTTATCATATTTAAATGAAGACAACTAACATAACATTTTGATAATATCAAATCAAACTGTAAATTAAACAGTAGACTTAAACACATATGTACCCTGAAAAAGCTTAGGCTGTGTATACATAGTGTCAGATCCTTTCTAATTTGTTTTCTTATACAGAACACTGTTTTCTAATTTTGATTAATTTTTATTTGCTTTGTTTTGTACTTTTTAAAGTTCTTCTTGCACCTGAGCATTACAGTCAACCACTGTAGGATCAGAAGATTAAATTATATC
The DNA here is from genome assembly GCF_000747805.2 of Chaetura pelagica. Lineage (NCBI taxonomy): Eukaryota > Metazoa > Chordata > Aves > Apodiformes > Apodidae > Chaetura > Chaetura pelagica. The sequence continues at coordinate 1,065,281 of NW_009952052.1, forward strand.
GTTGTTATTACTGACTGCTGTTTGGAATCTGATCTGACGAATTGGTTTCTCATTAATTTTTCTCATATGATAAAAAAATAATTGTAGTGAGATATGTCTGGATTCAGAATCCAGTACTTTGCCAGAGAGAAAAATAATTCTCAGCTTTAGTGCCCCCAGCACAAGAAAGATGTGGACCTGTTGGAACGTGCCCAGAGAAGGGCCACAATAATGATCCAAGGGCTGGAGCACCTCTCTTATGGGGACAGGCTGAGGGAGTTGGGGTTGTTCAGTCTGAAAAAGAGAAGGCTCCGGGAGGACCTTATAGTGGCCTTCCAGTACCTGAAGGGCCTACAGGAAAACTGGGAAGAGTCTTTTTATAGGGGCTTGCAGTGAGAGGACAAGGGGTAATGGTTGTAAACTGAAAGAAGAGAGATTCAGGTTAGAGATCAGACATAAATTCTTCAGTGTAAAGGTGGTGAGACACTGGAACAGGCTGCCCAGAGATGTTGTGGGGGCTCCATCCCTGGAGGTGTTCAAGGGCAGGTTGTGGCTTTGAGCAGCATATTCTAGTGGAAGGTGTCCCTGTGCATGCAGGGGAGTTGGAACTCAATGATCTTTAAGGTCCCTTCCAAAACAGAAAATTCTGTGATTCTGTGATATGCCTGGATCAGAGGAGCTGTGTACATATAATACCTGCTGACAACAATCAAACATAAAAGATTATTTGCAGATATAGTAATCAATTTACTAATTTTAGAAGAGTTAGGTTCCTAGTTTTGGGAAAATGTCACAGTTATTCAAGTTTTCTAAAATAACTAGACTAAAATCTGTCACTTTTACATTAATTTGGAATGTTCCTGAGTGTTGGTTTGGGGTTTTTTTTGGCTAATATAATGCAGATTGATGTGATACTTAGAATAATTTTAATAAACCTAACCATGTAGGACATAGAATAATTATTGAGCTTTTTGATCGCTTGCACCTGACCAACTAAATAAACTTCCACCAATTGAGATGTTATCTTGTGGGTTAAAATCTTCCCCGAATGAAACTTAGTGGGTTTTTGTCAGGTACAATTTTTCAGAAGTTAGCTAACAAATGTTTACCTCAACACAGCATCTGAAATGTCAGTTTTCCTTGCATTTAATGAAATGCAATAGAATTTACCTACATGCAGAATTTCCCTTCATCTTCCTGATGATGTTGTAATAAAATGCCACTGAGCTGAACCTCTTTCCACATTGCAGGCAACTGAATTTCACCTCACGAAATGTTATTCTGATCCCTACAAGAAAAGGGTTTTATTTGTAGAAACTGGGCAGGTGATACAAGCCTTCAGGGCAAATGAAGTTATTTGACAACATGAAAAGTTCTTTCACATTGATGAAAAAAAGTGAGGACAAACCAGAAAATCTGTATTTTGTGTAATGTTGTGAACCATTTCCAGTGGTACACTGAGATGTTGAATGCTATTTCACTCTCCAGATACCCTTCAAACAGAGCTGCAGAAACACACAGTTCTATCATACTGAGTACGATGCTCAATCTGGGTACCAAGTCTCTGGATGCCATTTGTTAAATGCCTAACATTACTACAGTTCTCATTACTACATTCCTGTTCTCACATATCCAAATTTAAACCCATGCAACTGCTTTTATTTAAGCAGAAGAAAAATAACCAAATTTTGTCTTGTGGTATTTTTCAATTTATAAGGAACTGTTTTACCAGTGTATGTATGGAATTGTCTTGCCGGTATATGCTTACCTATAACATATTAGAGAACTTTCTGAAAATTTTACCTAATTGTTTCTGAAAAGGGAGTGCATATGGTGTATAAGCTCATATGGATGATGTGTATTAGATTCTCCTAAAATTTAAGGTAGAGAAAGATGCGTCTTCTATGGTTCTTCAATTAAATTTATGAAATATTTGGAAATAAAAATATTGGTATGTGTTTGTAATTAATTGTGTATTCTAAAGCTGTTTGAATCATGTTAAATGAACATTTTTTTTAGTATAGAGTAACACGTATTACTGTTTCTGTTAAATCCATGAATATGTTCATGCAAGAAAATAGCGCAAATCTCTTTTGCTTATGTGGCCTTGGAATTTTTGAGTAGGATAAGCAAGCACATGTGCTGCCCTGTTTTCACCAGAATTTGAACAAGTGAAACCATTGCAAGATAACAGCAAGATAGGCTGAATTTATGATGTTGACACAGTAAAAAATGATTGCATTTATGTCTATATTTTAAAAAGAAACCTTCATTTTTATTTCTTTCAGTTTTTAGAGTTGCCTTGAGACAAATTATATGCCTGATTTTCACAAAGACTAATCTCCTGAAAATCAGCACTAATAAACATATCTCAAATCAGGCACCAAAGATAACATAACTGATTTTTTAAAAAAGAAGCCATCTTTCTTAAAAGAATGACAGCAAAAAAAGTGTTGTAGTTGTGTTAAAGATTAGAGAAAAGGGTTCAAAGCTAAATACATTTTAGAGTAAATATATTTTTGTATTGAAATTAATTTAATTTTATAAAGGATTTATTTCCCTGTGCTGAAGAGTGCTTATGTTCTAATTTCCTTGAAGTTGGCAAAATAATTCTCATTTACAACACTGATCTTGTTTATTCTGAAATCCTTCTGTTGCTTGTGTGTCTGTTTCTGGTTAAAATCTGTTTGGTTTGTTGCAGTGCATGGCGTTTGGGAGGAATGGTCACCTTGGAGTTTGTGTTCATTCACATGTGGTCGAGGCCAAAGAACTAGAACGAGGTCATGTATACCTCCCCAGTATGGGGGAAGATCATGTGATGGACCTGAAACACAACATAAACCTTGCAATATTGCACTCTGCCCTGGTGAGCTCATATAACAACCTTCTGCTTTGTTACAGTGCATTTGATGTGGGTTCTTTGTGATTTCTTTTATTGCCCTGTGCAGACAGGAAAAAAAATAAAATATGCAAAGTGAGTAGATGGGCTAATATTGTTCATAATTCTGACTGTAGTCAGTGTTTAAAGAATATTATCAGAAGGTAACTCTGTGCAAGTTATTGCATAAGCAGACAGTTTCTTCAAGAGTCTTTGTAGGGCACTGTATGTTGTGTAGGCAACCTTGATTCATGGAGAACTAAAAGGTGAGCTACTCTCTCAGTGTCATTTAGAGGGAGACATTCAGAGGTCACCCAGTTCATGTCCACCGTATCTATTTGAATTATGGTTGCTTTGAGGTTCACTGTAATTATTTACTTGTCATGTAACAAACATATTTGGGAAACTTTAAAGTTTTAATTGTAATTAATTTATTCAAAGGGTACTATTTACATGTGTATGGAGAGAAAGGCTGATGCAAACTAGGGCATTATTTGAATCCCAGTTAATCCCTTATGGTCAGAATTTTAAGTGCTTTATTTCTGTGAGTTAGTTGCTAAACCATGTTCAAAAAAACTATCCCTAACCAAGTAAACAATGTGTGGGCTTCATGTTAAATCTTCCTTCCCCTGAAATTAACTCAAAAAAAGAATCTATTCTTTCAAAATTGATTTTACATTTTTGGCCATAGATAATTACTAAGTTTGACCACAATTTTCAATACATGTGTATGCATGTGTATGTTTGTACAAATGTACACATATATATATTTGTGTGTATATACATGCATGAGTTCAATAACCATATGGAAGATTAAATATCTAATTATTGAACTAATTGTAATACTCAGATATCAAAAAGGTGTCAGGTAGCTGTAATGTTAGAAATTTCTTTTGTAAGTGCTGTCTGAAAACATGAAGGTCAACCTTCCAATGGGCTTGTTGAATAGTCACAGTTCACAGCACTGCTACGAGCAGATTCTCCATGACCAGAGCTCTTCCTGGAAAGAGTTGATGGACATTTCATTAGCAAATGGTCTTTTGATGATTTGAAAACAGAGATGAAGGAAAAAAAATGGAACTTAATGCCTCACCAATTGAAAATGAAATTTCTTAGCTTTTTATTAAAGTTGAATTTCACTTTTCTCCTGGCCAGCAAAGCATACTCCAACTTTACAACAAAATTTGTGAAAAGTTTTAGTCTTTAATACAGATGCAAAAATTTTTAATTAATCTAGTTTTTGGCCAAGTTGGCAGCTGTGCAATTTTACATGTGCCTACACAAAAGTAATTAACATCATCAATGGGCATAAGGAAAGGTTGAAAACAAGAGAAATGCCAAATAAAAATAGCAGCAAACAAGTACTATGCATTCAGATAACTTCAGTATTGCAAAGAAGCACAAAATGTACTACACCTAACCTGTCAAAATAAGCAGTTATTTGAGAATTCTGGATTTTGAACATTTGCTTGTACCTAAATGGCTTTCACCAGAGAAAGTTATATACTGGTTACATTTAAAAGTAACAGTTCAAATCTTTGCTAAACATGAACAGTTTCTGAAATTTGAACATTCAATTTTATAGGGAATAGTCATGCTGAATTATTTAGTCTTTTAACATTATTTCTGAAATAGAAAATTTGCATACTATTTGCTTCTATAGATAAAGAAGGGAGATGTGTGAAATATATATGAGAAGCCACGGAATGAGTTTTCTCCAAATACACTATAATAATTGATTTGATCTTTCCTACTCTAAATAATACTATATAGCAATGAATAAAACTGAAGAGGGTGCATTGAAATGTGATTTCCATAATGTTTTCCTCTTCACATAAAGCTTTTATGATTAATGAGTGCAACTAGCTTCCATGTTTGGGAAGATTTCCATTTTTTGCTGAATAAATTATCAGGGACAGCTTCATAGCTTCAGAGACATCTGTATTGAGAAGCGGTTTACAACCAGGCGTTAGATAGAATGTTTAATATAGAACTCTGGGAAAAAGGCTCAGAAACTCTTTCTCTTTAATTCACTGGTTGCTGAGATCCTGTGCATTAGAGATATGGATAGTATCTTTGAACCGTTAGAAATATTCTGCGGTTACTGTCAGGCAACAGTAGAATAATTGACCCTGCATTTCACTGAACACCCATGTAGATATGGTATGTTAAATCACTTACTTAAAGATTCTGCTTCCTGTTTTAATTATAAACACCACCAACTGAGGAAGCTGCTATTCCAGCCATCCTTTAGAAGAATCCTGAAATCAGAGGCTGTTAAGTATGCCAAGTTACTGTTTTTCAGCAGTGATGCCTTTATGGCAATAGTAGTTATAAAACCAGGTTTTCAAGGAGGATTATTAATCAAAATTGTATTACAACCTACATTTTGAGTTTATACTGGGTAACTGAAAGTGCACAGAGGAACTGATGATTGCTGAGGTCTGAAGGAACAAAGGATTCTGAATTAGCACAATCAGTAATAGCACATTTCATAACACTCATTTGTGATAATACTGTCTAGTCCTATTATCTATTATAGACCTTATAATTTTTCACTTGAATGAAAAATTAATTGGTTTATATTTGTTATTATTTTGTTTTTTAAAAAAATATTTTCCTTTCCCTCAAGAGGCTTTCTGATGTACAATATTAAAAATAAGAGTTCTAAACCCTTACTATTGGCAATATTCATCTAAATTCAAATGTATGGACTGATACAAAGCAATAAATACAGAAGTAGTCCTAATTTCTAGATTGTTTAAAAATTCAACTTGACAAATTCAGAAAGAAGATTATGTAACATGCAAACACAGAAGCAGACCTGAAGAGGAAGGCAGGCTTCTTCTGTCCTCCTACATTTTATCTCAAAAGAATGCTGAAGAACTGGGATAATTTAACTTAAAAGGAGGATGAATGATAAAAGTATATTCAGCATCGTAAGTGTAGAGAACAGATACTGTATGTGAGGCAAAGTGGTAACTCCTGTTATCCTTTTCCTATTCAACTCTAGAGACCTAATTTCATGGTCAGAACCGGTAATCTTACAAGCTGACCCATCTGAGCAATGCCCACAGCTGTAATAAATCACTTTGAAGGGCTCAGAGGTTCCATGGTAGAAGATTGTCCAACACTTTTGCCTAAAAAGGCAAGACTAGTCTTCTTAATAAGGCTTTGCTTTTAATAAGGCCTTTCAAACTGTATCGTATGTGAGCAAAATTGTAATTTATCCTTTGCTATATCAGTTAGAGGAAATGGAATGGTTTTTATTTGAACAAGAAAGAGGAAAACAGTTCTTTTAAAGTAGCACACAATGGCAGTTTTTGTGATTGCCGCAAGAAGTCAAGCATCTTCAGGTTAGACCCAGTCTGAGGGGCTGCATCAGGCCTAAGTTGAAACTCCCTAACCTAGGAGGAAGCTGCAAGGCTTTGTCCAGCTCCAGTGGTAACTTTGCTGTGTCCATCTCTTTTGTGCCTGCCGTGGCAGTTGACGGACAGTGGCAGGAGTGGAGCCCGTGGAGCCAGTGCTCGGTGACCTGCTCCAATGGCACCCAGCAGCGGAGCCGGCAGTGCACGGCGGCCGCCCACGGTGGCTCCGAGTGCCGAGGGCCCTGGGCCGAGAGCCGCGAGTGCTATAACCCTGAGTGCACCGGTGAGTAACGGTGGGTGTGGGAGCTGCAGCTCTGCCTCCCCTGAGCAGGAGAGGCTCAGGGACAAATCTGGCCAGTAGCTCTGACCAGGAAATGGGGGTACGCCAGCAGGCAGAGCATCCAGAGGGAGGCCTGGGGCCTTGCGCTTCCTTATTTGAGGAGCCATCTGGAGATAAAAAGCTACAGAATATGTCCGGAAAGACTGCTTGATGGGCAACATGGGTTTTATCAGCATTTAGAGGGGATTCAACACTTTTAGAAATACATGTTTGAGGGCTGAAAAACGTGTTACAGTGTTTTGCAAGCCTAGAAGGTGAATGTGTATGAACTGATTCCATTGTACATTGAGACTACTTTGTGATCCTCTGACAGTATAAAAACAGCCTTCCAGGGCAGGTAAATTACATATATACCTACTTTTCACCTTGCTTTCCACTGTCAGAACATGTAAAAATGAAGCTCCTAAAATCTTACTTGCAAAAGTGTTTGTATTTAATTTTTTTAAGGGTGGTTATGCACATTGTAAATGTGTATGATACATACTATACTATGCAAGTATATAGAAAAAAATATAAAAGGGACTATGTCTGTTTTGCAGTCCAAGTGTTAGCTAATGTGTGCCAATACTTTTAATTTTATCCCAAGATGAAAGTTATTCAGACAATCCCATATTCAGGAGCCAAATAGAGACTTCCATGCATCTACATCTACCACTTCTGTCATTGTTATTTGTATCAGGGGCACCCTCTTCTCTTACCAAGAAAAAAAGGATAACCTCCTTTATGATTGTCATTATGTCACCACTGTAACTATATTTTTCCCACCAGCAAATGGCCAGTGGAACCAGTGGGGCCACTGGAGTGGCTGTTCCAAATCCTGTGATGGTGGCTGGGAAAGACGAATAAGAATCTGTCAAGGTGCTGCTGTGACTGGGCAACAGTGTGAAGGAACTGGAGAGGAAGTTAGAAGGTGCAGTGAACAGAGGTGTCCTGGTGAGATGCAAATACAATTGTTGTTATTATCTACACTAGAGTCTGGCTTACTGTAATGGTCATCTTTAGGAGAGACAAGATCAATGTCCATAGAGCAATAGCCTTGAAGAGTCACATCTGGCCTTGCTTTAGACAAGTCACTGCTGTTTTTCTCAGTAGAATTTATGTAGTTAGGTGTAAACTAGCCCTATTGGATATATGGGCAATGCAAAATAAAACAAAATGCCATAATACAGAAAGTTACCAGAAAAATATTTTAGTACCTAGGTATGCCTACATTATTTGGAGCAGCAATTATTTGCTACAGAAATTAGCAAATGAATGTGCTGTTTCTCTGAATGCACTGTTTCTTAGAGTATCATGACTGTTTTTTTAAATCATGGAACTCCTTTCATCCATGTACAACAGACATCTTTTTAATACATCTGGGGTAACGTTCAGTGCAGTAAAGATAAGGAAAAAAAGTGAACCTCAATACACTGTATAGAATGAATGAAAACATGAGCAACATTTTATAAAAAGGAAGGTCATTTAAAATCAAAAAGGCACATCTTGCCCGTTTAAGTATAATGTTTAAAAATATTTATTTGTAGCACTTTACCCTCACAACAAATGTCTTTCCCACTGAAAGCTAATAAAAGTCTGCTGTTGAGCTTCTTCAAAAGTGATAAATAAAGAGCAGCTGGTGAATCTGATCATATTTATCTGTAAAGACACATTGTCATAAAGTAAAAAAATGCATTGTTGGATAGGTGTAAGTTAATGAAATAAGGTGTCCGTAGTGTAGGATGTCTTAGCCATTCACTTGGGAAATTATGTGTTCTGAACTGCAAGCCAGGAAACAGCAAAAATCAATGTTGCAGTCTCTTTGACTTCTGGACATTTTGATGCCTCTGTTCTTTGCTTGTTGAAGGGCTTAAATGGCAGGGATGCTTTGGGTCAGGAAATGGGAAGTATATCAGATGTGAATACTATGTTATCAATCCCACATTTTCATAAGCAGCATGTTTATTCCTTGACAACCATCAAAGAACAGTTTTCAAGGTATTTGCAGTGCAGTAGAACAAAGAATCTCGTTGCATTTGAAGAACAACAGAGAAATCTACTTGTAGGTATAAAGTTATAATACGATACTGGAAAAATGGAAGAGTTAACCAAATCTAGCTTACATCTCATGAGCTCTGTAATTTTAATAAAACATTCATTATTTGTAAAACAGTACTTGCACTGGATTCCTAAACAAATTATAATTTCCATAGTTAATGCAGGCTTCCTCTATAAAAGCACAGAACTAAGAGAAGGTTAATGTGAATTTCCTCAATAAGCAGACATTCTGATCAACCAGCTTCTGCTTATAAAACAATTCTTGAAATAATTTGCATTTGTGTATATAAGGGTAAGGCCAGGCTGCTGCAGTCCAATTTTCAAAGGTTGCCACCTGCTGTTAATAAAATATTTTACAGATGTATTTATAAGTCAAGTGCACACAGAGCTTTGTTTGCCATTTGTTAAATTTATTTATTTACTTAATTAATTCCAGATTAGAATTAGCATGTTTATAGAAACCATAACCTAAAGCACCTTTTAACAAGCAATATTGTGCAGAATTTTATACATAAATAACAGATTTATCTGTTTCTAGACTGACATTTACTAAAGCATCTCAGATTTAAATGTAGACAGTGGATAATTTATTAAAATTTTATAGAATTATATGCAGATTTACATTTTATAAAGACCAAGAAAAACTGAAAAGTTCTATAAACAGATTATTGTTCAAAGTATAAGCAAATTTCATTATTCATATGCTTTTCTTCCGTAGCCTTAAAATAGTTCAGAAAAGGTATTTCTGTCTCTGTGGTTTCTTTTTCTGTGTGAGAGATTATAATGTTAATTTTTTTTCTTATATTAGTGTTGCTTTGCCATTAGTGAAAGACCAGACTCTCAGCTCTGTAAATCTGCATAATGTATTTGGAAGTGTATGAAGCTGCACCTGTTTGTACCACTCAGGGGTCTGTAGACTTACAGAAAGTTAAATTATAGCTGACTTTAAGCTGTAGAAGCAAAAGGAGAATAACACCTTTTTTCTAGGACACTTTGTGCTGTCAATAAGATACTTCGTGAACAGAGCTGGTCCCATAATGTGAACATTATAAAAGATTTTCTTCATTGTCGATCTTACTCATACTGATTCTCTTAAAATGGTTTGGGCAGGTACTGGGTTACATCAGACACACAGAAGCTGAATATAACCAGCACTAAGAAAGGCAGGCTCAGAAATATTGGAAAGTTGGTTTCTCAAATGAAATTGCTTTCTGGACACATGCTGAGTATCATTCTTTGTGATTTATTTCTGTTCACAATTATATATTTAAAACTGTGGTTGTTTCCTTCCATTGTGTAATAATCTGTGAAAGAAAAACAGAGATCTGAAGATATTTTAGCTTCAGTCATTGCTCCTTTGTTGTGTCTCAAATATCTGAAGTTAGATTCCACTTCTAGTAGGTTAGCAGTGTCAAGGAGTTAGTTGTCTGCACTCAAAGTATCTTTTTTTGAAAAATGACTTCAGAAAACTGGAAACAAATAAGCTAAAAGAAAAAACCTTCTAGATTTACTAAGCAGCTAGTCATGCAGGAATCCCTGTGGAAATGTTACACAGGATGAATGAGCAATAGGTCTGTCCCATAGGAATAAAGGGGACAGCTAGGTAACAAAAGGACATCGTAATCCATGACTGATAAGGCGTTACATAGCAAGCTCATCAGAAACTTTGAGAGAAATGTGTAACAAAAGTAAGGTAAGTCCCATAAAAAATGTCAGCAAAAATGAAGATAAATGAGACAAGACTTCTGTAAATTTATTTTTTCTAAAAATAGGACCATGTTCTTATGGCAGTTTTAAGAATGTCTTAGGTTCTAGTAGTACAGTATTTCTTTCCAGAAATACTTAATTCCGTAATTGTTATTTCTATTCTGTACATGTTCCAATATTTATGCTTTACTCAGATTTAAAAAAAAAAATAAAAAAAAATCCCCAGTATTTTTCTCATAAGCCTATGGGCAGCAGTAGAAAGCATAATATTGAAATGGTTTCCCCAAAAATACTACTGAAAGCAATTATAGACTACCTTGTTTGTTAACAAAAAATAACTGCACAACTGCTGCCAAAGACTAGCTGATGGCATCCTACAGAAGGCAGAAAGTTTCTTCAGAGGCAACACTAGCCACATAAAACAGAATATGAGAACTAAATAATAAAATTAAACCTTTGGGTTTTGTTTTGTCTCTGATTGCAACACTATTCCACAAGACATTTGAAAGCTTTTTTTTCTGTTGCCTTTGCTTAAGATAATTTTGCCTGTGACATTGAATTTGGATTCAAGAGAGGAACTGCACATCTAGCTTCATTTGTGAGCTACTGTGTACTGTTGGCTAACTTGCTGTGCCCTTCATTACCCTATCCCATATTTAGTGGCTGCCTAGGTAGATTGTAAACTGTGAGGTTGTACATCTCTTGCCTTATCTGTGTGCTCTACAGAGCTTCCTCTGATCCCAGGTGAGTAAGTTGCTTGTTGTCTCACCAGTAATGTCAGAGGAAGACACAGACATAGGAAGACATAGGATGGTTATAGACTAATGACTTTGTTGAGTGTGTTTAGGTGGGATGAATTCAGGCCTATCATTACAGGGATATAATGTGGTAAATTTGAGTACATGTTCTATGTGGGAAGATATTGCTGAACCACGTCATCAGTGAGAGATCTGCTTTTTTATTTGCCAGTTTTAGCAAATTTGTCTCAGTATTTGTTGTTTGCTGTTGAATTTTAGCAGTGCTCTATGATTTTGTACAACTAACTCGTATTTATCTGTGAGTGTGTTATGAATTAATTTTGTCATAGTTACAGAAATACTTGAACTAGTCCTGATCAGAGCCAGCTGGGCCAGTGAGGCTTTAAAACTGAGACATATTATGCCACTCCAGTGTAAAAGTAATGTCTCCATGGGCAACATGGGTAGGAGCCTCACAGATGCTTTGATGTGGGTGGATGCCTGATTAGTAATGCCGGATGCCGGATATACTTTAGCTTTGGGAAGAACTGCTTTGCTTTTATGCACAGAATTCCTTGATCCAAGATATTTGTTCAATGTGTTGAAAGACAGAATCAGCCAGAGATCAGGCAAAACTTAATTGCTTGGGCTAAGTGATACTTCTTCCAAGCTCTGACTTGCACCCACACCTCTTTTCTGATAACTATGGGTCCTGGTAATGCCTTTGACTTTGAACACAACACAGAGGTGCACAGATTATCTCTGGTACTGGGCTAAAGTTGAAACATCATCTTGGGTTCTGGAAAGTGTGACAGAAAAGCACACAAATAGTACCCTTCCAAATAGATGAAAAATCTATTACTTGTTAATGTAAATGAGAAAATACGGTGTATATAGAAGTACCTGCTCTATGTAAACCTGCTCTAGCAGAGCGGTTGAACTAGATGATCTCTAGAGGTCCCTTCCAACCCCTGCAATTCTATGATTCTATGCGTATATATACATGTATATATTTTTCAGGAAAAACCCCTCACATTTAACCTTCAGTATTTGGAGGGAAGAGGTTTAGTTCTGAGGACAACAGGTTGAAATGACGACAGCTGCATGACGAATACTCTTCTCATAGAGCTCTTAGGTTTAGCAAATGTATGTAATTTATAATATTGCCTCCTTATTATGTTAATTTACATTCCCCAATTCAGAACATTTCTTTTGTTGATAAGGTCATAATAGGATGGTAATTGCATTTGCTTATGTCACCAGATGGCTCATCCTTATCAAAATATGGCTTTTCCTGTTGTAACACTGGCCTGATGCATTAAGTTTGGGGGCATGCCTGAAGCAGTGTTAGTATTCTAGATTATGAATATAAGCAACTTTCTATGGTATTTGCCATTAATGGATCTCTTGCTTTCTTAGCAGCACGAATTTTCTTGATTCAGGAATGCTGATGGTTAGGCAAATTTAGCAAGCAACTTTTCTGCCCAGCTGTGGTTCATATTAGTATTACTGAGCAATCTGCAAGGTATTCTTTGTCCTCCACAGAGAGTATAGCTTTGTGTGGAAGTCCTCTCAGTTCCTTTACCTCACTCTTCCATCAGCAGAAATACAAAACAGGAAAGATGGACAGTTTTAGGAGGTAGGTTATGGGATGAGCAAAATCTGTAGTCTGCTGGAGATTTCCCATGCAATCATGGGTGAATCATTGAATCACTTTCTGCCTTATTACCCTGTTATAGTCATAGAATTTCCTTTCCCTTTTTCTTATTTTGTAACTGCTTTGCTGTAATACAGTGGAGTTACAATCTTCCTGAAATACATATAAAAATATTTTTAAATAGCTCCTAAGTTTTCTCTCCTGACCTTCAAATTATTTAGATTTTGGTAACTAACAATTGTCAGTGCTTTAAGTTGTTAGATGATTTCAGCGAGATGTTTGCTGAGTTCATCTAATTAACTAAAAATCATAAATTGGGAATCTAGAGTAAAAATAATCAAACCAAAAGGAATCCATAAGTCATGACCATATGAAAATAAAGCATGACGCATTTGAAGAAGGTTTTTTTTCCCCTGTGCAATTCTGATACTATGAAATTGTGAAAATATTTTTCCCTCTAAATGGTATTGTAATAACCAGTAAAAGGCCATTTTGTTTCATAGCCATGCAGTCGCACATTATTGACTGTACTTCCTTGATTAGCAATTTGTGCTGAAATACATTTCAAAGAAATAACCTGCTTTTTGGTCTTCAGAATATACAGCTCTCATATGATACCTTTAACATGTTCAAGGTTTTAACTGTGGTTTCAGAACTGATTCTTTCAAATACAGCTTAAGTTTTAGAAAAATCTTCAAAAATGTGAGTGTCAGAAATCATCACAGCTTATAACATTTTAAGTATCATCAACTGATAGATGCCTAATGTTATTGATCAAAATAGTGGAACAAGATTCAAACTTACTAACATTGCAGCTACAACCTAAGAAGCATTTTATGCCAAAGAGAATAAAGATGCAAATTATATGAAATAAATACCACCACAAAGACAGATATTATACAAAAAATGCAGGTTTCACATATTTGCATTTTTGTACTGTGTTCTTAAAATTACGTCAAATGTTATGAATATATACGTCTCGGGAAAAATTCATACAAGATTGAAGACTTACTTTTCTGATATAAAAGATCTGTTTTAAATAAATTTATTTTTCTAATTAAATTCTCATTTCTAAATGGGCAGCACCTTATGAAATATGTCCTGAAGACTATTTGATGTCAATGGTGTGGAAAAGGACCCCAGCTGGGGACATGGCATTCAATCGATGTCCTCTCAATGCCACAGGTATAGTATTATTTTTCAATTATATTATGATAAAAAAGGGAGAAATCTTTTGCGTTGTGCTCTAGACATAATAATTATTGGACTCATATATATATGTATATATGCATGTATGTGAATATGTCTATATACGCCCCACATATTTACATTTGCTAATACATATATATATAGTGTATATACATGTACACATACTCAGTTTCTTATAGCTTATATATATGCATAGGTCTGTGGTGTATATGTATGTATGCACATGCATATATGCATTATAGCCAGAGATAAAAAGCTGAGAATAAATCAATTAGACAGTACATATAAGGCAAAGTGGTGAAAATTAGTCAAAATATCAAAATCTTTTTAATTAGGAAAACACCGATAAAAACCCACGAAGTGAACATTGAAATGTATTTCAGGATCTCATACTACTCTCTATATACTGATGGTCATTGCATGAAATTATTTCAGTGTGTGTTTTCAAATAGCATGGAATGTAGTTTAAGTAAGGTTCATACTTTCCCGGTTGCTCTCACTTATAGAAATATTTTCTGTTTTCTGTCTTTTCTGTCTTTTTACAGGCACCACTAGCAGACGCTGCTCTCTCAGTGTTCATGGAGTGGCCTTCTGGGAACAGCCAAGCTTTGCTAGATGCATATCAAATGAGTACAGACACTTGCAGCATTCAGTAGGTGCAAAGCCAGCTTTAGTACTTGCTCTGTTTATTCATTACTAATCATTGTTATGAAAACAAAACAAACAAACTTACTTATTTACTCTCAAGTCAGATTTCTGATAAGAAATGCCAGGAGGAAAATAGACTTAAGAAAGAATACTTTATTTTAATACATATTATTCTGATCTTCTACATTGCTGGTTTGAATGAAAGAAGCTTTGTCTTACTGTAGAAATGGAAAAATGAATCACATTGCCTTTTTTCATGTCCATTGTGTGAATTTTTTTATAGAGGTTAGAGGTAAGACATATTTTGGTTTATTAGAAAATGAGATGTGAATAAATGAGATTTACTGGAAGAGTGACCTGCTGAGTAATTTTATAATGCTTTGAATTCTTTAATTGCACACTAGGAAGTCAGAAATTATATTTCTTTTTGCTATCAAATTTAGAAATTCACCTTCAAATGTAGCAATAGGAAGTGATTATAGGTTAAAGCTATTTCAGTGTCTTGGGAAAAGTAAAGTAACTCTAGATGATGAAACATGTTTTGTTTTTTTTTCAATATGCTGAAAAAAAAGCTCCTTTGCAAAGCATATGCATTAGGTTTCTCTACTGCCTAGGTATGTTTATGTACATAGGTATAATACACTGTATATATTGCATTATAAATATACTACCATGCTATATGGTAGGTATATTGATTACATTCTATTTCCATAGCTGAAGCATTCAACCAGGTTACACTATTGTTGGAAGACCTCCTTGAAGAGTCTCATGGACAATGGTTTTTGTCTGCATTATATATTTTACTGACACTCTTATTACTTTGCTTCCTTTTCCAAAGGCCACTGCTTGCTCCATTAGTCATTCAGCAGAGGGGCACTAATACAGCTGTGTGCTTCATAACTTCCCAACCTCTCAACACTTCTGTAACATGTTTTAAAATCTTTGAAAAGTAGTATTCCGGCTGTCAGTCCTCAAATCTGACTTGCCACTTAGAGGAGATTTTTATTAATTCCTTTGAAATGCATTTCTGCTTCATTAGATTCTGACTTAACTAAGGCCTGAGATTCAGTTTCAGGATAAACCAAAGCAAGCATTGTTTTTAAAAATAACACAGAATAAACTGTCAAAGCAATTTTCCCCACTACAGAGAAAATTTCCTATTTTATATAGCTATCTGCATATTGCTCTATCCCTTTAGTGTTCATGCTGGGGAAAAAAAAAATAATAAAAAGTTAAGTTTCCTGTAACTGTTTTGCATTTTATATTTTTGATATTTAATACTTTTGCAACAGCTGCATATAGTATGTCTAAACATGTTTTATGGGCATGAATAACAATACATTTGTATTTAATTTGCTTAGAATCTGTAGTTTAGTAAATTACACAATAAAGGCAATGACTGTAGTTAATACATATACAGCTTTGAATACTAATGATGTCATATTGCAGGAAAAAACCCACGTTTTGTGAATTAAATCATTGAGATATTTCAAAGTAAAGGAAATTACTTCTCTTTCTCTTACTATTTTTGTATTATTGCAAATATTGCAATCTTCTGAATTACTTAAAGGATTTTTAAATATTTTAAAGGATTTATTGATCTTGAGCTGCCTGACCAGAAGACCATCCCTTCAGAGTTTTATGCCTCTGTTCTTACGTTTTTTGGTATTTCATATCAACATTTATCCATAGCATTCTCCTTCTGCCACTGATGCGGTACTGATATTCAGCCATTTCTTTTTGTGTTATTGCTAGAAGTCATCTATAAGCAACTCAAACAGTGGGAAATATTCTTTTATGGTAATCAGTAGTTTGATTGACCTAGCTAGCTTTTGGTGAGGCACTGATATTTTTCAAAGAGCTGCAAGTCTGCCTGGCAGAAAGGGGTCATTGCTGGACAAAAGGACGCACTTCTAACCCAGATCAGATTTATGTATTCTGCTGTATTTCCTTTTTCAAAATACTAAATATGATTAGACCACACTGTGGAATAATCCTTTGCCAAAGAACATGAGAAAATAGATAAAGCTTCTTTAAAATTGCACAAGCATCTAAATGTCATATTCTTAATGCACGAAATTTCAATCAAGTTTATATGCATATAAATTAAAGGAGTAAACTGTATTTGTTTACACTGGGGAGCTGATCACAAAGAAAACCAGCTTGTCTTACATCTTACTACCTCTCAAAGTGAACAGCACAGCATATTTAAAGAACTGTAGAAAATAGAGGTACAAACCTATAAGGTCATCGCCCTGCAAATGTGGGCTTGTACCCCCACGATACATATGTCAGCTCTATAAATCCCTGAAAATAGAGCTTTATAAGGAAGCTGCTGACAGACGGTGTTGCTATAATAAATATGTGTGCTTATGAAAGCATTTATGAGATACCTCCGTGTGCTTAACTTACCAATAATGTTATTTTACCAACTCAGACCAGCAGTGGTGGGGGTGTCACTCAGTTTTGTGAATGTTCGCATCAAATCTGAGTCTGGGCTGAATCCCTTTCATTTCTTACCTGAAATACATCAAACAAAAGTAGGTGTGTCGTTCTCAAATATGCTATCTATAGAGTTAAATCAGTTGATATACATAATATCCATACAGTAGGTACATTAAAGCATGCCTGACAGTCCCTGTCTCTTTTCCCTCCAGATGAGTCATATATGACCCAGAACCAGCCCAAAAGTGATGTAGTTGAATTCACATGATACTGTGCCCAAGAAAATACTCTCTAAAGAAAAGTATTTCATATGCTGGATGCCAGAGAATACTTGGCCAGAGATCCTGCTAACCTGGCTGTGCGGGTTCTGGACCAGAAGCTTGCAGTTCTACTAGGAAATTAACTAGATGGGGTGACTGCCCAAGCTTAGGGGGCAGTCTTCTACACTGTTTAACTGTTTATTTGTAGGCATAGTCCCTGACTTGATTTGTGACCATGCCAGTGTGCACTCTCCCAAACAATGCCTAGCATCCTTTAGGGGATAACATGGCAGAGAGACCATTCCCGGCAGATAATAAAACTGCTGTTTTCTAGGGAAAAGGAGGGAAAAAGAGCTTAGCTTGAGGCATACAAGTTGTCTGTGATCATTGGCCTCAGGGCTAGATAACATTTCCTTGGTTATTTTATTTACCTGTATTTACTATTTAGGTAGTAAAAACTTCTTACATTTGGGAAGCTTGGACTGTTAGTGGAAAATTCAGGGCTTCATTTGTCCCTCAGTGGGGCCACACCTGAACTACAGTGTCCAGTTCTGGGCGCCACAGTACCAGAGGGATATTGTGTTACTGGAGCAAGTCCAGCAGAGGGCCACTAAGATGATTAAGGGATGGGAACATGTCTCTTATGAAGAAGAGCTGAGAAACCTGGAGCTGTTTGGCCTAGAGAAGAGAAGGCTAATTTATATATGTACCAGAAGGGAGGGTACAAGGAAGGTGGAGCCAGGCCCTTTTCAGCAGTGCACAGTGGCAGGACATGAACATAAACTGAAATACAGGAAGTGCTGTCTGAACATCAGAAAAGGCTTTTTCACTATGAGAGATATTGTGGAGTCTCTGTCCCTGAAGACATTCAAAAGCCTCTGGGCATGGTCATGGGCAGCTTGTTCTAGGTGACCCTTTTGGGGGTTGGGCCCTCCAGAGGTCCTTTCCAACCTCAACCATTCCACAATTCTACAATTTGTGACTCCCATTACTCCAGAAATTTGGGAATTCACACAAGGAAGCAGTCCTGAAAAGTTAATTACTAGACTTCAACTCTCAGTGCGATATTTACTTTTTTTCCTAAAGATAAACTTTTCCTACAAATGTTAACACGGGTTTTCAGCAGAAGCCCACATTAAACCATCCTCTGTGTATTGTAGAACTTTACCACAGAACCACAGGTGATTGACCCCTGAAGACTTTGCCTAATATATGTAGCTTCAGTAGATTACCTGCCTTATGCACAAAGCCTCTTGTATGTTTACAGTTTGCTCTATTACTCAGTTGGAAGTAACACGGGACAAATTACCACCATTAAAAAGCATTATTAAAGTAACAAAAACCCAGCTAGGGCTACATGTTTTGCAGCTTGACTCAAGACTTGTATAGAGACTAAGATGGTAACTATGTGTATTATGCTAACATGGCAGTCTCTTTCAATTTCAAAAACCATTTGGAAGTCTATTTGCAAAAGGTAAGGAGTCAGTAAAGTGAAAAATACACTCATAATGCTAAACATAACATATTTTGCTCATAATCCCCAGCACCATGAATAATTTAGTTCTTTTTCTCACCATTTACAGAAGGTTCCAGGCAGAATTACTGCCTCTATTCTGGATAGGCAGGTACTGGCACCAGTACACCAGGGTTTTCCATTGGTTAAATAGAAATGTCCAGATATTTGGACCACTTTTTGATACAGACATCAACATTGTACTTAATATTCTATTACAGTAGTTTCAGAGTAATTCACATTCTTGAATTGATATAACTCCTCAACATACGCTTGAAATCAGGCTCCACTAATTTATTTACTTTTTAATGGTGAACTGAGGGAGACAAATTAAGCAGGAAGTTAGTCTCTGGTCTTCTGATCTAGGGCCTATCCACTGTTCCTGCTTGATGTTCCTACCTCTTCATATAAGAGCACAGGAAATCCATGGCATGTTACAAATATAGTCACTACAGGGTCTCTGAAGAGACTATACACTGGAACATGATGAAACAGTGAAGGGGAATGTTTTGGCTGGTGGAGTGGAGATTGGTGGTCAGCCTGTATCTTTGAAGGGCATGGTCCCCTATGCTATTCATGTGTAGGAGCTTGAGTAAAAGCAGTTAAGAGGATGATGCATTTCAACTATGCCACAAACATACAGTCTGTACTTTCATTAGATTACTTTGTTCACCATGGAATAGATGCCTTTTAATGCTAGGGATTATAATTATATCTTTTTGTATAATGGACCCAATTAGTCATGAATAATTTATCCAACATTTGGTACAAATCAGTCATCAAATGAATTCAACGAATACTGCTTGACCAGCTTATACAGCTGGTTGAATTGAACAAATTCACACAAGGCACAAAACTGCCAAAATCCATGACAGAAACCCTTGGGAAACTGTTTGGTTAGCTCTAATAATAATACTTAAGGAACATAGTTAGGTTTATTCTTCCTAAAGCCCTATCAGTGGAAAATGCAAAGCAATAAATAGGTACATTTTGCTTACTGGAATCATGTTTTAGGAGATCAAGAAATAACTTCATGAACAGAAAAAGAAACATTACAGATAATATGATTTTTGTTCTGGATTTCTTGTATTTTCCTAGTGTGTTTGCAGTGCCAGCAACTTTGCATTAAGAATATGATCTTAGTCAAGCATGGTGTTTCAGGACTGTTATCAGTCATCTTTGCAGCTAAGAAGGAATATTTTGCCCAGTGATGCACAATTTGTTAAATGTGTTCTTGAGAAAGAGAAGATAACAGCAAAGAAAGTCTTCCAAATATGTTTTATTGTAGATGGAAATGAAGTAATTTCACAGGGTTGAATAAGATCTGGCGTCAGGGTATTTCCTTTCTTCAGTTCCTTCTGAATAGTCCTTGCTCCCATAGTGATCACCAGATTTCAGTTTATAGTAATAAGTTTATATCCTCAGAATTTGGATGGGTAGGCAAGGTCTGGGTTTTCAGACCATTTTGCCAAATGAATTATTGTTATAACTGAAATTATGGACCTTGTTAAAGCCTACTGTGTCTTTCTGCCTTTGGCAAATAGTTTCATTTTCTGAATACTGAACTCCTTTGGTCTAACTAGCATATTTTAATCTCTTTAAAGAGTATCTGTTGGTAGCTTAATGAACTGTTATACATAGAAAAGCAAATTAGATGATGAACTAATTACCTAAATTTAGACTGCATAGTATTATGAAGTATTCTCGTCATTGCTTATGACCTTCTTTTGATCTGGAAGCAGAAAATTGTCTATTAAATTATTTTACCTAAAATGGTTTACTTGAGGTAGTACTTGGTTAATTTGGACTAGTATTTTCCAAGATGTCTTTTTATAAAAGAAAAATAATGTCCAAATTATTCTGCATAACTGAAATTTTATCAGTAGATCAGATGTTGCACAACTCTACTGACTGAATACACTGTCAACCTAGGTTTAGCATCACTGTGAGAGATTGTACACTGAATTTTGTGGCACAAAAAAATTAAAGCAAAACACATGCCTCGTGTATGTATTTTGGCTGCCATAATCTGGCCAACTGGGCTGTGTAAGTGATGCTTTGAGACAAACCAAACTTCAAATTTAGTCTTATGCATTTATTTCGTTTCTACATGTTCAAGTGTATGTTAGGAAGCTCTTAATTGTTTTTAATATAGCAATTGTTTAGTATATAAGGTGATTTCTAGTTTGGTCCTTATTGCTTTCTAGGTGTTAAATCTAGAAAGGAAGCATCATGACTAGTTAACGTAACTGCCTGCATGACTTCTTCTTGAACTAGAATGTCTCTCATAGGAGGACATGTAGTCCTCACTGCAAAAAGTAGTGCAATGGAGAATGCATTCTCCTAGACTTTCTTATTTTTTTTTAAATTTACTATGCTCCTGTACTTGTAAGTTTCAGCCAGCACACCTCAAGTGGATTGGAACTGCTTGAAAATGTCATGCTCTGCTTTGATTTTTTTTATTTTTTTTTTCCCTCTGCTTCATTCATTTGGATAAACACGGCAATATCTTTCCTGAGAATAAGAAATTCAAATATTTGTATTATGATTAGATGTGACTGACTGCAGGACCAAGAATAAAATCAATGATTAGGAGCCCACAGGCCTTCCACAGATGATCCCTGAGGAACAAAAAAAAAAGAGTCACTGAAATGCCTCAAATAAGAGTTAATTTCATTTTTGTACTCTCTTGAAGCCTATCAAATTTGGTATGTTACAAGGAAGAAAACTGAGAAGCAAGAAACCCGCATTAGGAATATCCTACATCATCCTTTGTATGAACAACTACACCTGAGAGACATAGCTAAAGACTTCTTCATCTATTCATAATATATTCATATAATAACATATTCAATATTCTGTGGCTGTTACCCAACTAAATTAGAAAAAAGAAAAAAAAGACAAAAAACCCCACCGAACAAAAAAACAAACCAAAACAAAACCCCCAAACAAGAAAAACCAGACCACAGAGAATCTACTCACCCCTTTCCCAACCCCTCAAAAACCAACAACGAAGAAACAAAAGACTTGAATCAAAGCTAATACAGAAAATTAAAATTAAATTAAAATAGTCTGGTATGGAAAACCAAAAAGTTTTCATAGCTTAAGAGATTTTTATGAATATCTGAAGCCTGTATGATCAGTTTGAATGAAAACCATTAATGAATAAGATCTTACCATAGAATATTAGAAATGTATTTTGTGTAAATTGAGAAAATGCTTTTATATGTAGGGCTATTTCTGTTTTCTGCTCTGTTATGCATTTATTTTAAGTGATAGGATTTATTGATTTAAAAAAAGATTTAATTTTGTCAGGGATTGGCTTAAAAAATATAAATAATAAATCATGGTATAAATAATGGTACCCTGAGATGCATTAGGAAGAGTGTGACCAGTAGGTTGCCCGAGGTCATCCTCCACATCTATTCTGCCCTGGTGAGGCCACATCTGGAACAGTTTGTCCAATTCTGGGCTCCCTAGTTCAGGAGTGACAGGGAATTACTGGAGAGAGTCCAGCCAAAGGCAACAAAAATGACTGGGTAACTTGAGCATCTTTCTTAGGAGGAAAAGTTGAGAGAGCTGGGACTGGGTAGCCTGGAGAGGAGAAGACAGGGAGGAGACTTTATTAATGCCTGTAAGTATCTAAAGGACAATGTAAGGACAATGGAGCCACTCTTTTCAGTAGTAACCAGTGACAGGACAAGGGGCAATGGGAACAAGCTGGAACATAGGAAGTTCCACCTCAACATGAGGAAAAAGCCATTTACTGTGAGGGTGACAGAGCACGTGAATAGGCTACCCAAAGGCGTTGTCGAGTCTCCTTCTCTTGACATAGTCAAAACCTGCCTGGATGCAGTCCTGAGAAATGTGCTCTAGGTAATCCTGCTTTAGCAGGGGGGTTGGACTAGATGATCTCTAGAGGTCCCTTCGAAAACTGTTGATTCTTTGTTTCTGTAATCATCACAAATTCTCTACTATTACAGCTCTGTGTAACACAGTTTTCAAAGCTGGATTATGGAATTCTGTATTTAGTTGCTCCAATAAAAATAAGGTACAAGTTTCTGCCAATTAGAGTGATATATAGCCTAAACAAAGCATGCATTCATGCAAATTGGGCTGCTTTTCTATCAGAAAGAGGAAGTTGCAAGAATGAAAAACCTCTTAACTCTTCAGAGTTAGGAAGGAAAAATCTGCATATGAAATACCAAACTACAGTCAAGATATTAGCACTTACAAAGGAGTATGGGAACTTAGGCAGGTGAATCTTTGCATATAAAACTGATAATATAGCCGTAAAAATACATTTCTGCTGCTTCTAGTTCATACTATAATTTTGTTTCAACTTTTTCCACAGCAGTGTTATTCACAATTTTGCAAGTGCTTGGCTAAAATGTAATTTGATAAAAAGAATTTAGAGGTGAGTGATTATTTCCTCAGCTGCAGCTTATTAGAGATGATTTTGTTTTTCCAAATTACATTACAGGGGTAAGCATATCTGCCTGTCCATGTGCTCCTCAGTGAAATGACTGCTGTACTCTGAGGAATGAAAAGCTTCCTCCTAAAAAAATTTACTGCTCCTTTTTTGCTAGTTTAGTGCTTCATTTCTTTTTTTAGTATAGCTGCAGAGTAAAGCAGCCAAGCTTAGTTTTGTTGATTTGAATACATTGGCCTTAGTAACATTTTTGTTCTACCCTAGTCTATGTTTGTATTGCTGCATGCAAGCTCTTCACCCTTACAGCCTTTGATAGGCAGAGGAGTTATATCAGTAAATTATCTGCTTTCCTGGCCTTGCCTCCCTCGTAAGCCCAGCATCTGCAGGAGTTAGCTCAGTTTTGTCACATCTGTATCTTGACAGGAGGATGGCAAACTGTTTTCTCTCATCAGAAAGCAAGGGATCAAGAGAATGTGGCAGGCAACAGTTTTCCTCTGCCTCACAAACATTTTCCCTGTTCTTCAGAGAAGACTAAAACCTTGGAAGAAAGCTAATGACTTCAGTATTGGTGTTTGCTTGATGGTGAGAGCACTCATTTGGTTGTGAGAAAGCTCTGTCTGCTCTCTCCTGCCGAACTCATTGTATGGACTTAAACATTTGCTTTTTGAGTGTTTTTAACACCATGTTATAAAGTTACTATGACTTTCTCAGTCTGCTAACTGATCTGTGAATAAATATGCACTTTGCCAAAGTGGGAAAATAACCCATTACTTCAGCCACTCATATGGAACATGTAGGCTAGAAACCAACTGCTCCATCCCAAGTGAATGGCTTCTTTTTTCATAACTGTCTGTATGGGCACCAAAATGAGCAGGTTAGGATCAGGAGAGCAAAACATGTTTACAGTTACTTTGGTATCTTCTGCATTCATGACATTAAAGCACTTGATCTCACAAACATACACAAATACCCCAATCTTAGAGATGCTACATAGTGGGAGAAAACATTTACCTGCAATTCTGCATAAGGGCATCTCAATTTCATTCAAAGGAATAAATTGCTTGTCTTCCTTTCTGCTTTAGAATATCTGCTTTTTAATAGCCAACCAATCCCACTGGTTAAATGCAAAGAAAAGTCCCCACTCTTAGCCTAGCATTCATAATAATCTTTCCGTGTCATTTAGGAACTCAGTAACAAAAGAATTAATCTAATTTTCTCTTAAATTCTATCAGAACTAGAGGAACATAAACTCCAACACAGTTTCAGAATGACTGCAGGAACTTGGCTAGTGGTTGCAGAATCTTACACTAACAGTCATTCCCCTGATTTTTTGTCATAAGGCATAAAGGTTTTTTCTCTTGCCTATTACTTCATGCAGTACTGCCATTCAGAAATTAGGGGTCCCCGATAATGCTGGTTTCCTTTTCTGATTTGTCCTGCAAAGAAAACTGACTGTATAGAAATAGAGATACAAAGAAATATAGACATTGGTTAAAATAAAATAAATGTATACATTGAAGTAGTTAATCAGAACTTTATGTTTTAGGCACATTAGCAGGATTACCATGTACTATAAAAAAAAGAAGAGCATTCATTCATTGTGTGTCACTTTGTGACATACTTCAGTCAGTAGGGACAGCCAAGAGACTACCTCAAGCAATGTTGTGTCTGTCATAGAGTGAAAACAACCCTCTCAGAGTCCTCATTCTCTTTTACCTCTCAACTCTTGCTCTTGTCATGTTGCATTATACATAGATAACACAAATCTTGAAGACTTGCCCTCTGGTTAAAAAACAAAACAACAGTAACAAAAACAAGATTTCTCGCACAGCGTGCCAACATGAGCTGGATTTAATAGCAATAATTTACAAAATAATAACAGAAATCCTGGTGAACAAACACAGTAATGAGTAGGAGAAGAAAAAAACCCAAACAACCACAACCCCAAAATAAGTTGCATTTTTTATTATTCATTTCTCACCCCTAAAGCCATTTCTTGCTCTACTGAAGAGCAGTGTTACCTGTTCAAAATATCTCTTGGGATATTTTGTTTTATCTATACAGAAATCAAAATACTGAAACTTTGTAATTACTTTGTCAGTCACCTATTTTGTGGTTATATCTGAAGAGCTAGAATAATTGATAATACTGATTATGATTTAAAAAAAAAAAAAGGGATGGATTAAAGTAGCAAAAAAAATCTCTTGAACAAAATAAAAGGATTCTTCCAGTGAAAGAGGGTAGAGAAAGAAAGTACAGAAAAAAAACAAGCATCCCTCTGAACTGTTGACATTCTTCTTCTAAAAAAAACATTTAACTTTCACAGATAAGATATTACTTTTCTCAAAGATTCTCCAGTCCCCCTCATCATATATAGAAGAGTACACACAATTTCTGTGGCATTGGTGCAGAGATTCAATTTGCTTCAGATTAATTTCTAGAACAGCACAGGATTGTGTGTAGTTAAGCTGGCTCCTTTTTTTCTCTGAAAATAAATAATTGCTTTAAGGAGCACTTTGCCTAAGAAAATTTAAAAATATATGACCATGGGCTGACTGTTTGTATACAGTGAAACAATCCTAATTTTTCTTTCCATTGATGTAAATTTAGAATTAGTACCTTAAAGAACACGTTTGTAGTGATTTCGGGTGCACAGACGCAAATTGAGGCACAGTATCTGCAGAAGCTTGGTCCAGCAGATTGCACACTGTGACAGTGGATAAACACAGGAAAGTAAAATTTCAGTTTCGGGACACTCTGTAAACTTTGACAATTCTGTTTGGGGTAAATTATAGGAGGCTTTTGTTTGGGTGTCAGAATATTTGCACGGACTTGTTACAAAATTATAGAACTGAAAGAAAATTGATGAGATCATACAGCCCAAACATCTGTCCCATCTGAACGAACTACACTTGCATTATTCCAGCATTTTGCTTTTCTCCACTGTTAATAGGGCCTTCAATATGGAAGATGCATAGTCTTAAAGTAAACTATGGTGCATCATTTCCTTTAAATTTGAAAAGCTTTTCTTAAGCTTCTTAAGCTTAGTCTTCCTTGGCACAGTTGATACCAATTACTTTTTCCCTTTTCTGTTCTAAACAAAGTGAATTAGTGATTTCCTTAATCTCAGCAGAAACCTTTTATTTATTAGCAAGCTATCATGATCTAGATTGACTACTAACTAATTTCATTGATGAAAAAGTGGAAAATTATTTTGTATTACTTTAGCAACCTCCTTCATAAAATGTTGAATGTATAGGAAAAAAAAAAGACTCTTGTATGATACTAGGTTATAGATACTTAGAAGATGCATAACTGTATATTCAGACCCTACTCTGCTTCTTTTAAAAAAAACAATGAAATAATAGTTTTGAACAATGAGCCAATCTGGAAATAAACAAAAAAAATTGTAAATAATTAATTATATTAGAGGAAAGTAGATTCTGTGCTAAAGCAGTTAAAGGACTGTGTGATAATCAGAAAAAAAACCAACCTGTAATGAAGTTTTTCTAAAATCTGAAAGGAAAAGCTTTTTCACAATGATATCACATGACAGTTTAAACATCACCATGCTGCATCGGTTCAGTTCAGGGCAGGGTTATAACTATGGGAATATTTCAGCTGCCAACAAATATATTTTCTGCCTTTTTAATTTATGTGCCTAACTTTAAGCACACAGACTTCAACATTTTGGTTCCAATTTATCTGCACCTCAATGCTGGAAACTATAAATTTAAGTTCAATGAAAAATCATTAATAGTATTAATTGAGGGAGTACTATCATTTTCACCCTTGAGATAGGAAGCCACAGAAATCAAGTAATACAGCTCCAGTCCAGGGCGGGGGGGTGGAACTAGATGGTCTTTAAGGTCTCTTTCAACCTAAGCCATTCTGTGATTCTATGATGCTATGATTCTATGATTCAGAGCATTCAAGGTAAGATTTCAGGTATTCTGGGTTGTTCTCTAGAGGAACCAGTGCTCTCAAGAGCTCTTAGGTTTCTAATACAGCCGAGTGCTTCAAGTGGCTATTGTAGATTATGTGAATATTCCTGTTCTGCATTTCAAAAGCATTATGAAAAACATTTTTTAAAATATTAGTGTTGGTTTCTGGAGGTGCAATGCAAAGTGGTTTGCAGACTATGAGCAATTTCAGGTTATGCTTCGATTTCAAACTATGTTTCCTCACTTCTATGTAAGGCTTCCTAATTCAGGTTCTTATGTACCATATGTACATAACCATATGTTACCCAGTACCATATGTATTAGCGACATCCTTAGTAATACCTAGCCATGAATCTAACATCATCTTAAAAAATAATGAAAAAAGGATGATGGTGTAGTTACTCTTCAAATTAATCATTCTTTTCAGTCTTTTATAGGTTTCTTCATGATTCATTGTTTTCTGTCCTTTAAAATTTGTACTCCAGTGCTGGAGGTCTAGAAGCTCTGACTTTGTAAAGAGGCATTTTTATTATAGCATACTTTCTGATAAATTGAGGGATGAAGGAAGTTGGACCCTGAGTCAAAGTCCAGTTAAACATTTCAGTAATTTTTAAAGTATGCAGCCATACAGTTGGGGTTGTGCTAACAGCTGCTTCATTTCACTATCTCTCGGCTCATAAACTTTATTTTTAATGAGCCTGCCTGTAAGACCACTAAAAAATGACCTTCACAGAGAACTACAAGGACCTACAGTGGTGACCAAAATAGCTTTCTTGAATACTGCATAATATCACAGTGACCATGGCATAGAAAATAAACAGTATGGTGAGAAAGAAATTATATTAACTACTAATGAAAAAATTCTGTATTTTCACATTGAAAGATTCTTTTGCTAGCTGTGCAAGTAATCTGCTGCCTTCAATTTATGCTAATATGGACCTCTTCATTGGCTTTAATAGTGCTGCATCTATTTATATCAAGTGAGTGAATGATCTGTTATTTTAAAGTTGTCTTTGGGATCTATAGCTTGTCCCACATCAAGAAAATACATTATGTAATAAAATTATAATAAAGGATCTGCTAATTTTTACCATGCCCTATACATTGCTTGCTGGTCAGTAGTCAACAGAGGTCTTAATTTTCACCTACTTTCCTTACCTAAACACATTGCATCCTTTTGTTTAATGTGCTACCTCTAAGTGTTCTGCTGGTCTGCCTCAAAGTAATGTAGGCCCGGTGGGGCAGGTAGGGATCAGGCAAAAGGAACTTCTGTGTTGGAGCTTGAGAGGGAGATGGTAAGGTACTCACCAAGCTGCATACAACTGCTGTTGCCAAAGAGAGGAAGGGTATTTGTGCTGGAAAGCTGTGCTTTTGGGGTGTGCTATTTTTTGTAAAATAGTTCCAAACTGAGCTGTGATTTTAAAATAATTCTGAGGTACTTTAAACTACTTGCACCAGAAAGCTGTTGACTTCTGAAGTAGATATAACAGTTTAGTCCTGTGGCATTGTGAGAACTTGCTTGTGTCCAAAAGCAATCAAAACGTTTTGCTGAAAACACTAAAGGGTATACTGCAGAGCTCACTTCTGCTGGTAGAGATCTATGAAATTTTTCAGTGAAAACAGAGCTTTACTTGCTCAAAAGCCTAAAAAACAGTCAAAACTGGGATAATTTTAATTTATTATTTACATTCCAAAGGCATCTGAGACAAGAGCTTCTGTGTGCTATGTGTTGTCCAAAATCAACAACAAATTGCTCCTTGTTATCTTTAAAATGTGAATTAAAAGTCTAGCAGGAGCATGGAAAAAACTAGTGGAAGGTGAACATACAGATAGAACAAAAGGAAGCAAAATAATGCAGTACAAAAATAACATCCTAAATAGTCAGCTTTCCTATCAGTATTTTATATAAGCTCAAGAATGCAGCAGAGTTTTTATGAGCACTGATAACTGCTGTTGTTACTGGACTTAAAAGAATCTCTCTTCCCTCTTAAACTCTGCCTTCAAGTTATGTGATGCTCTTTCCCACAGCACATCCTGAGGGAGGTGTCAGATTTGGGAGTTCAGCTTTTATGTTGAATGTCTTTTTGGGCTTGACTAAAGACATACTGAATATTATTATTCCTCAAAATCTAGAAGTATGCTCTGGGTTCAATGAACAGCTGGACAACTTCCAGAAGTTCTACTGTTCTCTGTTACTATGCTGGATGATGCTCTTTTAATTTGCTACCCAGACACAGAATGTAAGCAGATGAGGCAAATGGCAACAATTCACAGGAAAAATCCAAAATCAATTTCTTGATAGCTTTCATTTGTTCCAAAGAAAGTAGTTCATAATGTTATGTATACAATATCAGATCCCTGAATGTACTCAAATTAATTTTCTTCCATTCCCACACCTTTTTCTCCACTTTTGTTTTCCTACAAGATCACTTCCAAAGCCTCCTTTCAAAATAAATAGAAGCTGCACAAAAGGATTTCTGCAAGCAAGCTTCTTGCCTAATTACTTTTGAAAGTATTCTGAAGACTGAGGGAGGTATTTCTTTATGAAATATTTGTTTTAAATACCCAATTAACTTCCTCAGTTCTCCTCCATGAATTTTTTGTTGGAAAAAAATGTACAATTAAGCTTGTACCTCTGTACTCATAGTACAGAGTAGATACATTCCGTGTCCATACTGCAGCATGCAGGTGTCTTCCAAGTCTTAACCATGTCTAGAGTTTGGACAAACCTGTTGTGGTCCATAACAATCACCCACTGCTACAAAGAGGAGTTAAGGCCATAGACATAACTTGAAGCGGCCACTTTACACAGCCCCAGCTGTGTAACAAATATTTAGTCTGAAGACTTGTCAGGAGTGTAACCAAAGTATGATCCAAGAACATGAAAAAAAACACATAGATTGTTTGTGTCAGGGGATGATTGATTTTTCACATTACTTTAATGAAAGTTATGTTGAACCTTTTAAATCACTGTATTATTTTTACTACATATTATACACTTTTGTTTGTTTGGGGCTTTTTTCTGTATTTTGGTTTTTTTGTTTGTTTGTGGCTTTTTTGTTGTTGTTGTTGTTGTTTTTTTTTTTAATGAAGCCCCATAAGTCCACACAGAGTGGCTGGGGAGATCTGGGAGTGAAAAAAGTATCTTTACGCTCTGTCTCCCACTTCCATCACCAAATTATGCTATGTTAGTCATCCTTCTTCTATATGTAGTAAGGCCTAGTTAAAAGAAATAGAAGATACACTTAGGAGATAGTGTCAATATTTTTATTTGCTGTGCCCTTCTGCTTAGATTGAGGTCTGTCTCAGGTCTTTAATTTCATATCTTTAATTTAGCTTCATTTTGGAAGAACTCTTCTTTGTATACATAAATTCATATTATATTTAAAAACAGATTTTTTAAACCATACACTCTTTCTTTCAGCCTTGGCTGGCCTTGTGACATCTTTGTGATAAAGTGTGCATCTTTCTGGGATGCTGAATCAACTTTTAAGAATTTATTAGGTCCACAAATTTAGCTTCTTATCAGGAGGTTGCTTCTACCAGCACATGTATTTTAGATTATTTTTGTCGCCGGCCTTGTGCAGATCTACTAGGAGGTCTAACACTAAAGTATGCTCTCTTGGCTGATACACAGGAGTAACTCATAATTTAATTTGCATTTCTGAAAAAACAAAGAGGATCATTCCAAGTGATCACCTTTGTGTTCTTAGTACTACAGAAGATACCATTGTAATCAGCTTCCACCTAAACCATCAGTCTCATCTTGACTAGTAAAGATGGACTATCGAAGATGAAGAATATACTTCCATATAGTAAATTAGATTATGGATTCACAGAATCATAGAAGGGTTTGGGTTGGAAGGAACCTTAAAGATCATGTAGTTCCAACCTCTCTGCATGGGCAGGGACATCTCCCACTGATTGTTTAATGACTGGCAACAGTGGTTATACAGCTGCTCCTCACAGGAAGGCCAGTTTTTTGCTAAATCATGGCAGTAGGTTAAAGCCACAGTCCAGCCCATGAAGTTCCGTTGGGAACATGGATATTGAGAAATTACTGATGTCCAAAGAGAAGAAAATAGGCTAAAAGTGACAGTTCTATAATGTCTCCACATAAATGCTGTTATTCTCTGATAAAAATATTAATTCTGTCATCAGTGTACTGTTTTGCCTTCTCTTTAACAGAATGAAATTTGTTATAATAGCTTCAATACTTAATATTATAATAGTATAATACAGGTATTGTTTTTGGCTGTGTTTAAAATTTATCATACCTTTTCCTCAGTAAAGTAGGTTCTGATACTAATTCTGTTCTTCTGGTACAGATTAAAGAGCACCTCGCCAAGGGACAAAGGATGTTGGCCGGTGATGGCATGTCCCAAGTAACCAAGACACTATTGGACCTAACTCAGAGGAAAAACTTTTATGCAGGAGACCTTCTGATTTCTGTGGAAATTCTCAGAAATGTTACAGACACATTTAAAAGAGCAAGTTATATCCCTGCATCTGATGGGGTGCAGGTAAGAGAAACACTGCAAGGGGAAAATTTCGATTGGTGGAGTTATGTCATTATAATGCATGTCACCTGTTTTACCCACTGAGGAAACTAAATCTTTTAAATGATAGACATAAATATTGTTCACATAAAGCAAGTGTAAAATAGGAAAAGACTCAGCTACATTTTATGAGACAAAACAGTACAGCAAGGGAAAAACGTAAAATAATTTCTTTGTAAAATTTTTGGGTTTTTTGTTTTTGAAGGTTTGGTTTGATTGATAAGGATGTGTTGGTGTTTTTTGCACAAAGCAATTCACTGGTGTTGTTTGTTCTAGTTCATTTCAGTTCAAAATGCTACCCACAGTGCTTAGTTATGTAATCCTGGCATTGCTTCTTCAGTGCAAATAAATAAACTCATTAAAAGTGCACTGGAGTTATGGAGAGTACATTTGATATTAATTTTCTATTTCACATTGTAGATTAACTCTTCTTGTGCAAGAGGCCAACTAAAATACTATCTGAAATAAAACCAGTCATTATTTCTACATAATGGACTGCACAACTCATTGAGTAACATTCATTGAAATAAATAATTCCCAGGACTTCCAGATAAGGAGATTGTTTTCTACATCTGAGAATTTTAGACACTTTTGCAAGACTGTAGATGTACTGAAAAAGAATGCTAAGAAAGTGTATAGATATTATTTATTTAAAAGAGTTGTATTAATAATTTATTATAATTCATAAATTAAAAATGAAGTTGTTAATGCAGGTCATGAGTATGTATTTGTGTAAAGGCACATACTATAAACACGCTAGAATATATACATGCAGATAAATGGAGGTATCTTGGAAAAGACAGTTTTTTCAGAGTTAAATTTTCAAAAGCTTGCTAATGTATTTTCAGTTTTCTTTGTTTTCTATGCACAAAGCAAAATTAGCTTCCACAGAATAATGTTTCATGTGTTGGCACCTAGCCAGCTGAAAGTAACATCTTTTTAACTTTAGAGCAAAATACTTTTCAAAAAGCATTTTGGCTGGACAATCCTTTTTTTTTAAATTATGTAAGAGTCAATATTTTTTCTTATCTTCAGTAAGTTTTAGTATTAAACAGGGTGTTATTTACTGATTTTTTTTCATGCATTCAGCAGTCTGGCAGCCTAATGTGACTTCTTCATGGTTCGCAGGAACTACAGAAATCTGTGGTCAAACCATCATTAAGAAACTGCTTGGCACAAGTGGTTTTGTTCATGGGCTTAGCAGATCAGGTCATTTGCAGTTTACATACAGTTGAGAGGTTTTATTCTTTTCCCACTAATGACAGTGCCAAAAGTTCTGTCCCCTTTAGGATTGTAGAGCTGTTTCCAAAACATGTAATCATGATCTGGCAGAACTTGGCAAAATGATCAGTACTATTTTAATAATTTGTATTAATCATTTTGAGGTTAAGAAATGAGAAAAGGCAAAAATTGGCAAACCATGTGGTGAAGAAAAGAAGAAAGGATTTTTCAACCCAAAGAAGTACCTATATTTTGGGATTTAGATGCCTAAATACCAAGAACTCTTAAATCCCACTGAAAAAAAAGGCACAAAGCTAGTGGAAAAAAACAATGCATAGTGTTCAGGAAAGTATATGAAATCAGAATTAAGCATGTGTCTTGCACAGGGGTATATTAAGCCATGTTCCTGTTACTGACTTCTGATGATATAAAATGAAATCCTGGCTCAGTAACATCGGTTTTAATTTTAGTGTCTGTTTCTGAGAAACCAGAGTTTTCCCATACGTAAACATATGTCATATGCTGCCGTACTCTGCAGGATTGTTCACTATCATGTCTTTTCATACCGTCTAGTCCATCATCAAAGTGAGATTCAAAAAGTTGAAAATTAAATTATTTTCCACGAAAATACTGAGACTATTCTTTCTGAGGAAGCTGTGAAGAAGCTGCTCTAATTACGTTCTATTTTTGGCAGTAGATTAAGGGTAAAATTAGGTGTTAAGTTTTTGTTTTACAGCTGTTCTCAGAAAAGCTTGAGTGAGGTTTAAAATTCATGTAAGTCATAATTTATAATTTCACATGATGTCATAAAAGTAGATTATGAATGATAGGTAATTGTATTTTAAAGGTACATAAAAAACCATTCATTTTAGTGTGATTAGACCTGAAAAAGGAAAAGTGTATATGTCTGAGTATATTTGTTTCTTATACATTCCATCCATCTGGGTAGTTCCTTTACAGTCTACAATCTCTGGCTTATATCCAGTGTTAGTATTCACGAATAGTACAAAAAATGTGATTCAGAGACTTCATAACAAAATGAACAGAAAAGTGAGATCAAGTTTGAATGTTTCAGTCTAATTACTCGAAACAAAGATGCTATTACCTCATATACTGCATAGAAAATACCACTTCTTCAGTCAGATAGATACCAAGAGTAAAACAAAACTTCTAAAGTATGCATGTCTAGTACCAAATTATTTATTGTATGACTTTTTCTTTTTGCATATTTTAACCTTTTTGCAACAATATTTATGAATGCATTGCATCTACAGTGTCAGGAGGAAAAATAATAATGTATGAGGCAGTTAAATAATATGGAAGGTATCCTGCAACAGTGACTCAAAAGAGCAGTACAGTAGCAGAACCAGCAGAAATCATTCAGTTGTTCTCTAAGCAAGGTCTTTCTCTTTGGGACATTTTCCAGAACTGTTCTAAGAGCTCTTGCACTAGCTTTCAAGACAAGATGGCAAAGTACAATACCCTGATCCAGTGACCAGTAGTATTAGAGCAGTATAATCTCACTTATATTAACCACAGGGACCATTAATGTCAGTCAAGGATTAACAGGATTGCCCAGTGCTTTATTTTCCCCACCACCTTCCCCCTCCCACACACACACTCCCTATGCTGAAGTCCAAAAGTGGAGGTGACTTAAGGCTATCCATTAATTCCTCCTAGGGAGGAATTATTCTCTAGCTGTGTAAAAAGGATTTATGGCAGCTTTATTCCTGCAGAGAGGGTAAAAAAATTGGAAAGGGACAGAGAACTGCAGCCATTGAATTACAGAAGAAAAAGATTGAAAGGAAGGAAATTAAATTTGGAAAACCTAATTGTCCATTCCTCACTGTAACTGTCATTATGCTCAGAAGAGCCTGGGCAAAAATAAAAGACTTCAAATTCTGGCTTTGGCTGTCACAACATTTTCTATAGTGGTCAGTTCAGTAATACTTAAGCCCTGCCATGAAAGTAAGGAGCTTGATGAGGTCCAGTGTTTACTGCAGTAATACCATCAGATCACATCCATAATGTTTCTAAAATTCAGCTTTCATACCTGTCAATCATTTTACTAAAAGGCAATGTTGTTTCTTGCAGCATTAATACAATGAAATAGAGAATAGTCCAAGTAGGTGAAAGGCTTGTTGAACCCTATTTCTCTGTCACATTTTTGGTGTGCATCTCATATCTATTCTTTACTGAAGCAGCAGAGCCATTAAATCATCTTTCTGTTTAAAAATCTTCATACAGTCAGCCTGCACTGCTACCAAAAATATAACATCAACCAGGGATAGAAATAGAGAAAAAAAGATCTCAAGAAGCAAGATATTCTTGTCACTAGTTTCATATACATAATTTATGTTTTATTGGCAAGTACACATTAAATCAGTTATGCTCATCTTTGTGCTTGACTTTGAGTTTATTTATAAATTTTTGACACATTTCTATTAGTTATTAGTAATTTTAATGCTTTCATGTAACAGAAATAAACATAAAATTTAATGATCAAATTACATTATTAGCAAACCTGTGTAATTCAGCATCTGCCAGAAACTTTTATACCTCTTGAGTGATTTTCAGGTAATGTAGGCTACTCTCAAGTAGATCTCATAACATAGACATGCATATTTTTAAGGCTTAGACAGTTTCTGCAGGGGAATCAGTGGCTGCAATGTAGTGCAAAACTAGCTTTGAACCAACTCCTAGGTATATTAAATCATCCCACACTGAACTCCATGCTGCTGCAGCTTGATTGCTGCTGGCACCTGAACAAATAAAAGTTAGCTAAAATTTTTGTCCATTGCATCTCCACAACATTACACTGGAAGAATACAGAGCTGTCATGCTTTCAAAAATGTTTTACTCTGGCAAATCCCCCTAATGTAAACTCTACCTTGTAAAACTCTTCGCCAAAATCATAATGTCCTAGAGGAGATGTGATTACAGTGCCATGAAACTGCTTTGACCAGTATAGCTTATTTAATTGAGGAACCAATAGAGCTGTAAAATTTTCCTAGCTTAAGTTGCATTTGCAAATTATGATTTCCCCACCTGGTTAAACTGGCAAATCCTTTGTAATGACTACTAAATGTAACTTTTCAGTATACTTTATTTTGCTACTGAATAATTGAAAGAGATGTTGTCTTGGTATATAAGCAATATGTAGCTACATTTTGCACTTTTTATCTTTAGCTTGACTGAAGTTTTACCCTCTGTATCATTTCAAACTGGTTCAAACCATGAGAACTTTTTTTTCTTTTATGTCCTGTCTTTAATCTCCATTATCTTGCCCCAATGCATACGTGTCATTTTCACAGGAGATTCATGAGGCATTTCCTTTCTTTTCATGAAGTTTTGTTACTGAAGTTTATGGATATTTTGCTACTGTGCCCTCATTAATGTACAGGATTATTTTGCTGAAATTCACCAAATTCTCAGTAAGCTCTATATTAAATTTGCCACATTAAAGCAATTTTTACCCATTTAAATTTTATGGTTAGCATAATTATCTTCCTAATGATGAGGCAAAGATAGATCTTCTTACTTGTCAAGTAGTTAGTGTTAAGACTTGATTCAACTGGTAATGATGTTTTTATGTAAACATTTTTACAAGTTTTATTTTGTTTTGTGTCCCACAATGTTTTTCTTATGTGGTTGTGAGTTGTCTAAAATGTCTGCAATATCTCATATTTTGAAATTAATGTGTTTTCAAGCACAACCACTGGATCCATAGTACACTAAGGCTGGAAGTTATTTCACTCTCATTTCAGTCACTGTGCAGTCAAATGCTTTGTATTTTCATTAAATAGTGAGTTAAAGTAAATTCTTACTTAACTTTATCTGCACCTTACTTACCCCACTAAAATGGCTAAAAAGTAAGTGCAGGTAAAGGAATAGCCACTTAAAAGTTTTTCATAGGTTGCATGGACCTTAATTGCATTCTTCAGCTAAGGTCAGTATCTTTCTGTAGTATACTACATGTGTCTTTTATGAAGGAAGAGATAAATTGTAGTTGACAGGCTGTAGACAAAATTGTCATTCTAGATAAAGCATGATACAGAGCTGAGAAGAACAAACTGCATAAATTCTTAGCTTTTTAAAGATTAAAAAGTTAGGAATACAAATTGATAGAGACAGTAGACAAAATTAGAAAGGAAAGATCACCACAAACACTTAGAATAAAACTATTTTTAAAATGTATGATTTAAAAGCTTAATGCCCTGGCTTTTTTTTTTTTTTTTTTTTTTTTTTTTTAGCTTATGGTTAAATGAATAGGATAATCAAATTAAGAAATTAACAGTTTAAAGTCCAAATAACAGAAATTATTCATTCCTTTTCTGTTGAAATTACTAAAATGGCAGAAGCAAATGTAACTTTTTAAAAGTAAGATGCACCTGGTTTCACACAGCATTTATCAATGAAATATCATTGTAACATTTATCAGTGAAATATAATTGTATTCCCTATTTATGGTCATTAAGGATAATTTTAATGTTTTGAATAGAAACTAGTGACCCTGTTTTTTTTAGTGTATTTTATTTACAAAATACCTAATTGTCTATTTGCTGAAATGACAGCAATTTGAAAAGAGAAGACCTTCACATTTACAAGTTTAACAAGTTTAAAATGGCTTATATTTTATACACAGCAGCACTGTGGAACCTGATTATATGGCCAGAAATAAATAATTAACCATAAAATTAATGTGCCCTTTTATCAGTCCAATATGTTATTTTTTAAACTCTTCCAGTGACAGAAAATAGGCTGCAGAACTACATTCAAAATAGAGGAAAGAAAACTTTCTTAATGTCAATTTAAGAATACAACAGTTTAGGTCATTGAAAGTAATTTTGTGTTTTCTTTTATCTAATTGATTTTTCAGAACTTCTTTCAAATCATTAGTAACCTCTTAGATGAAGAAAACAAAGAGAAATGGGAAGATGCACAACAGGTAAGATGTGCAGTTTGTAACTCATCAATTGGAAACTATGACTGTTGCAAGATTCGGTGTTTCAGAAGTCACACATTGTTTCAGTAAGCCATGATAAAGTGGGATGTATTGTTTCACACTCTACTGCAGGTGAAAGGAAATCCTATGTGAGACAATATTTTGGAAATAACTGATCTTTAAAAAAAAAAAAAAAAGTAATTACAAGACTCATTGGCTAATTACTTAGATTAAAATTATATAAGAATATAAGGCACTTCTCTTGATGAACAGATTTCCATTGATTTCCATGAGGAAGATTTATTATTTCTTTTCTTTTGAAGTAGATGCAACTCACCTACAGAGCTCAGACACCACCACCAAAGAACTTACAGAAATCCAAACTCTAGACCTTTTTTAAAAGGCTCTATTTAGGAGAACAGCTGTGTTCCTTACTACTGAGGACTAAGTTAGATATTCTGATAGCACTTTATAAAATAGTGAAGTCTAAAAAACCCAATTACTTTATTATTAAAGAGTTTCAATTTTAATGAAAACAGTTTTTTGCTTGGATATAAGTATTTCTTGCATGCTTATATTGAGAACATTATAGGACAATGTTAATATTTATGCTCATGAACATGACAATAGGATTATCAGATTTATGCAGATACAAATAACAGCGTCAAAGGGGGTGAATTCCAAAAGAATAATCACTATATGCGTGTCCCTGTATACTCTTTAGCTATCTGTTATTTGCCACAGACAAAAGCAAGAAAACAGCTTATGTAGGTCTTTGGTCTGGTCTTGTATGTTTCTTGCCCCTGTATTATAGAGATACTTGAAATTGTTTACTTTTAATGGGGTTTTCATTAAATCACTAGGTGGTTGAAGGTCTTCAGAGCTGTTTAACTTTTTATAATATAGAAAAGGGAAGATCAGGAAGATCAGTTTTTGCTACCAATTCAAACCTTGCAGTAGACACATGATGGATGCTGCAGCTGACCCATGGTAATTTAGTCAGCAATCGTAACTTTCTTTTGTTCTGTTTCTGTTCCTGTTTATAAGAGCCAGCTACAAAAATAGACAAAGTATGTCACTTCACTGGTGGTGGATGGCACCAGCAAAATCACATGCATGTGGGCAGTTTCCATAAAGAGCATCAAGATTTTCCAGCATTAAGCAACTATTTTAGCCCTGCTAATGAACAGACAGGATATCACTCCTTATGTTATCAGGCTTGTCTTCTACCTCCACCTTGCCTGCCCATGCTGTGTTCACCATCTGTCCCACAAAGATCAGGGGATGAGAGTAACCTGAGAGGAAATGTTGAGATCATGGAGGTAAAGGAGAGACCAATAAATTTCCAGTTCTCTCCCCTCATTGCTCCTGATAGAAGGCAGTAGTGTTGAAAAAGGGAGAAGAGACAAGTTTTTTCTGCTTTTCTGTAGCTTCTTCTCTGTGCTTGGTAATTAGTTTTCTTGTAGTCCTGAATACAGCACAGGCAGGCAAGTACTAAGATGAGCTGAACGTGGGAGTAGTGGGGCCATAGCAGTCTGGTGACAAAGCTGGGGAATTCACTAAATCCTGGACCCAGGAGCTATGGCATCTGAAGAAAGCTAGTCTTTTAACATCTAAAAACCTTTGGTCTTTTAACTGTTCTCAAGCAGTTTCACAATCCATCTCAAGGAAGCTATTGAAGGAAGTAGCTCTTGATATGGCTAGGAAGGGTGAGCTGGAATCCTAAGTACTCCTGAGATTATTTTTGTTCTTCATCATTAGACCCAAAAAAAAAAAAAAAAAAAAAGTTTTCTTATACAAGATATTATTTTCTAACGTATTTTAGATAAAATACTTATATTATTAAATAATAGTATATTATATATATATAATTTTATATATATAATATATAATTATTATATAATTATAATATTATAATTATTATATACTGTGCAAATAATTTTTCAGTTTTTATGTCAAAATCAAGATAGAAAAGAATGTGTGCAAGTCATTATCTGCTGTGAATGCAATCTAGTGTGAACACTATTGACTAAAAAAGAGTAAAGGTGATTCTGTTTCCAATTCAGTCAGTCATCTGACTTTTTTTCTTTTTTTTTATATAATGAAATCCAACCTTGCAAAGCAAGGGGCATTCTAACCAACTTCTTTTCCAGATGGCATGGCTTTCTTGAACTCCACAGCTACTGTTAGCACAGATCTCTTAGGTTGTTTTCTGTACTCTTTGCTGGAAAGAACATCTTATTGTCAGCAAATTGCTGACTTTTAATCAAGTAGACAGCTGTAATGCCTCAGCACATCCTTTTGTCTAGATTAAAGGACAGCAATTGATGCCATTAATTACAGGTTATATGGCATTCAGATAAGCAGCCCTCACTTTTTGGCCTTTTGTTAAAAGCTGATATAAAGCACTGCTCACAGGAAACCACTTCAAGTTCAGAATGTGTAAGCTTGTACTGGTGTTTCAAAACACAGGAGCTATTCTACATATTCTTCATGAGCATCTGCTGGCATCCTATTGATGAACCAGTACTTCAGATATATAAAAATGAAGAGTACCTCTATGACAGTGGCTGTTCAATAATTTCTGCTGCAGTTATTACTATAAAATTTTATGTGCAAGAACTAGGGTGAATTTTTTTTTTTGCTGAAATTTATTCTTGATACATAATCTGGGAATGTGCACGCAATGAATGAGATGGATGCAAAACCCACACTTCCTACCTCAGTATCTCATCATAAGGAAAATGGAAGTTGTCTCCTTCGCCTGCAGCATTTGCAACCTGTTAGGAACATAAATGTAACAACAAATTCTTCATAAAAAT
The DNA here is from genome assembly GCF_000747805.2 of Chaetura pelagica. Classification (NCBI taxonomy): domain Eukaryota; kingdom Metazoa; phylum Chordata; class Aves; order Apodiformes; family Apodidae; genus Chaetura; species Chaetura pelagica. Next base: position 1,105,982 of record NW_009952052.1, read on the forward strand.
GAAGACCTTTTATGAAAAGATCCATGTTAAAAACAAAGCACATTGTGAATGAACTGAGCAGCTTTGGAGTTAGACAGATAAAGCAAGATGAAGATGGAGCACAGTATGCTGGAACATATAGTCTCTGGAGGCCTTTTTTAGAATCTCTAGTCCTGGTAGTGGAAAGTATATGTTGAATGTTGCTCATAAATTGAAATTTGGACATCTCAGTGATATGAAGAAAAAAGCACCATAAACAGGTTGTCCTTGCTTTTCTATTGCAAAATACTGTATTACTGAAGATTATCCAGTTCATAACAGGGCATAACAACTAAAAATTATTTTTTATATATGTGAACTGAGAAGAATTTTTAAGCTTGTTGATGACTGCTTTGACCTTTAGTGAAGTTTTGATGATGTGTAACTATTGTTGAATATAACAATTTTTATTATTTTTTTGATGATAGTAGCTTAAAGCTTTGCAAGTAAATTATATCTCTTGGAAATGTGTTATGCCTTACCATTTTGGAAGTCATACTAAGAGGTTGCATTAGCAAGGCAAAGGCTACTGCAGTTTATTTTAGCTTACTCTGTTCGGTTCTGGACTCCCCAGAACAAGACATGGTTGTAATGGAATGAGCCTAGTGAAGAGCCATGAAAATGTTTAGGGAACTGGATCATCTGGTATGCAAGGAGAAGCTATTTTACTTGGAAAAGAGAAAGCTCAGTGAGGATCCTGTCAATGATAAAAATTCCAGTGACGGCGATACTAAAGAATACCAACTCTTCTCAGTTATGTCCACTAATATGACAAGAAGCAAGAGGAAAAACTAAAATACAGCAAATTCCATTTAATATAAGTAAAACCTTTTCACTGTGAGACTGACTGAATTCTAAAACGTGCTTCACATGCAGGCTCTGGGGTCTCTGTGCTGGGAGATGTTAAGAAATCCAACTGAATATGGTCCCGGGCAACCTGCTAGAGCTGATCTTGCTCTGAGCAGGGGGTTGAACTAGACCATCTCCAGAGGCTTCCTCCAAGCTCAGCTATTCTATTATTCTACTAGTCCACATCAGCAATGAAAATAGGATTTCCAGTAATGATTTATAATACTTAAATATGGATTAAAGCAACAAAGGTTTATCATGCTGTGGAGGCCATGGTGAGATTTGCATTCAGCCATCTGCGTCAGTAGTTCTGAAGTTACTGAAGATATCCTCCAGATAAAAGCAAAAAGAAAAAAAGTAATTAATATTGTTCTGGAATATGAAGTGCTTTAACCATTAGTTAAAGTAATGGCAAATACTTTATCCTTTTTTTTTTTTTTTTTTTTTTTTTTAAATTTTGTGCATGTGTGTGAAATCCGGTGACTTGGAGCAAATATTCCACAGTTCCAGTGCAAAGGTGATTTCCTGTAGCTTTATGGGAAGTAGTTATTTAACTGTGACAGAAAATTTTTGATATTACAACATGGGAAGAGCAGTTTGATTGTTAAGTCTCACTTTTTTTTTTTTTTAATGGAATTTAGATTTTATTTGGATTTGTTGCTGTGGTGTTTTTGCTGTTGAAGTTACTGGCATGTCTGACCTTCCTTTGTTAGATCTATCCGGGCTCAGTGGAGTTAATGCAGGTGATTGAAGATTTTATACACATTGTTGGAATGGGAATGATGGACTTTCAGAATTCATACCTTATGACTGGAAATGTAGGTAAGAAATAGGAATGTCTTCTATCAAATTTATTGAAAATGAGAAATTGCAAGTATGTACTGTAAAGTTGCCGCTCCTATCACAATCCAGGCTGGGCTGCTTCTCATCCTCCATATTTCATCTGTTGCTTGCTTATATCCATTCTGGTTTAAAAAACACTTGCTATGCCTTACACATTGGACTTCTCCATAATGGTTTCTCAAGAGTTAAATACAAAATTCTCAGACTTAAAAAAAAAATAATATAGAAAATACTCATCAGAATACTAAGAACTGTAGGTGTATGTTAGAGCGTTTCCCGGATATGCAGTATTTGAGATCATAATTTGAAAAATCATGCTCATTAATATAATAATTATATACTTCAGCTTGAGAAATAAGTTAAGCCTATGGCTTCTTAAATCTGTTTTTTCTCTGTGTAACAGTTTTCAAAATTTTATTCAGATTTATTTTTCAAACTTTGTTTTCTAGCACTGTAGATTTGCCAGTCAATATAATAAATAATAATAAACATCATAGAATCAAAGACTCATAAAATGGTTAAAGTTGGAAGGGACCTTAAAGATCATCAGGTTCCAACCTCCCTGCTATGAGCAGGGACATCTCACACTAGACCAGGCTGCACAAGCCTCATCCAACCTGGCCTTAAACACCTCCAAGTAGGGGGCTTCCACAACCTCTCTAGATAACCTATTCCAGCACCTTACTACCCTCATGGTGAAGAATTTCTTCCTGATGTCTAAATTAAATCTCCTCTGTTTCAGTTTAAGACCATTACCCCTTGTCCTATCACTGCCCTCTCTGATGAAAAGCCCCTCCCCAGCTTTCCCATAGCCCGTTCAAGTACTGGAAGGCTGCTGTAAGTTTTCCCTGGAGCCTTCTCTTCTCTAGACTGAACAGCCCCAACTCTCTCAGCCTGTTTTCATAGCAGAGCTGCTCCAGGCCTTTGATCATCTTGATGGCCTTTCTCTGGACCTTCTCCAACAGCTTGATGTCTTTCCTGTGCTGAGAGGTCCAGAGATGTACACAGTATTCTAGGTGTGGACTCACCAGAGCAGAGTAGAGGGGCAGAATTGTCCAGTTTATATTTTGATTGACAGGACTGTGTAAACTAGCCCCTTTTAGGCACAGTCTTGTATTGGAGACATGTCAAAGAACTCACCTAAAAGAACTCCTGGGTTCTTAAAATGTTTAAAACATTTCAGTAGGCAGTATGTGGAAACTTTAGCTTCTAACCGGTGATTTATTATTTCTGTTGTTTACTGTTTGGACTGTCATACTACTTATAGTTTCTTCCAGTTGTCTGGCCTTCATTCTGCTAGACCCTGCACAAACTCATAAAGAAAAGACAGTATCTTTCTTGAAATACTTGTTCTATTGTATTTTTATGAAAAATAAAATATAAGCTTATTTAAAGAACATAGATATTTTAGGCATTCAGGAGAAGCTCTGTTCTTAACTATGTAACCATCAAAGGAACAGAAAAAAGCTGAGAAAAGTAAAATGAATTTATAGGTTTATTCTGAATACCTAGCTCTGTGCCTTGACATTGTGGCATGAGTTTATCCTTTCCTTGATCAGTCAACCATCAAAAAAGGACAGGGTCACTGCTATGCTACTTACTGACCAGAATACTTGAGCTCCTGTGACAGAGAATCAGAATCACAGATCACAGGATCACCAAGGCTGGAAAAGACCTTTGAAATCATCAAGTCCAGCCTATGACCTAACACCATCACATCAGCTAGAGACATGGTGAGATTGGGACCGAAAATTGTTATCAGCAAGGAGTAATTTCTTATTTTCATGAACAAGGAAGGAATGTATCTGGAATAATTCAGTTTAATAATTCAGAGAGTTGGCGTAATTGCATCTGTCTGGCTAGGTACTTGGAACTTAGGGAATGCTTATGTTGATCTCAACTGAGATGAATGAACTATATGGTTGTTGTTGTCTTACCATTAATTCTGTTACATCAACAAAAGTTTAAAAATGTGTGAGGTCTTGTAATAAAATTCTTGTTCTTTAAGTCTACAAATGCATTCCATGCAGGAGGCAAATATGTACAGAAAAGAGGTTCAGCTTTTGTATATTCATCTTTAAACAGGACTATCCAATAGTTATTCCTCAGTTATTTAGCATAAAATATTCCCTCAGCATCTTCAGGTATTTTAAAAGCTTTTTTCTGTGTTTTCATTTTAGAATCACTTTGCAGTTCAGATATGTGAGAAAAGGATTCAGTACTGAAGATTAACTACTGCTTCCTGTTAGGAAAAAAAACACTTCTGTAGAAAGTTTTGCAGCATTGTACTGAGATCTTGGTTTCCTTCCTCTAATTTAAGTTAATTTTTGATTGAATGGCACTATTGTGGTCCATATGCAATTCGGACATCTAATTGTGTTTGACAGATGTGCTAATCTCCTGAGATTCCTCACAGATAGAATTTTATGTTCTCTTTTCTTTCAAGACATAGAATCAAGTAACTGTGGCTTAAGAACTTACTGTGCAACAGCTACTCTACAGTGATTGTCCATTGCACATTCTAAGCTCATGGCACATGGGAAGTGATGAAAGTTACCTTTATTATAGGGTAGGCTATACCAAACCACATTGTTTTACATTTTAAAGTGCCCAAGTAGGTCCATAAGGGCAGTTGCCATGACACTGTTAAGCTTTCCAGTGTGGTGGCTTTTAACTCCAATATTTCATTGCTTCTGAACAAAATATCAGAGATTGGTTCCAAATCCAGGTGATCCAATATCTGTGCTTCAGCATTTATTTAGGTCGTCCAGTCAAATCAAATGCATTTCCATGAAAACAAGATCCATCTCCTCGTACCTTCTCTTTCAATAATAGAGAATATGCTATGGGAAACTTAACAAATGTAAATCCAACAATTTGCTTTGATCATGCATGGCTGGAACAGGTGGCATTTGTTTTGTGTGCTCTCAGTTCTATACTATATTTCTTTGTCATAGTTTGACTCAGAAACAACAATTAAACCAGCGACAATAATGCTCTCGATTCCCTCCCCCTTCCACCCAGGTAGAGAAGGAGAGAGATAATTGAGAGAGACTTTTTGGATTGAAAACTGAACTAGACAGCTTTAATTAAATACTAATGATCGAGCAGACAGGAGCTGAGGGGAGAGTTGTGTGGGTCAGGAATGCACAGGCCTAGGGATCAACAGTGATGGATAGAGGGAGTCCTCCCTGGATGCTGGCCATGGATGGAAGAGAAGGGAAGAAGAAGAAGCAGCAGGAGCTTGACTTCCATGATCTCTGATGTTATACCGAGAGCTACGTAGATATTATGGGATGGAATGCTGTCTTTGGCCAGGTTTGCCATCTATCTAGTCTGCTCCTCCCTACAGGAAGGTTGTAGATATGATTCTTCTGCTCCTTTAGCATCCAAAACTGGATGCTAAAAAAAGTAGAGTGAAATGTCCTTGGCACCTCAGCAGTGTCATAAACATTCCAGCATTATCAGTCCACTTGCTGGAAAACTTGCTGCTACTTAAAAGAAAGTTCACTGGAGTAAAAAAAAAATCAGTAAAAAGAAAATTGGCTTCATCCTGGCTCAAAACAGGACATTCTTTAAGAAGTTATTTGATAAAATAAAAGCTTCTGATAGGAGATAGAAGCCTCCTTCCTCATTCTGTTCCTTTTCTTCAAGTGAAAAAAAACAGGAACTTTTGCTACCACTCAAAGTCCCTGAATTAGCTGAAAATACAGACCCAACTGCAAAGATACAACATGTAGTGGGAGAAAAGCTTTTAAAATGTATTACTATTCTATGTCAATCACTTGCTTTTTGTTTTCTTTGTTTTAAAACATGAATTCCTGATTTTAGATTAAAGAATCAACCTTGGCTTTTAACAGCTTTTTCAACTTTTTTTGAAATCTAAAAGCCTAAGCAGATCCACCTGAGGGCTTTGACCTATTCGGGGTCCCATCACAGTAAACCATGAAGAACTCTGAAGCAGTGTGCTAAGAGCATGGCTGAACTGCTATCAAGAAATGTTAATGCTTTAATTTTTAGAATTGCTAGACTGGAAGATTGTAGGGCCACAAGCATAACTAGTTTTTAAAGACATAGGTGGAATCTGTAACTGGAAATAGAGAGCAGTATTAGGAGATACATATTTCTATGGCAGATTAGGATTCTTTGGTAAAGGAAAATTTTCCCTCTGTTTTCAAATAAATTTCCTTAAGAGCAACAGCCAAAAAATGGTTAAAGGAAAGTCTGTTGTCAAAAATCAGGTTTATAGGTCTTAGGAGATATTAATGAGAACACCAAATAATCTTGAAGTGCAGTGCGTTGTCATGGTTGTTATTTGGAACTGACAGAAAATAAACAGAATATTCAGCATGAGAAGAGCCACTTTTGTAAATGTTAACATTGTGAATATTGTTTGAGTGATCAGCAGTGTTCTAAAGTACGCAGATATCACAAAGGTATTTAGACAAGTCAAAGAGAGGAAAAACTGAACATCTCCAGGGGGTATAGCAAACTGAAAAGGGGATATTCACTGGCAGATTAAATTCAGTGTTGACAGAGCATGTAAGAGGGACTAGTTCAAACCATGCATAATGTAGGAATCTAAAAGGATTCAGTAAAATCCCATGGTCACTTTTCAGTACACTTCAGAGGAAAGAATAGCATTACTGTGCAAAAAGAGCAGTCTAAATAAAATACAGTATTTAAAAAAAATAATAAAAATCAGTTTCCATCACTTGCAATGCTCTTTTCAATTTAGATTATATGGTTTGAATTAATTTTACTTACTTTAAGCATCACAAAGTTTGCCAAAATCACCTTAAATTTCCTTTATAGTCAATGGAAACTTGCTCAGAAGAGCAATACCACCTGAGACATCTAAAATAAGGCATAGGTTGCCTTCTAGAAGTTCTCCCACTGGCTATAAAGACAGGCTAGTGACTAGCTTAGATGATTCATATCATCTAAAGCAAACAGGAGTGCTACCTTGTGAGTAAACATAACCTGTGAACACAGAAAGATTCAGAACAGCATGATAAAAAAATTAACAGACTGAGAACTGGAATTATTAGAATAGATACTTGAGAACAGATTGTTAAAAGGAAACTAGATATAAACAACTGAAAAGTGAATGATAAGAGAAACTAGGCTGATATCTCTGATTAAGCTTACTCACAGGAAAAACAAAGATTCCTAACCAAATTGTGCATTAACATCATTAATTCTGAAAGAGCATGAGGTCAAAGACTTAAGAGGAAGAAAATAAAAACAAGTAGATGTCTGTGTAGTGAATTCAGTGAGCTATGTTATTATATGAAAAAATGAAGAGGTGTAAGTCATGCTTCCATGCATAAATCACCTTCTAACTAACAGTCTGTTATCTCTGTTAAAAATGGCTCTTGTGACTTTGTTGCTCTGATGAGTACTCTGATCCAGTATAGTAATTAGTGTATATTTTTTCATTTAAGACTTCATACTGAGCTGCTTAGATAGGCATTATAAATACTTGCAGAAAGCAAAGTCTGATTTCTAGGTGCACAGACAGTCTAGGATGCTATAGAGGAGAAAAATACTTTGAAATATTCCGTTGTCTTGTGTCTTTGCACACCTTCTTGTTCTCCCTTCGATCTGTCATCCCATGTTCGTATCCATGGAATTTGTACCAAAAGGCTGAATAATCCTTCAGGCTGATCTTAAAGTTTTCCAGCCCTAACCAGAGATGTGTAGAAAAGTTAGTGACCAAAGGAGGTTTCAGAAGATGTACCTACCCTAGCAGTAGGACACAAACAATGGTACACTTGCTGAGAATTGAGATTCCTAGAAAAAGAGCAAGCTGAATTCCTCTCTCCTACTGCGGGTTCCTTCACCTTTTCCCAAGGTAAGAGTTTTAGGTCTTGTAAATTGTAGATCCTCTTTATACTCTCTAGAAACCTCTCCACATTATACTTATCCTATTGGCATCTGTCTAGTCTGTTTATCTTTTTTATATCACAGTTAGTGATGTGAATCTTAAATGCAGCACTTGAGATCTGCTGACTCATAGATCATAAATATTGTACTGGCCTAAAATATACCAAGAAACTGAATTGATTATAAGATTTGAAAGGGTCTTTTTCATATATATTGAAGAAGACAGAAAGAAAGACACAACATTGATTTAAACTTGTCCAAAGTTGTAAAGAAAATGTCTAAAATTTTTGGTCAGGAAACAACTATTCTAATAATCATATACATATCTACTAAAAATGAAATTATAATGAAATGATTGCTTTTTCTGAGGCTATGTAGTGCTAAAACACAGTATTATGGATTTTAAAAGGGATATTTGTGGTTAAAAAAGATCAGCTGGTAAAATTTCAGCAGTTCCTCTGAATAGAAATAAAGTTGGACCTTTCATACAAGTGAAAATGGGAATTCCACAGAATGGCCCAAAAGAGTCATTCAGTTCTCTCTCCTTTTTTCATCAAGTTACTCCAGAATGCCCTATATTTTCACAAAGCAGAATGTAAAGGTACAGCCTTCAAGGAACCACTGTGTGGATTGCACTTACTATTTTTAAGAAGCTAAACACGAATCACTCCCTTGTAGTATGTCATCACTCATATGTAAATACCTCTGTAATGTTTAATATAAATATATTTGGTTTTGTTGAGAACAAATTTTCATAAGGACAAAATAAAATGAACTTTGCATGGGTTTGCAATGAAAAACATTCCTTAATAAAAACACAAGTCCCCTTCAATTCATAGAGTATATTTTCTCCCTAGTTTTGAATAGCTAACAAAATATGCAACAACTTAAACCATATTTAGCTAACAATCTTTCCTTATATTTTATCACATTATTGTGCTACATAGACTTTTGCCAGTTTCCGTTGTCTAATATTCCACTTCTCAAAACAGCCTAAGAGTCAGTGTCTGTCATCTTCCTATTTCAGGGTAGGACCTGACTTGTACAACTGTGTCTATGTATATGAATCAAAAAGGACCAAATGCAGGCTTGACAACTGTCCTACACTTGTCCATACTTTTTAATTCCTGGCACGTGCCCAAACAATGTCGAAGCATGGTTCAGGAGATAGTCCAGGTGAGAAACCACTCCTGGTAGGCATAATTAATGGTTTTCTCATTGAACTGTGGTGCACAGCTGGTCACACTCTGTTCTTGGATAGGAGGCATAGTGTTCAGAGTAGTTACAAGTTCTGCTTCTGCCCCTGTACTTTCCACTTATGACTTTGGCTCCTGGTCCTAATCTTTGTTTCACACTCAGATATAGCCTACCCGTCTTTCCTGCCCCAAATCTGTTGGTTGTTTGCTGTTGGTTGAGCAGATGCTCTGTTGCATGAAAGTGGCCATATGTCATATTGCTTCTCCTCAAAAAATCCTTCAACTCCCAAGATTCATACACAGTCAGGGTCACTCTTCTGTTTCCCTATTCTTCATATGCTGAAACCATATGTATTAACCTTCTGGTGGCTAAAGGCTAACAGAAGAAAGTTTTCAGAGAAAAGTAGACAAAATAATAGGAAAACTACAGAGAAAGGTCAACTGGAATTTTTTTTATACCTTATATGCTTCTGTTCCATATATATTCATATAATGTCCTTTGCAGCAGCCTCAGCAATTCCTTGATCAGATCAATATGTTTACTTTAAGAAGACTCAAGCTTTTTCCACTGATTAAAAGAGGAAAACGTCATACACACTTTGAAGGTCTAGGTCATCACAGGATCTGACTTAGTACCTGAAGTAAATGATCAAGAGGTCTTGTTTATTTCTCAATATCAAATAAGCTTATTAAATGATTCACTTTCCTTGAAAATTTAGCCGAGAACAGTGCAAAAAAGAGTACATTTTTTCTCTCTCTTTTCTGAAACTGCAGACTCAGTGATCCTGAGGAAATATTGCTCTCAGTTACTTAAGATTAAAATTACTAGTATCAAAGGAATGTCTGTATGAATCATTATCAAGGAATTTTCACAAATGTGAATAAAAATCTAACTTTATTCTATGGCTATATTCTAAGTAATAGTTATAATTCAGTAGTTAGTTTTGTATATATGATTTACTAATTATCCTTAAAGCCAAATAAATTAACTACTCACTATTTTTAAATGTGTGCTATATTAAACCAGAATAATCTTAAGATGTTTCATGTTGCTACCTTGTATTAAATAAGATAGATGGAGTAAAAGGTTATAAGGAAATTGATATTATAAAACATGCAAACATCCAGGTTTCAGACTAATTAAAAATAAAGTCTCCAACATGAACAGCTGTGTCTGCAGCCCATTTGTGGAAATAACTTTTTACAGCATTTAAGTATATGTATCTTAAATTCCTGTATCCTTCCTAAATTTCTACCTCTGAAAACTCTTTTCTGAATAATTCTGTTTATAGGCCCCTTTTTACATGAGCCATTGAAATTGGTGGTTTTTAAAGGAATATTGTTTTATCACAGACCATTTTTTGGCAGGTTCACTTATGTATTGTGCTGAGAAATTACGTATCTGAGTTTGTTTACTTCTTTGCCTTAGCTATATCTTTAGGTGACTCCCAAAAATTTCCAAGTAGAATGAGGCTTAAGGGGTTGCAAATTTAGAGTCTGTCATGGTAGTTTAGAGTGCCTAAATAACAAGATGTAACGCCACAGAGACTCGTGACTCATTCTAGGATTTTGTGCCCCTATAAGGCAATTCCTACAACAGTGTCCAGCAGTCATCTGGTGGTGCATCAGTGAGAGGTTGACAGCTAGAGATGGTGTGACTAAGTACTGTAAATAGCAAAGTTCACCCTCAGTTTTAATGAATTCTACAGGGTTTTGTTAATCACTCCCACTGAAAAAGAAAGAAGAATCAAAATAATTAAACAAAATATAAATTCACTAAAGTAGACATAAACCCAAGGAATCATAATTTCAGCTGGTAAAAGCTAGCAAAAGTCAGTGGAAGTAGACTGATTTCCTATCTGAGGCTAGAGTCAACAGACCACATTGCTAACAAAGACTTAGGAGACAGCTATTAGTTCTGCATTTACTTGCAGTGTGTCAGAGAGAGGTCTACTACCCAAAAATTACCTCCATTGTGAATGTGGAGGTAGCATAGTTTATACCAAGCTAAGGATGTGGCATTCTGGCTTTTCAGGGGAAAAAAAAAATAAAATAAAATTAAAAACCCAACCCACAACAGAAAAACCACCAAAAAAACCCAAACCAAAAGCAACGACGATTAAAAAAATAAAATAAAAAGCCATGTAAACATATGCAAATACAATTCTGAGTAACTATGTTTGTGGCTGTGTATTTATTTATTTATTTGTTTGGTTTTAGTATGGAGAGTTGGACTTCAGCACTTAGACCAAAGATACTACATATATCTCTGCAATTCTGTTAAGATCAGATTTTGCAATGGTAACAAAGCTAACAGTGTCAGTATGATCAGTCCAAAGCTTCCCAAAGCATCCATGCACTGGGTTTGCTACAAGGAAGAACAGGGTTGGAAAACTATGAAGTATATTTTCTGAAGTTGTAAGTTCACTCATTTCATCAGTATTGGTTTGCTTTCCCTTTACTTCATTTGTGAGTTGTAGGAACCTATTTGCTGTTCTAGAGAGAGAGGAGAGAGAGGATCTTTGATAAGGTTTGTAATAGAAACTAAAGTATTTTTTTTTCCTTTTTTTTTTTTCCTTTTATTTTCTTTCTTTATTGTTTACAGTGGGACTAAAATCTTTTTCTCACTCAAAAAACATGGTACAGCTCTGTGGCCCATGCTGTTTGAATAATACTAAGTGTAAGGAGCAAGAATGTTTAAATTACCCTCCTATGATGCTGAATTGCTTAATATCGTTGATATTATTGAGATTGTTTTTCTTTTTTGTTTATTTCAATAAGTTCTCTCAACATACATGGAGACATGTAACCAGTCATAGTCAGCATTCCTCTGTTAATCTTTTAAAAATATAGGTTGGGAAATTGTCTCATAGAAAATATATTTGACCTCATGATGTGAATGACTTTTCCTATAATTTGTTTCAAAGCTTATGCAGTTCTTCAATGACTGTTATTTTGAGGAAATATTTTTCTAACTTATAAGGTCTTCCACTTTTAGTGCCACTTACATCAGTTTATAGTTAGCAGTGTTAGTGACATGCCATTGTTTGTAATACATTGCTATTAAAATCTTTCAGCCTCATACTGTCTTGCATTACTCAGAAGTAAAGTATCTTAAAAGGAGGTAGATTTCAAGTTAATCTATGGTAAAAACAGTATATTAGTATAGTAATGTGTCCAGAAAATCCTGTCTCACACTCTAGCAGCATAGCTAGAATGTGAGCTGATCTCACAGGCAAATACTTGGAAACCCATTCATATGTGTATAAATTGTGCCCTTTGGTGAAACAGTTCCTCCCTACATTGGCACAAATATCTCACCTCTAATAAAGCAGAGGAATGGAAAGAAACTGGCCTGCCCAAGGGGAAGAAACTCTGGAACAGTCATCAGGATGACTGCATCTTCAGTGTTCAGCAGTCAGACAGGCTGCTGCATCTGCACATACAAGATTTCTCCCATTTGTGAGGGAAACATACCAAAAATACAGAAAACTTATCCCTCCTTTCTCATTTTTACCTCAAGAGGGTACAATACGTTCGCAAAGATTAAAGGGAATGTCTCATTTTGCCACTGGGTATCTTAGATTGTTCACTGCAAAAGCATAGAATGAATGTTTTTAATGCTCATTTAGCTTTGAAAATTGCATCACTATCTAGGCAATGAAAAATAATGTTCTTCATTCACAGTCAACAATGCACAAAGAAAAGTTAATTTCTGCAAAATGTCTGTCATTTAACTTTGCCAAAATGAACTTATACCTGTTTCTTGGATGAATAGTTCCACTATTGGAAAACATAGGGGGTGATTTTATACCACATCATCTATTTTACATTCCTGGTTGTACTTAGAGATAATTTTCAGAAGTTAAAATTATGGCTATCCAAACCTCTCATAAACTGAAATGATAGGCACTGCACATCAATAAGGTAAGCCATTCAAATATAGCAGTAGTTTATCTACTTAGAAATGGTATTCAACAGCAGAGCTCAGAAGAGTTTTAAGTGTTTATTTTTATACTGTTTATCCCATTATTTGACAAGATATTAGAGGGAGTTTGCTGAATATATGTGTTTGTTCTTTGAATGTACTTGAAGTATGCATTTAGGAGTTTTAAAGGTTGGAAAATAAAGAGACAAAAAAGTCTGTAGGAATTTGGCCATTTTTCCTTCTTGTAGGCATTTGTTCAAATATTTTCTTCTGTTCGTAATTTTTTTTTAATCTTTAAATTATCTTACAGCATGTTAGTTCATAAGCTTTTTAATGTATCATTTGAGGGAATCTCTATCTAGTGATTCACATGCACACTTTTTGTGGATTTTTTTCAATGAATGTAACTTCTATTATTAGCAACAGCTGCTGGATACAAATTTTAACCTGTCACTCAGCATTCTCTATGCTGAAACTAATCTGCACTGTCACTAGTTATAGTGATGTTGAAAGTCTCCTAGCTACAGCTGAGCATGAAATGGGATTGGTCAACCTGCACATTTATTTTATTTTATTTTATTAGATTTTTTTTTTTTTTTTTGCATTTCATGCTTCCCCAGAATAAAGCCTAACCTTCCGTTAAAACAGCTTAAATAAGCCTTGCTACCTCCAAGCTGTGGTGAGCAGTTATCACAGGCTGTCTGACAAGCTAAGAATTGCTAAATTGCCAAACCATTATGCCTTTTAAACTTCTGGTCATACATTAGGACTCGTTGATATTGCCATCTTAATCTTTCATGTCAAAATAGTTTCATTTAGAAGTATCTAAATGGGTTGGATTTTTTAATTCAGAAATACTCTATTGAGGCTTGGATTTAAGGAGAGAGTAATTCTATAATTGGTGGCTTGGGTTTTCTCAGGGATGTAAAGAAAGCAAGGTCAAGTTACTAATCCAGTGAGGTTTCTTTGTTCTTAGTTTAGTCATTTGGGCCCAGGATTAATTTAATCTGTGACAGAAATAACTAAAAATTCAGGGTTAGTGGTGAATTTAGCAGTGCTAAATTAACTATTTAACCTGATAATCTTAAAGGTCTTTTCTAACCAAACCAATTCTATGATTCTCTGACTCTATGGTTATATAAGAATTCCATAAACATAGCCTAAGGTCATTATTAAAGGTATATAAGTAGGATATAATTAAAAATCCCAAGGAATTCCTTATTAAAACATACTTGCGGGTTTTATTTAAGGGCTTCTGTGCCCCTCCTACCTATCTTGTATAAAATTTCCAGTCTTATAAAGTCTGTTGAATAAAAAATGTTCTTATTCCTATTAATGTGACAACACTAACCGTTTCACTTAACCGATTTTACTTCTTATATTGCTTATGCTAAATTCTCGTCAGTTCCATTTTTAATGTTTATGTGACTGCTGGTGTAATTTTTGTGTTAAAATATTTTCCATGTCCAATTAATTTCTTACTCTAAGCAGCACAACCAGTATGTTGTCTCAGCACATGTACTGAAAGTCTCCTTTGCTGAATGATGACATTGAGCACCTTCTGAAAAGGCTTCATTACCACAGAAATGTCCCCTTCCAATAAATATAGGGTAACTGTAGAACTCAAATGTTTAAATCATCAAGATTTAATTAATAGCCACAATCAATATAGGTCCAGGTTATGCTGTTCACTTCTGTGCTTCTGCAAAAAATTACTGCTTTGAAATACTATGAAATAACTGAGCATCCTTACACTGACCCTTAACTTTGTTCCTCTTTTGTTCCATTTAGAAATATTGTTACAAATGTTTGCCACCAGAGTGCAGTTAGTTTGGTTTCCAATAAAGCACCATTTATATGTTTTGGGATTAGGGACACAAAACACATTTAGTACATAAAAAATATTCTGTAAAAGTAATAGCAGTGCAAAAACTACAATGGAAATAAAATAATTAAAGGGAAAAAAAACCACAAAAAAACAACCCAACCAAAATCAAAACAACAACAAAAAAACCCAAACAACCCCATGAAGCAAAATGAAACCAAACAAATTTTCTTTCCTGAATCCTGTAAAATACTATTTGTTGGGTAAGATTGCTATAAAGAGGATATGTTGAGGAAAAAAATAATATAAAATGGCACTTTTTTTGTCCAGTTCTCCATGCTAATAATAGTTATGCCACATGGCAGTAATAGCAAGCTGGACTAAGATGTAAAATACTTGATTCTAAGTAAGTTAGCAATATTTAAAGTTTAGATTATTTTAAAAGAGAAATTGCAAAAATTTTGAGTAAATTGGTAGCTTCTCTGACATGTAAATTCGGTCACTCTGATAGCACTTTCAGATACAGGAAATAAACTGAAGCAATTGTGTGGTGTTGTGTCCCAAAAACTACTGTTGAATAGAAACAAAAAATTCCGTCCCTTCTTCTTATTTCCATTTTTCACATTCATGATATTACATTTTATAAGAATTGACTGTATTTTTTTAAATGAAATAACATGAACAAACAGTCTGGAGTAAACTCTTCCTTTCCACTTCATATCATAGATATAATTGTGTTTTCTGGAATATTGCACATTGTAGGATTAAAGTTTAGCTTTATAGCGCATCTACTTTCATGTGTAGTTTCAGTTTGGGGTCTCATATTCTCAATATATATTTCATGAATGACACAAAAAAATTTAAATAAATAACTAAGGAAATAAAACCAAAATAGCAGGAAATAGGTTGCAGATGGCATGTAGTGCCAAACAGACAGCAGAGTAGTACCAGGTGTAGATGTCAGTAATGCAAATGTTGCAGAGCTGGGCATGGTGATGGGTCCTTTTGATGGCATCTGTTGTGCCTCAGGAAAACCAAAGATGTTTTCTTGGTCACAGAAGTTTCCACAGATTAGCTCTCCAAAGTGGTAGTTCTCTACTGCATGCAAAAGCAAAACTAGAGACACTGCAAGGGCATCTGTAAAGTCGTTCTGAATCCAAATAGCCGTTTCAAGAATTACAAGCTGTTGTGGTTTAGGCCCAGTTGGCAACAAAGAACTACATGTCTGCTCACTTACTCCTCCCCCCATGGATCAAGACAAGGACAGGAGGGTTCACTCACCGATTATGGTCACAGGTAAAACAGACTCGACTTGAGTAAAAACATCAACTTAATTTCTCGCCAATCAAAATCAGAGAAGGACACTGAGAAACAAAACCAGGTCGTAAAAGCAACTTCCCCCATCTTCTTCCTTCTTCCCAGGCCCAAATTACTTTGCTCCTGATTTCTCTACCTCCTCCTACCCGGCAGTGCAGAGGGTCTGGGAGTTGCAGTCAGTCACATATTTGTTTTCTGCTGCTCCTTCCTTCTTAGGGAGGAGGACTCCTCACACTCTCACTCTGCTCCAGCATGGGGTCCATCCCATGGGATGTCCTTCATGAACTCCTCTGATATGAATCACTCCCATAGGAGACAGTTGTTCAGGAACAGACTGCTCCAGCACAGGCTTCTCACACAGCCACGTCTCTGGGCCTGCCATCCTCCATGGGCTGCAGTTCCACTGCTCCACTGTGGTCCTTCACAAGCTGCTTCACTGAGATTCTCTGTGGGTTGCAGGGGAACAGCCTGTCACCTCACTACAAGAGAACCTCTGCTCTGGCATACCTCCTCCCTGTCCTTCCTTACTGACCTTTTTATCTGCATTGCTGATGGGCTTGGCCTGGGTCAGAGGCAGGTCTGTCTTTAGAGCTGAGGGAGCTTCTTTCAGCTTTTCCCAGGAGCCACCCTTGTGGCCCCTTCCTTGCTCCCAAAGCCCCGCCATGTGAACCTGACACAGAAGCCTATCTGCTACAGGTATGATGCTATGTTACCTTTTTATTTAAATATTTTGACCAGGTTCTATTATTAGCTTTGGCATTGAGCTCTTGAATAACAAACTTGCAATTTATGTAGTCATATGGGCAAGGGTCAATCCAGAATTCTTAAAATGCAGTTTAAACTCACTATGCAATATATACAAAATACAGAAGATTTTTTAGAACCCTGAGATGGCAACCCAAGAAAGCCTAATTAGGCACCTCTGCATTTCTCTGTCAACTGCACTAAAAATTAATGGACATGTAAGGCACCTTATTTAGACAAATGAAACAGTAATGGTATAACATTTGACTTAGTTGAATAGTTGACTGTTGGTTTTCAAACTTTTCTTAGCTGCTTGGATCTTTTTAGATTCCTTCTCCCACAGCTTTGATAAACATTAGAAACCTCTCATTTTAGGTGAGTGGGAGGGAAGAAATTGGATATGCTGGAGATGGGATGACCAGAATTGGATAACAAGAGCTGAGCACAAGGCCACATGCCACAGTGATTCACATGATTGCATTATAACAGCTTGTAATAACCAAGCTCTGTCATTCTTTATAGGCCCAATTTTCTAGTTAGATGTTTTTTAAAGCATCTCCTCATTGTGCAGTTGTTTTATGGAAATGACCATAATAATTCTGAGATATTTCTCTTGAGTTATTAAAGTTAATTTAGAATTCAACAATGTGAACAAGTAAATCAAACTCAGTGTAATTAGTATAACTTACTACATATATTGAATAGTGTCTATATATCCCACTGAGGTACTGAGTTTTTGTTGTGCCATGCATGATGTAAACAATCTAAATAAAGCATGTGTGCATTATCCTGACAATTAGATTTCACAGTGCCCCAGGGCAATTTTTTACAATCCCTTAAGCAAATCTTAATCCACTTTATCTCCTCCATGGAGAACATTCAAGATGAATTAGACAGTGCTCTAGAAAACAAAAACCTAGTTATGAATTCCTGTGAGGAAGGTTAGAATCATGGCTTGAACGTGAAACTGAGACATGGGAGAACTCTGTATCTAACAGTTCTGTTTCAGATTTTCTGTATGACTCTGCTAAAGCATGTCCTGAAAGCATTTACTCGGTAGATGTTGCAGCACCTGCTTGTCAGGTGCAGGGTTCAAGGCAAAGGAGGAGTGGGTTGCTAGGGAAACCAAGAGCCAACAAGGCATGCACAGTGGCCACCTTGGTGAAGGTGAAGTCCCACAGCACTGAGGAGTTCTGTAATAGTAGCAAGGCACAGCTGATGTTCCAGATCAACAGACAAGTCAATAGTAATGAGACAAATCTAGTGTCAAGCCAGGAAGTCAAGTCATAGCATCAGTGTCAGAAGATGGTCCATTGATGGTATTCAGCTAATAGTCCAGGCAAGCCCATGGTGAGAAGGAAGATCCAAGGTCACTTGACATCAAGGCTGCTGTTCAAAGTTCAGATAACCACAATACCTGGCTATGCATAATCATGGCTGATTCAGCTGAAGAGTAGTCAAAGTGAAGGGGCACAGACTCCCACTTCTAACAACCCTTTCCACAGTGTTCTGACCTGAGTTACAAAGTTGAATTATATCAGAGCTAATTTTGAGCATGGGCAGCTAAAGCTGTAGAGAGGTGTGTGCAATGGGCGTGCACTGTTTTGTAACAGCTTGGTTGAATACAAAGTCAGATTGGAAGAAACCCTCTAGAGAAGTAGTTTGATGCTGATCAGGAAATGCTAAGCTTTTGACCAAATTCTTTCAGTTTCCTAAGGTATTAGACTCAAGAATTGAGTAAAGCACAAATTTGAGACATCTCTCAGTTATCTGGGATGAATTAAGCAAACCAGCCTTTCTTCTGAACCCTTGGGTTGTGCATTGTTCCTGTTGTCAAAGAAGTATTCATGTATGGGTTTGGTCCTCCTTTCCTTCTAAATAGCTCAGGTTTTGATGGTGGTACCTTTGAATCCTAATGGATATTCTCATCCAAATTGAGGAAGGTATGGCTTATATTTGCTTCAGATGGGGATTCCATCTTCACAGGGACAAGCAAATCTTCCTAATTCAAGTATTCAAACCATTAGATCTGTAGTGTCTAACAGGCGGTGTTAGAGCAGAAATGCTTTCACTGACTCGACTGGGTTTTAAAACAGAAAGCAACTGCAAATGCATTTAATGACGAAAACTATATGGTCAGTAAAAACAGCTACAGGCTTGAGTTTTTGAAGATTTTTCCTGTTGCTTTAATTTCTCAATCTTAATGGAGCTGAAGTATAAAGAAAGAACTGAGATGCTCTGATGGGAATACTTCCAGGAAGGCATATGGAGAAATTTGTACATGCCTGGTGAATTGCTGTAAAAACAAGGGCCACCTGCAAGCATTTCCTCCGTATCTATGATTTTGTACAGGATATGGGTTTTAATCCAGCTCTTCTTAGGATTCAGTAGTCCCTTTCATATTGTTAAGGCTCTGAAATTCTGTGCTGGAGTAATTTACAGTTCTCTCAGTTTTAATGTGTCCATAGTTGTAGCTAAAAGTTTTTCAAGATGCCATTTTGTATTATTAAGAACACATTTCAATAATAAAGTATAATAGAGATCTCTTTCCAGTCTGCTGCAAAAAGCTGTAATTAGAAACATATACTGATTAATTTAGTTTCCTCTGTGTGTGGCTTTGAAACACCACATTTTCTGTCTCCATGTCTGAGATTTTTGTTTCTTGTATCACTTTTCAATATCCTGCATAAATTAGTTCACATCTTTCTAGATTTCTGAATTATGATATTTAGTTATCGTTTACCTACAGGTAAGACAATAGCCATCTTTCCTTTGCCTCAGCTTACTACCTTTGGGACTTCTGCTCTTCATCTCCCCAAGCAACGTAACATTGAGAATAATTTTATTCACTCCTTTGTAATGATTTTGCCCACTTATTGATCTCATCTGTCAAGTCCTCTCTGTCACATCTCTTAACAGTTCTTATGTATGCCTGTTCATCAGTACACCTGATAAATAAACATATGAGTGATATCTTTCTCTCTCAACTCTTCTTCTTTCTCCCTTTCTCTGATGGCAGCTTCATCATCATTCCCATCTTCTGAGCTCACTACCTTAATATTGCCTTCAATCTCACTCTCTTTTTCTCTCATCATCAGCTAGAAACATCAGCACAGGCACTTCCAGTCACTTTAGTGATCAAAAAATGCTTGGTTTCAGCACCTTGACCTATGCAGTCAATATAAAATAGTGTCGGAGATGGCCTTTCACCCTCAGTATTACCATGATTTTCACTTTAATGTCTGTAACATTCTCTCCTGCATCAGCCTCCATCTTCTCTCCTGCTTTATGCTGAGTCTTCCTTTTCCTTGCAAGTGCTTTATGGCAAGGCAAGAGTTGCTAAGGGAGACTTAGAAAAAAAAAGCTCTTTCAGAAACACAGGGTACTTTGGATGTGGATGTGGGTCTCTTTGGCTGTTCATGTAAATCTTCTTCAGTATAACTCCTAGAAGATGGAGTCATCTTCTAGTTAATGAAGTGCAGCCTCCTACTATGTTTTGTTTAAAGCATCTTTCGGAATAACCACATATTTCAGGAAGCATTCAATTTATCATGAGAACACATTTTCTTCTAACTGCTCATTAAAAAATGGTTTATATTTTCACTAGTCCAGATGGGCTTTCTTGAAGTTTGTGATTCAGATTTGCAAATTTTAAAGTTATTTTGTTCTTTACGTTCCATGTTGGCCAGCTGCAAATAGCCATATTCATTCATCTTACAGTACTTTGGATTAACAGTAAGTAAATAGTAACAATGACTAAAAATTATAAAAATGCTAAAATTTCTGCTCTCTCCCTAGGAGGATATGCAGACATACTATCTGGCAAATTGATAAATTCTATGATGCTGTAGCCATTTCTATGCACTAACTCTTTCTCGGGGAGTAAAGTTTTAATAATTTCTTTATTTTTAAAGAAAGCTTTTATTGTCTATAACAACAAAGTGCTCTAATTCTGTTTGAACTTTTAAAATGTTTATGGTCCATTTTTATTTTCATGACTGAAATAATAAGAAGTTTGGGGAAAAAAAGAATTGTCATTTTATGCTTTACTTCTGTTAATTTTGTCTAGCTACATCTTTTATCATAAGAAATGTGCAATCAGAAACTGCTCAAGAGAATGCAAATACATAGGTGATATTTCATGAGTCTGAAATTAGTATATTCCTGAGGTTTTCCTGAAATACAGAATTTGGTACTGAATGACAAAAGTACACAAAACCAAAAGGAAACACTTGCCTTCTGCCTATGAATTTATTATTTATTTTTTAAAAAATCACATAAGTAGCAGAAGAGATCTGCATGTTAAATGCATCCTGAGCAGTGCCTGAAGCCATGCTGCTTTCTAACTTGTCCAGCATATTATACTGGTCATACTACTGGTAGGGTAGCGTATTGCTGATGTTTGTTACAGGCTTTTTGGAGCATATTCAGGTATCAGAAAGTTATGTGTGTGTATCAGACTGTGTGTGTCTTTACTTGCTCTTTGTATTGTTTGAAGGACTGCAGTGACTTGCAGGCTCAAGATATAGGTGACGGTCACTAATTCCCTAAGGTGCTTATACATATATTATTTTACAGCAAAAAGGGTATTGGGTTCCTCTCCCATTTTATTGCCTATGGAATACAAAAGGGGAATATTCAGAGATCAGGTAGCTTCTTGTTTAACCTTCAAACAGCAAGCCCACTTAGGGCACAATTTGGTTGACAGCAAAGGAAGGACTCATGCAGAACTCATGCCTTTTAAAACAATTAATTCCTATTCCTCTTTATCTTAAGGGATTGTAAATCAGTTATCATTATAGTTACTCTGCTGTAAAGCACAACAAACCCAAATTGTTACCACTTATGAGAAAGGAGAATCAGAGCCAATGTTGTATCCTCTTTTGTAAATACATGAATTCTGCAGAATTCAGACTCACATTTTCAGCAGCTTTTCTGAAGGTTTGGATTTAGTCTTTGATAACAATCAACTGTTTAATTTGGCTTGCTTTATAATTTTAAAATCTAAACTGTGTTTAGTCCGCAAACAAACATTGAGTCCCTTTTCTGTCAGGACTTTCAGTGAAAGTGATTTCTTGTTTTAAAGCAATTAATGTTATTCAAGGGACTGGTTCTGAAATCTGAACAGTTTTTGTTCAACATGAGAAGCTAACGGATGAACAGAAAAGAGGAGGTGAAGATGATTCATGCCACTAATTTGGTCTCTTTATATGTTATTATTTAGCCACCTGCATCAGTCAGAGCTACTGGAAGTTGCACTAGGCAGCTTATAACTCATTCAGGGTTATGGGATCATAGCAGTACATTTCAACTTTTCAATTCTAGGCCATGATCTACAAGGGCTAGCATGCAAGAACTATACAATTTTTATTTCACTCATAATTTTCTTAACACGTTCATTACCTAATTTTGTGCTGCTGTAAATAAAGTGCTTAAATATCATTCTCATATGATGGTGTGTAATCAGCTCATTTGGATAATTGTGGAAAATTCTCCATTCCTATGAGTTTGGAGTTAATCAGTTACAAAGAGATTTTTTTTTACTAGGTAAGTAAGAATAGTTAGTAGCTGACAATTCTGAAGTTTTCAGTAGAGCAGTATTGGACAGGTTGCAACTGCAGCATGAAATTGAAATAAAGGTAAAAGGAGATATATTGGTAAAGGATGAATCCATTAGGGGTCAAGGCAATCAGTAAATTGATTAGACTGGACTACTTAGATAGATTTTACAAATCAATAATTATTATGGAGCTATCAAATATGAATGTGGTCTTATATATAATTGAATTACTGTCTTGTAATTTATACCAATGTGCATCAAAAGAATGCTCAAAGAATTCTAAAAAAAAAAGGGGGGTTTTCTCCATGTTTCAGCTTAAAGCTAGGTGGGGTTTTCTTCCATCTAGGACTTATAAATTCCATTTGCAGGATTCAGAAGTGTGATGGGGCCAATTTCAAAGAAACAAATAATATATTCCACTTCCTGCATTCTTCAAATGTTGAATACAGTCAAGTAGCATGGATAAATTAGTTTTTCTAGTTTTTTAAACTTTTTTTTTTACCTCTAGGCATCATATTAAAATTGTAACTGAAGGCATATAGTAGCCACAGCAAAGAGAGGCTGTCCAGACAATGAAAAAATAAAACATATTCTTCACCCTAAATATGCTTCTGTACATTCAGACTTTCTGTCTCTAATGTTTTTTCCCACCAAGACCTCTCTGGCTGGCTTTTTATTTCTGGTTCATCTGGGCTAAGTCCAAACCAAAACATTTTTTCAAAATTAATGTCAGTTCTACATCTTTTGGGGGTTGGTGTGTTGTGTTTTTTGAGGGGTTGTTTTGCTTGTTTTGGTTTGGGTTTTTGTGGAATTTTTTGTTTTTATTTTTTGTTGTTTGTTGTATTTGTTTCTTTGGTTGTTTTTTTGTTTTGTTTTTAGTTTTTTTTGTTCTGGTTTGTTTTGTTTTGTTTTCTCTTGAGCAATGCCTGGAATATCATAGGAATTGCCATAATACAAATAAATTGGAATTCCGTATTGGAAAAGTTTTGGTTGTCTCTACAGCAGAGTATGTGCAAACTGCAAGAATGATCTGAAGAGAGACCAGGCTGGTTGCTTGTCAGTATTATGTCCTCAGCATAAACAGTTCAAGAAGGTGTAGTCAGATTAGAACGGAAGAATGTATTACTGCAGAAATTCAAATATGGCTTTATCTGAGACGATAAGACATGCTGTATGTGGTGTATATGGGAAGTTTTATATTTTAAATTTCCTTGACTTAAAATTACACAGTTTTTCTTTGACTTCTGCTTAGATAGCTTTCAATTCAGTTTTTCTTTTCCTTCTCTTTTGTTATTATTTTTTTTTTCACTTTGCAGTCTCATGTTGTGATTAACTGTTTTTCCAGTATTATAAAAATGTGTGCTTATAAACAAGAAAAAAATACTTCTGCCACAGTGCCTGTAAATGCCCTCATCAACTACTGTTCCACCTCACAAATTCAGATATTTTGACATGATAAATTTCCAATGGAGAAGGCAAAATGCTCGCGTGGCAACTGCAAAACCTAATCACTTGGGTTCCAGTATTTGGAGTATTTTTGTCTCATAAAAACCTAAAGCAAGAACATAATTAAGCAGAAGATTAATTACTTATAATTCTGTCTTACTATCTACGTAAAACTGTATCAGAAACTTATATTTTACTTTCTGACATGCTAATGACCCAGTACCTGAATTATACATATTGTCTTCTAGAAATCATTTTGATTTTCATGTTCACAGTAAATAATTATTTCATGCTGCACATAAAACAGCTAGAGAACAGCAAAGCCACATTTCACAATGGAAATACAGTTGGTCATGCTCCAAGATCCAATTAAATGACTTGTAGACTGTTATTTAATAATAATGTTAGTTGTGCTTTTTTAAAAGTAAAATACAGTTTATAACAGCACTGAAGAGGTGGGAACTGTTTCATGTATCTACCTGGCCACGTCGATAGACTGAAATAGTTGCCTTCAGTCAGATTCCATTGTATTATCTTACATCTTCAAACGTCAGTGCCATGTTGGAAATTAGTAGACACATCCTCTTGGAATCATTCAGCAAAGTGGCTAAAGAAAGACCTGATAATCTGTGTGAATCTGTAAGAGGCAGACTGTGCAGGACATGGAGCAAGTGTTTTGGAGAATCTGTTTCACTTATTGGTTTTATGTGCTGCGTATTCTCTCTTTCTGTGCAGAGAGCTAAAATCTTCAGATTGTTGAGGTTGCATCTTCTGTGAAATCAAATAAAGACACTTTAATGTGATTATGATAAGAAGAAAACCTTGTCAGAACCATGAATTGGAATATATAGACTCATAGAATCATTTAGGGTGGAAAAGACCCCTGAGGTCATTAAGTTCAACTGTAAACCTAACACTGTCTAACACTTTATTCCATACAAGCCATAAACCAAACATTTATATTTTCTATTTAGGTTTTGTGTTATTCACCACCTAAGTATTAAAAAACATTTTCAAATCTTTGTTTCATAAGTAGTGCTTAGGGACCATGATGAATTTGTCTATTTAGAATACGGTAATAGACAAAGTCTGGAGAGGTACTGTCACAGACCCTTAACTATTTATCCAGTCCTAAGGTGGTTTTCTGTTTTGCAGGGTGAATTCCATCAAATAACATTGATTTTATATTTCAATAAAGGGAACTGTCATCTGACAAGTAGATGAAATTTTGAGACTCCACTAGTTAATTAGATAGATAGACAGATAGATAGATATAGATGGATAGGTAGGTAGTTACACAGATAAATACTGTACAAATAAAAGAAACCAAATATTGTCTTATGCAGGCTGTATTTAATTTTGAAAACTAAATAACTGAGCATTTAATTTTATTTATGTGGAAAATAAAGAAATCATTTTCTATTTTAAGAACTATGAAAAGAAATAATTTTTACAGTCTTAATATATTCTGTATAACCATGGATTGCATGTGAGAACATGCAATCCATTTTATGCCCCAATAATTCTGAAACACCTGAACTCTTGTCCCTCCACACAGCAACTGAAAATACACAGGACTAAGTATCCCTTTAGGGATGAGAATGTGTTTGCCAATTTTGGCCCAGAGGGGACTGTAACTAGCACTGTAAAGCCCAGTTGATAGTTTTGTAATGGAAAGCCTGAAATAACCTCAAATACCATCTCACTAATGTTGTACTGTAATACATGACCAGTCTAATTTGAAACTGAGAGTCAGTTATCAAGGAATACATTTGTAGAGTTAATATCATTAACCTCTTAATTTTCCCCTTCTTTTGGATTTGAAGTACATTTTCCTTTTAAATAAAATCCACTGATGAGACACCTAATGGTTTTCTACTTTAATTTTGCTGCTCTGATTGCTTTTACAGCTATCCCCCATTGTCTTTATACTTAACCTCCCTCGCAGAGCGCTTGCAGTGAAATTGTTATGCAGATCAAAGTATAGTCCTGATGTCCGAACTCTACCAACTATATTAGCCTCTTCATAAATGGATTAGAAAGAGCATTGCCGAGGAAATGGATATCAACATGGCTTACACTGAGAATGGAGCTAGTGCTCCAAGTGTCTTTGTCATTTCTCTGAGTGTATGTAAGCACCTGCAGCCCTGTCAGTTCCTTAAAAGTACTTTGAGCCTTACTAGACACTGACAGTGTTGCCATGGAGTCATACTTAGATTTTACAGCAAAACCGAAACTGGTTTCCAGATAATAGTTGAGTGAGAAAGCAGAAAATAAGAAGGAATAAACAAAATTCCAAACTGGGTATTATTAGATTTGATACCTACTTCTTCTGCCTTTTTATAATGGTTGCAGATATAATAGTGATGTTGTTTGGGGGTTTGGAGGTTTTTTTGGGTGGAAAAATATAATTAAGAAATCGGAACGGGGATTATTCTTTCAAGGAAAGGAAATCAACTGCTATACCATATTGTTCTCATTTGTGTGGAAACAATGAGGTCTTTTAATATGTGAATCTCCTTAATGGGTTTATCTTAAAATTGTGCCTGTATAGGAGATAAAATCTCTGTTATTGCTTAATTAGCCTGCATCTAGCAGCTATGTTTCCCAAAGCATTTTGCAGCATCCTCTTTCTTTCATTGTCACATTTGATCATTTTAGAATTTGCTCTGAAGACATGTCAATGTCCTTATGTGTGTATTTCAGGGTACAAGCCAGTACGTTCAATAGTGCCTATTAAGCCTAATCAGAATCTGGATGACAAATGATATGATCAGTGCTACAAAATTAATCCATAGTGGAACTGCATAACGGAAGACTACACGTTCTGTGCCATTTAATGTCCTATAAGTTCCTGCTTTACTGGAAATGTATTATTAACCATTTTTGTTATTGCTGTACTGTTACAATTGTATGATGCTTTAAAGTAAGAAACACAATTTAATTTGATTTTGTGATTTCTCTTACTAGTTGCTAGCATTCAGAAGCTTCCTGCTGCATCTGTTTTAACCGACATCAATTTCCCCATGAAAGGAAGAAAGGGAATGGTTGATTGGGCACGAAACTCAGAAGACAGGGTTGTTATTCCAAAAAATATCTTCACCTCTATGTCAACAGGTAAAGAAGTGCATCAGCATGTTAATTTTGTGTTAACTTTAATAAGGGAACTCAGAATCTTTGTCTCACAGGACCACTGTATGATATAGAAGTGGTTATTTCATCCATCTTCAAAAGAAATCCAGTACCCACAGCTTATCCCAGAGGGAAATTATGGGATTTAATTTCAGCTTCTTGAAGAAAATATACTGCAGAAATCCTAGATAGTATTTTCTACAAAAAGCCAATTCTTAGTTATTATGCATAGGATTGTACCTGTGGTGGAATGAGATGACCTGAATTGCAGGTTGCCTGACTCCCCTGAAGCTGCTCTAACAGACAGGGCCATTCCTATAGGTGACTGACTTTGGCAAAGGATGCTCAGCAGGCAAATTACCCTGACTTCAGATACAATTTATAAATACTGTTGCAGTGCAGTTCTCTGACTTTAGAGAATTTACTTGCTAGTCATTAAACTTTCAAGACAGTCTTTGAGGATACTTAGTTATAAAGGTAAGGGAACTAGCATGGATGTCAGTACACTACAATGAATCTTCATAAAATGTGATTTTCAGTGGTTTAAATCCTTTGATATATTCCTGGCAGTGCTACAGCTTAATGACAGAAATCCAGAATAAAATTTTAAAAATTATGGTTTATTTAAAATAAAAATTCTACTGCAAAAATAAATGGTATTCACGGGGTTTTTTTTATGCTAATGAATGCTTGGGAAAGTGAGTTTAAATATCTTTTTTTGCTTTCCTTTTCAGAACTAGATGAATCAACAGTATTTGTACTTGGAGCAGTGCTATACAAAAATTTAGAACTCATTTTGCCCACTTTGAGGTAAGAAATTTCATTAATACAATATGAATTAGACAGTTTCAAAATCACAACTACACTAGTCGTCAACATAAAATCAACCAAGACTGTTTGTTAGAGTTGATTTTTTTCGCCCTGATATTTAAAGTATATATATTTGTCTTCATGCTTAGTCATTTGTATGATGGAAATAGCATTTTTATCAAATTGGATTAATTTATATTTTATGTTATCTGTACTAAGCTTAATTACAGAAATGTTCAATTAGAAATAGGCACACAGATATACATTAATCCTCAGACCACTTGTGCTTCAAACTACTGTTTGTCCAGTTAGTAGAAGGGATCTACTAATGACATAATAACCTGATGTACTATGGTTGTCTGCTCTACTTTTCCAGATGTCTTTAGTAGTAGTTTTCCAAGTATTTTTCAATTAAAGTTGTATTCAGAAGGTACAGCAGAGCTATAGAGAAGATCCATTTTAGAAATAGGACATGCATGTGTCTGAACAGCTGTGGTATGTCAGTTATGAGGGCCATAAATATTCATAAAGAAATAGGAGTGTCTCTTGTTTCACTTTTTCCTTTCTGTATTTGATAACGGCCACTTTGGAAATAAACATTTTCCCTCCTCAGATTACTTCTTAAGAACATTTCCTGGTCCATTAGTAATACTTACTTCACGTGATCCTGTGCACCACTGGTGTACTAATGTCCATTTACAGTAAAAGAAATGGCTGTGGATTGTGTTACTATAGCTGCTAATCAATTCAAAATAATTACTAGTTAGGAAGATTACTAGTTAGGATTCTAGTTAGGAAGACACCACATCACTTTTCCCTACTCTATTTAACCAAAACTTAGATTTTGAAACAGAGAATAGAAAAAAAACACACCAAAATCCACCTGAAAACAAAAAACCCCACCTCATTCCTAAGGAAAAAGAAACAACGAAACACCTCCCAGTAATGTAATATGCTGTGCAATAAGTAGCTGCAATGCTGGGGTCAGAAATCTCTCTGAGGTAGAGCACAATTCAAACAGTGATGTCCTGGAAGAACACCTGGAAGCCTGAGGAGTGCTTGCAAAAGCTGTCTATGCTTAAGGCATGATATAAATGACAGCTCATCCACTTCTGAACTATCGCTAAGCACTTTACATTTGTTTGGGAGACCGTAGAGGCAATCTACCAATCCTAGAAAAGCGTCAAGGTGGCCATGTACCTTTCAGACCTTTATTTTGTAAATCACAATCTATGATTATGCCTTTTCAGCTCTCATAGATCAATAGTTTTCATTTAGAGAAAACAAGTGTGAACCCTGAGTTCTGTATATTTGGTTATATGAAAAGCCTTTAGGGTTTTTATTTCATCAATTAGAAGATTGAGATTGATAGGACTTACTAGATTCTTCCTGGAATCAATGACATATCAAGTAGCCAGAAGAAGGGCAGAATAGAGTAACTGAAGTGCTAAAGACTATGAAAAAGTGCATATCAGTTCCCAAATGTTTTGCTTTTATCTGTTCTACTTTCAGCTGGTTAATCTTTTCCACGGTAAATTTGAGCATTTCTCTTTACAGTTCATAGGGAGGTTTTCTGAGCTTCTAAAGTGAAATTGTCTAATAATCTATGCATATCTATTAATAAGTTAAATCTTTAGAAATTGTGAAGATATCCCACTTTGCTTCTGAATATGTTCAGCATTATTTGAATCCAATTCTCAGCTTCTCCAGGAGAGGAAATGAGCTCTATTACTTTCTCTTATGTATGTGAATAAGGAATAAAAATTGTTATTAATCTCTTACATAAAAAACCAAAATGTATTTCCAGGTACCTCTGGTCTCTTCTTTGTTCATAGTGTACCACCTCAGTACTTCCCTGAACTTGTCTAATATTTAGAATTAAGTTATACTGGACTTTTAAAATTTACATCTTTTATTTAATCAGGAAGTGTTTCATGCTGAAATTCATTGTCCATGGCAGTCATATTAAAAATTTGATCTCATGACCTTAAAATAGTACCTAAAAGGTAGCACAGTCACAAGTTCTCTTTGTAGAATCATAGAATCACTGAACAGTTTGGGTTGGAAGGGACCTTCAAAGACCATCTAGTCCACACCTCTGACATGGACAGGGCCATCTTCAAGTATATCAGGTTCCCCATATCTCATCAAATCTGACTTTGAACACTTCCAGTGATGGGACATTCAAAGCTTCTTTGGGCAACCTGGTTCAGTGTCTCATGACCCTCATCACAAATAATTTCATCCTTATATCAAACCTGAATCTACCATCCTTCAATTTAAAACCATTGCCCTTTGTCCTATCTCTGTAAGCCTTGGTAAAGAGTCTCTCTACATCTTTTTTATTTAAGTAGTGAAAGGCTGCAGTGAGGTCTCCCCTGAACCTTGTCTTCTCCAGACTGAACAACCACAACTCTCTCAGCCTATCTTCACAGAATGTTCCAGCCCTCTGATCATTTTCGTGGTCCTTCTCTGAACATGCTTTAAGGGGTCCATGCCTTTCTTGTACTGGGGTCCCCACAGCTGGATGCAGTACTCCAAGTGAGGGCTCACAAGAGTAGAGATGCAGCGCAGGGTATGATTTGATTTCTGGGATGTGAATGCACATTGCTGACTCATGTTCAATTTTCCATCCACCAGTATCCTCAAGTTCTTCTCCACATGGCTGCTCTCAATCCCTTCAACCCCCAGCCTGTATTGATACCCAGAAATTGCTAAACCCATGCACAGGACCTTGCACTTGGCCTTGCTGAACTTCATGAGATTCACATGGGCCCATTCCTCATGCCTGTCAAGGTCCCTGTGGATGGCATCCCTTCCCTCTAGTGTATTAACTGTACCTCTGAGCTTGGTGTCATCTGCAAACATACTGAGGGTGCACTCTATCCCACTTCGTGTCATTGATGAAGATGCTAAGTATTATTGAATGCATTTTGATGCATTTGAACAATTTTAATGTTTAAATGCGCATTCAGATGGAGTTCTGAATTGGAAAAAATCTGCAAGTGTGGTTAGTGGTGAATTTGTTGAACTGTTAAACTCTTTGCAAAAATTAGAACTGCAATGCAGGTTTTAAAGGAATCTGGGGTGGTTTAGCGTTTTGCACTTGTGACCACATCAGGTGATTTCTACTGGCTGCAGTTAAATATCCAGAAGGTTTTACCATGTCGCACGTGATTTCAGTCCCTGACTTTAAATGAGTTGGGGTGAGAGTAAAGTAAATATTTGATTGTATGGAACCTATTTTTTTTAATTTTCAGAAGAAAAGAGGTGACACGCATTCCCATACATTCCTTAATATTACTATGTAAAGGTATGCAAGCTTCTGCAACAACACAAGGAACTTCTCTGTTTAAAATAAATGAACAAATAATTGAAAATATTTAAATATATCTTTAGGGAAAATCTTTCATAACATCTAACCACAGAATCCCCATCTGGTACATTACAGGTTTTCTGAGAGTAAAATGAGGACAGACTATATATTCCACAAACTCGAAAATTAGCTGCATTTTACCATCTGTGCTTGATTTTTCTTATTATTATTGGCAAAGAGTCTGTTAGAAGTAAGTCTTTTAGACACAGTGTGAGATGAGAACTTGACAATTATATTAATATAAACATTTTTGGACAATGTGTTTAATCCTAGTGATACATGCATTTTATTCAAGTAATATTGTGAGGACTGTTTGAACAAGAGATTAGGGAAAAAAAGAGAAAAGTATTTTACCCTTCCTTAGAAAAATACAGTAACAATTTTTTCCATTCACAAGTAAATAAGCTTCAACTGATTCTCTTTGCTGATATACTTTCCCACAGTGCACTGTTCTTGTAATGTCATATGGATTTTTTTAATCATATATTGAATATTTTGAGCACTGTATGCTGAGTATTATGTCCATAGTTCTTGCATCCCTGAGCACATTTATGTTATTGTTAGGTTCACAGAAAATTGATTCTCAGTATAATACTTATCTGGAAGATATTATATATAACTCCTCTCCTGGGCACTCTGAAGGAGTATATTGCATACTGCCATTTTGTAAGAAAGTTTTTAACTTTTACTTTAACAAATAAGACCAAATAAAGAATCAATGATTTTGCTGTAGCAGGCTTTTTCCCCATCACTTAAACAACCACTATACTTTTCCTGCTATCATTTCCTGTACTGAGTATTCTCTTTACCTATTCTAAATCTCATTCCCAAACCCCTCATTTGAGTGCTGTAAAGCCAAAAAAGGCCTTTAAATGTCCTTAGGTCAGCTTTGTTAGACTGAAGATGGAATACATCAGACAGGCTATTACTGCATAGCATTACTGCTATAGCATACATAATTTTTTTCTGTAATGTATTGATATACACATTGAACAATAACTTCTTTCATGCAACATGACTTATTCATAAGTTCATTTTCCTTGAGCAATAGGAGTAATTCTACAAATAAAAGAAGATCTGAATTTCATATCACAAATAATCAATATGTATCCTCTTATATATAAGAATAACCTCAAAATGTATACCCAGATAGAAAAAAAAAACAACAAAACAACTTAGTAAAATAAGTCTATTTTTAAAATATTGTTATTAATTCAGTTCAGAAAATATCTAGGACAGCAGCTCTTCTTGAGCCTTTACTCAGTCTTTCTGGACAGCCAGCAGAGCACCATCCTGTACAAATTAATTTCTCATTAAAGATAAATTGTCTATTTTTAATTTTTCTTAATGAAAGACAAAGATGTGATGGTGAAGTTAGGCTCTACCTGTCATTAAATAAACGCTAGAATATAAAGCACTTGCCCAGGAAGTGTGAGATAGGTTATTCCTATACTAGGTCATTCCCAATATAAGAGAGACTGAAACCCACATATGGCATTTTCCAAGATGTTTTGTAAAAGCTGATTACTTAAATTCCTGAATAAGTTTTCTCAGAATTAACCTGTTGTATATGAAATTATCTTCAACAAAGATGTCAGTGGCATTGCACCCATGGTTTTGAGGGAAATTCTTGTGACTACAGTGCTTTGAACATGAATTCAGTGTCATCTTAGCTTGTTATATGAATTTAGAAACTTGCTAGATTGCATTCTTCCAGGAACTATCTAAACAGTTAAATATGAGACATGCAACTAAGCATTCAGCCCAGATGGGACAGCAGTGAAAGATGCAGGTTTCATTTCATGGCGATATAGCCAGCGACATTTACTTTCTGGTGAAATAGTCTGCTAGGAGCTCTTGATAGTGTAAGCGGATTGGTAGGGCTTAATGGCACTGAGGTCAAATTGATGTACCAAGCTTAACAACTAGACTTCTTTAGTGCTCTTTTGGGTCTCACCTTAGAACCATCAAAACTGTACCAAAATGAGGCAAGGAACATTTCTCAATCACAAAGATTAACTGTGATCAGGTACCAAAGTATGTGATTTTCCTATGTGAATTTCCAAAATGGACAAAATCTTTTAAAACCTAATAAGCTCTATTTCCACCTGTCATAATCTGTTGGAGGAATCATTTTTTATTTTTATTTTGAGTTTTGTTTTTGTTTGTTTTTTTTTTAATTATGCCTTACTTGTGAACATTCAGCTACTGTATGTACAGTAAGGTACTGTCATTTCTCCCCCTCTGCAGAAGGCAGAGTTTCCCAAACATTAAATATTAATCTGATAGAGAGAGATGTTTTCATCTACAATGTGTAAGACTTTAAAGTACAACCAAAGGGAAGAAACAGGAATTAAGTAAAATAGAAAGCTACTGCCATTATATTTCCATTATATTATTTGGCTGAGTAAAACTGGATGAGAATTCATACCTTGCCCCAGAAGAATAATTTCATTCCTTGAAACATGCCCACTGACTTAAGTTTGTATTACTGTAGCCATGGCAATTCCTGTTTCAATAATCCCGTAAAATTGAATCCCCTCCTAAATGCCATTTCCCTAGAGAAAATAAGCAATTAAATTGGAAAAGCTTTTAAGGGTATGTTGGTGATAAAAGGAAGTCTAGGGAAAATGTGGGCCCTCTCCAGAAGGAAATGGGAGACCTGGTTACTTGGTCTGTACAGTTACTCGGTCTGTACAGTTACTCGGTCTGTACAAAGACAGATGAGGTACTCAATGGCTTTTTTGCCTCCTTCTTCACTGTTAAGTGCATAAGCCACACCACTCAAGTCACTGAAGGCAAAAGCAGGGACAGGAAGAATAATGAACCACCCACAGTAGGGGTAGGTCAGATTCAAGACCATCTAAGGATCCTGAAGGTATACTGGTCCATCAGACCTGATGAGAGTTATCCACAGGTCCTGCGAGAACTGGCCAATAAAGTTGCAAAGCAACTGTCTATCATATTTGAGAAATCATGGCAGTCTGGTGGAGTTCCCACTGGCTGAAAGAGGGGAAACATAACTGCCATTTTTAAAAAAGGAAAAAAGACGACCCAGGGAACTACAGACCACTCAGCCTCACCTCTGTGCCCAGCAAGATCATGGAGCAGATCCTCCTGGAAACTAGCATAACTTTGGCAATACTAGATCTGTTCTAGAAAGGTAGATACAAAGCATAATGATCCACATTTTACATGAAAAGAGTGATTAAGGATTAATTAGTTAAATTAACAGAAAATTATTGGGTTTGGTAACTTGGTACAATAACGTAAGACCAAATCTAATCTCACATATATAAAAAAGATTGATTTGTTTTGGTGGGATTTCAGTTAGAGCCCAACTGTGAATTACATTTTTTAAAGAATCTAGACAATGAAGTTGTGCACTTACGTACCAAATGCAGTGGTTTCTCAACAATTGGAAACAGGTTTTTTTCACAAGCAGGGAATCAACAGAACTGTAGGATCACCCATTGCTCTCATTCATCTTCATTATTTTACAGTTAGCAGGCAGAAAAAAGTCTGACACAGCACTTTGGAAGAAAAGTGACTGTCTCATGAAACATAGCTAGTGGGTCTGTGTTGAGAGAAGTGAATTACATGCATGCAAGTATTGACAGAATGTTTTTGTCATCAATATACCTTTCTAATTAGTAAGTCATGCTTTAAGGAATGACACTTCTGTCACCATTGATGTGTGTTGGGAGTGGTTGGTAAAGAGTGAAGGTTTTCATTAAAATAATGGAAAATACCCATGAGCTACTTCTTAAATGTAGTATCAGAAGCCTCATTTAACTTCACATTAGGTTAAAGCTGTCATCTTTCTTTTTTTTTCATCCCCCCAGGAATTTTACTGTTGTCAATTCAAAAATCATTGTTGTTACTATACGACCTGAACCCAAAACTACGGATTCTTTCCTGGAGATAGAATTGGCTCATCTGTCTAACGTAAGTACAAAGACAGTTGGATATGCTCTTCCAAGTGTATATATCAGATCATACAAGGGGAGGAAGTTGGGTTGTTTTAAATATCAGGTAATAAAACCCAGTTTAACTGTTAAATTTAAGACCAGGGAAAGTCTTACGTACTTCGAAGGAAGTATGTACTTGTGTGTATGCAAATCAAGATTGTTGTTTGTGAGTTTTGAGGTTTTCATTAAAACAGCAATTTCTACCAAAACCTCTCCATTAACTGCTTTGATGGATAAAAGTGAAAATATAGTAGTTTGCTGAATGCTTAACCCTTTGCTTCCTGCATAGGTGCTAGAGCTACATAGTTATTCAGGCCTTTTATTCTTTTATTTTATTGTTTTTACACTTAAAATCCAATTTCTACCTAGCCAGTTTTAGCAGACCTTGAAAAAAATGCTCTGGTTCCAATTTAGCTTACAATTCTTATTAATGTTTGAGATTTTTGGTGCATTTTTTAAAAATTCCGTACATTTCAGCCTTTAACTTCACATTTTAAAAAATCTGGAAAAAAGGGATTAGATGTCTAACTATATGAAAGAAATATTTGCAGTTTTTCTCTGTGCTGTCAACAATCCTGCAGCAGCCATGGGGAGAATGAAATACATCTTTTGTGAGAAATTTTTGTCTTATAGAATGTCACAGTTTGACTCAGGATCAGCAATTAAACCAATGACAAGAGTGCTCTCTGTTCCTTCCTCCTCCCTCCAAGGTACGGAAAGGAGAGAAAGGATACAGAGAGAGACTTTCCAAATTTAAAACTAAACTAGACAGCTTTAATTAAATACTAATGATAAAAGAAATATGTACAATTACATACAAATTTGTTCAGGAATGTGCAAAACCCTATTGCCTCCCCCTACCTCCAGCAACTCCCACAGCATCTCCTGAGCTGTGAGCAGTTCCAAAATGTCCCAGAGCTGCCAGAGAGAGCAGCAGAGCAGACAGGAGCTGAGAGGAGAGGGATGAGGGTCAGGAATGCATGGGTCTAGGGATCAACAGTGATGGACAGAGGGAGTCCTTCTTGGATGCTGGCCATGGACAGAAAAGAAGGGAAGAAGAAGGAAGGAGCTAGACTTCATGATCCCTGACGTTATACCTAGAGCTACATAGATATTATGGGCTGGAATACTGTCTTTGGCCAGGTTTGCCATCTTTCTGGTCTGCTGCTACCTATGAGAGGGTTGTAGATACAACTCTTCTGCTCCTTTAGTGTCTGAAGCAGTAGATTCAACAAGCAGAGTGTCCTTGGTGTCTCTGCAGGAACTATAAACATTTGGGCATGATCAGTTTGCTGGCTGGTAAACTTGCTGCTAGTGTAAGCAAGTGTGCTGCTTAATAGGGAGTTCAGTGAAAAAAATAATCAGTAAAAATAAAATTTGCCTCATCGTGGCTCAAATCATGAGATATTGAATAAATAGTGTTGAATAAGAAACATGGGAGTAATTTAGGTGAAGGCATGACATATAAATTCTGGTTATGTTGCTAAGAGTTAGAGTTTACTTTAAATAAATTCATAAAGAGATGATTAGAAGAGACATAGCTACTAGAGCTTCAGTATTGTTTCTGCAAAAGATTGTAAGTCTGTGATTTTTTTTGTTATAAACAGTTGCTCAAGTGGTCATATAGGCACAGTTCAGCTGGAGGAGTTGCAAATACTTCAGTCAGTAGCAAATTTGGGTTAGTGTCTGACAGCAAAAGTATGAAGATAACTCTTTAATTTACATTTTAATCAAAGTTAGAAGAAACTGACTATTTTGCCATCAGTGGCCGTTATGACCCACCATTCATTTCCCAGAAAAAAAAAGGATATTAAAAAGAACATATTTGTGAAATTTACTGCCAAATCAAGCAGAAAATAGAAAGAAATAGAGAAATCCTAAACTCTTCCATTATTTTAACAATGATTGTAGTGTTACTTACATTAATTTTAGATAAAGAACATTGGAGTATTACTTCTATATTTTGAAATTGGAATTATTACTTGCAAAAGTGTAACAGGTAGGAAAATATAATTGTAATGGCTTTGGTCACTTATGCTATAAAAGAAATTAAACCATTTAAAAAAATTAATTCCAGTAAGCGCTATACCAGAATTAAAAATACTTATAAACCAAACACAAGCTATTAAAACTAGCACAACACAAGCAAGGCTAGACTAATGAAGGGTTGAACTGCTGC
This sequence comes from Chaetura pelagica, assembly GCF_000747805.2. Taxonomy (NCBI): domain Eukaryota; kingdom Metazoa; phylum Chordata; class Aves; order Apodiformes; family Apodidae; genus Chaetura; species Chaetura pelagica. The sequence goes on from NW_009952052.1 coordinate 1,143,065, forward strand.
TGCCAGAAGCTGACATCCTGATGGATATTTTTAATTCTTTTTTTTTCCTTTTTTTTCCTAATCCATCCCTTAGTGTAATTTACAGAGCAAGTTTTTGCCAAGTTGCAAAATTTTGGAAATTAAATGAAACTTCATTGTTACAAAAGGACAAATCAGAGACATCAATTGTTACCTTGCTTTGCTAACATTTTTGTAATAGAATATTAATGAGTATTGTATTAGCTCATGTCTTGATAAATCAAAAAGACAATAACTTGCCAATAGATATCAGAGCCAATGTTTTGTTTTTTTTTTCCTTTTACTCAGGTTTTGTCCTGTAATTTAATTTAGATAAAATTCAAGCACTTGGATCAGATTTACAGTCTTTATTTTTGACATATACACATACTGAATTTATATAGGGTCTTGATCCATCTGGATACAAGATACAATTACAAAGTACTGCTCTAGAAAATCTGGGAATGGAAACCAGTTTTAGAATTTTAATATCTAAACATGTTTGGTGATTGTTATATTTGGGGCTTAGCCTCCATAATGGGACTTTAGTTTAAAGAAGCAAGGCTGTAGATGCATACAAATATAATTTTGTAGGTTTGAATTATTACTGCATTTGGATTTAATCCAATTCTAATCACCTTTGTTATAAATCTCAGCCGAAAACAATAACTTTAATGTATTACTATAGAGCAAGCTTTATATGTCACACAGAGAAAAATAAAACTAGTACTAATGTATTTTAGTTGTTGAATGATATATATTAATGGCTCACAGATTAATCATGATGCCAATTAAATAGATTAATTATTAAACGGAAAATAAACCACAGACATTATCTTTAATCTGTACATTTTGGAATGGCTCTTCTTGTTATTTTTGTTCTTTTCAAACCTCTCGTCTAAAAATGCTGTTCATTGTTCAGAACAGTTTGTTTCCAAATTGATTTAATGACTAATATTTAAGATTAGAGCATGCCTAATATGTAGGAGTAAACTCACACATTTGTTCTTTTACCTCCTCATCCACTGATTAAATTAAGTAGATAAGATATTATGAAAAATATGTGTAAATATGATCATTTAATAAGAGATAATATGTTTAATTCAAATTACTCTTAAATATTAATTTATTAAAATATAATAATTGCTTCATTTTACATCAATATTAACCAGTTTATTAATAAAACCAGGGGATTATTTTTTTGAGTAAGTGTAAAACCGAATTACATCTGCTGTTGGGAATGTGGCATGGTATTTGGATTTGCAGAAAAAAAATAAATGTAGTAGACAGTTGACCATAGTAGGAATATGGGTTGCAGTGCAGTATTCAGAGAACATGACATTTGGCCTTAAGCACTGTGAACACACTGATGAATGTGGTCATATTTTTTCCAGTATTTAATTAAAGTAATCATTCAAAAATTACACAACTCAAAGAGAATCCTATTTACTCCAGAGGGAATATGAACTCTCACCTTCTGACAGCACAGAAGTTTACTTCAGGGACACGAAAGTAGCAAGCCAGCAGTAGCGTGGGGCATCAAGCTTTCAATTACACTGAAGACTCTGGCTGCTAGACACAGTTGGCACTGTGCTGCATAAATGTCGAAGTTGCCAATCACATCTCGAAAGTTCAGTTTTGTATGCCAGGAAGAGATATATCTACATAAACACACATATATGTCTATTTTTGAGATATCCAAGTCCTGTACTGCAGTATATCAATCAATACTGCAACAGTCAGAAACATTGACACAGTAACTGCTTCCTTAGCTGCAGCTCAGTAGTTAACTGGCAAGAGCTGCAGTGACATTGCTGTCCTCGCAGAGAGCCATGGCTATTGGAGGTCGCTCGTGACTGCAGTGTGAGAAGACATTGCCAGAAGGCCAGACCCAAAAAAAAGCTGTTAAAAAGGGAGCAACTGCTTAAGGATAAAGAAGAGGATAGGGAGACAGGCTCCTTGTGGTCGTTGCAGTGCTTGAAGTATGTTTGATCAGGATATCAAAAGAGGAAGAAGTTCTGAAAGGCTACTGTGCCTTGCGATCTGCCACACCTGGCAGAGCAAACCCTCACACAAGTTCTATGTAAGGAACAGGAGTAATATTTGTCATGCTGTCTGTGTTTCTGCTTAATCACTCATTAGTAACTGCAATGGCTAAGCATGTTTGTTTGGTTTTTGTTGTGTTTTTTTTTTTTCATTTGAATACACTTCAAAGAAAGTGAAGTGTGTGACCTGTCAGAGGCAGTTTTCTTGTGTTTCAGCTTTCTGCAAAGGCTTTTATTTCCCTCTGTTTTGTAGATTTTTTTATAATGGACTTATTTTCTGAAAGTGTTTTTGTATTCTTTTTATTTGCACTGTGGGAACAGTGAGCATAAACTTCAGATACGTGTGACTAGGAAAGACAGGTCTCAGATCTCAGATACACAATGTCATATTACCATTCCTCCATAGGAGTACTTTTTTTAATATGCACAATGCTATATCAAGCAAGTAGAATTAATTCGTTCATTCTTAGGATACAACTAATACTCTTTATAAAATGAAATGTCAAAAAAATTTTTAATTCTGCATCATCATTCTGTTGTTCTTAATTGTTATTTTTTGTATTTTCTTCTATCAATGTGTCTGAAAGCTTTTGACTAATGATGCAGGACCTGGTTTCTGAATCTCAATGGGCCTTTTATCTAGTGCTTTGTCCTGTGCCCTCTTGTCTCTCTTTTTCTTTACATTATAAATACTTCAGGGAATCAAACATCCTTTATTTATATTTGTAGAGTGTTATATTAATATTAAGTGCCATATGTATATGTTGGCTTAAAATATTTATATTTTACTCATCAAATTCAATTCAGTCAGCAAAATGCTGAAGTAGAGGATCAAAATTTCCCTAAATGCCTCTCTCACAAACATCTTCAGAAGGACCTTTTTTATCTTTGACAAAGATGTGGATGGAAGAAGTTAAATATTTAATAAATATTTACTTGGCAAGCTGCCAGGTTTTTCTATAAATAAAACACTTCAGAATGAAATATTGAGGCGTGTTTTGTCTATATGAAACTATCTTTGTATCTGTTGCACCAACACTGTTCATGAGAAAACTACCCTAACGCCGACATAAGAAAATAACATATTTCACCTCATTCTTCAGATCACTGTGATTTTGTTAAAAATATACTTTTATTCTGTATTGTATATCTAATTTATGTGTATGGTTCTGACTCCTGTGAATATCCAATGCTTATTATTAACAACAATACAGTTTTGCAGTTTTAGCTGGTTAAGAAGTTCTAAGTCAATCTGACTTTTGATAAAGAAAGATTTACAAGAATAGGGACGAAACTTGGATTTTTATTTTCTCTTAGTTCTTCCTAGGCAGCAAACTAAACACGAGTAAGAACAAATTTCAGTTTCCTGAAGGATTGTCCACAGTTTAATCATGTGTAATAAACCTAGATTCCCATCCTGTTCTAAATAAAATCAGAAATTTTTCACTGATGTTGAAGAGGTTGGAGCTGGGATTGTAAAGGTAAAGAACAGAAAGAACAAATTTGAGCAAAAAATCTCTGCGATTTAGGACTTAATTGACAAAAGGACTTGAGTATTAACTCTGGGGTCCTCTGAAATCCCAGCCTCCAGACATTTTGTCCATCCTATGCTTAAGATTTTTAAATGCATTACTGGTTTGCTCATTCGAGTTCACAAAGTGCCTGGAGTTTTCCCTCTAAATACACCTAAAAATGTTTACTTGAGTTGAGTATCTCAATAGATACACTCTTATCTCATATTTTGATTCTATTAGGATATGCCAAATCAACAACTTTGTTGTTACCTTATCTAAAAGAAACAGTACAATAAATAATCTGCTTTGAGGTTTAAGTTAAATACTGTGTAAGAGCTAACCTTAACACTTTGCAACTTTAGTGGCATCAAGTCATCAGAGTATAAGCGTGATCTTGGAGACACAAATATTTAGGTCAAGAGTGACTTTTTTTTTTTTTATACCAATAATTAATAGGTTTGTTTGTTTTCTTAGGGCACACTGAATCCCTACTGTGTGCTGTGGGATGATTCAAGAACGTAAGTAACAGATGTTTGCTTCTATTACTGTGGCTGAAATATTACAAACTACCTAACCACGTTTAAGTAGTTGATCAGTAAATGAGTTGGCACAAAGACAGGGAAAATGAGCCTTTCAGAGACTGAAAGTTCTGGATTCTCCAGTCACTTGGATTCCCTTCTGAAGCTATGTAAATTGAAATAATAAAATATCTCACTAGGAAGAGATTATTCACATAGCAGTTTTAATCTGCTTTTTCAAGATTAAAATGGGGATGTCTAAGAACTGTGTTTCCTTGATCGTAGTTGCTGGGCAACAAGTGAGTGGGTAATGATCAGACATAACTATGAATGCTCCCATTTCAGTTACTGCAGGGAGAAATATAATTTTCAAATGTAATACCCACAGCAATCTTCATTTCAGTTGATACAAATTTTCATTTTAGTTCAATTAAATATTAGTGGTATACTTAATAGTGAAAGCTTGATAGCAGTCTTCTGCTACTTTTTTCAGTGTGTGTCCCTTGTGTAGCAGAACAGAAAATGTCACAGTAGAGAAGTAAAGCAGTAAAATCAGCGTAGTGTAAAAAGAATTCCATGTTTATGCAGCTGTAATTTGCTGCATTAATCTTTCACAATAGATCTCGCATTAAAGTCAAGGTGAACTTTTCCTAAACACAGTTTAAATATTTCAAGAAGGATTTCTATGTGGTTGCCATCTTATTTTTCTTAAAGATGATGTTGGGCTTGTTGTCTAGGTATATTATACATGTCTTATACTACAGACTAGCCTACAGTGTAAGAAATTGTATGTTTGTAATTTTGTGAGTGCTTTTATCCTTGAACCTGAGTTGATATCGGGGCAGTTACGGCTGAGAAACGTTATAATACAGAAATGAGAAGCTTGGGACATGATAATAGAAATAATTCCAAATGCATGTAGCACCATGGTCTGTGCATCTATGAAAGAATCATAATACAGTTATTTGTCAGCAACATCATAATGTTCCATTTCTGTAAAATTTGTGGAATAAAGTACATTAAATACTTAAAATTATGTATTATTAAGTGCCATGGAATACATAACATTTGGAGTATATTCTTTGTTTCCTTTTCACATTTTTTTTGCTTACACAGTAATAGTACAGTGCTTTATTTACCTTTTTTTACATGCATTACATTAAGCACTGTGTATTTAGGGCACGTTCTCTGATTTCACCACTCCAGATATTATGATACCAAAGGCATCTTTGAATGGAATTAGACTACCAAAAAAACCCAAAAAGCATCCTGTGGATTTAACAATGTGATGAAAAAGATTTCATGGGGGTATTCAGGATGAATATGTGAAGCAGTTGCAAACAAATGTGTTTTGTGGTTGGTACTTGTTTTGCATCTGTTTCTCTTTGTATCGTTTATGCAGAAGCTTGGTGCTACATTAGTCCTGGTTTTCAGTATGCTTCAGAATCTGGATGAAAAAGTGAACTTTTGGAACAACTAAACTGTACATAGAGCTTACATGAAAGGTTTTGATAGAGAAACACATGCTTTTGTATTCTGAAGGATATATTTTCTAGTAATACTAGTTAGTAGCAGCTATTGAAGATGTTAAAATGTTTAAAGTGTTCTTAGAGATTTATCAGTTTAGAAAAGTTGTATTAGCCATCAAATACTCACAGTAAGATATTATTTATCAGTTAAGTCTGCACATACAAGATTATAATTTTTTTACACATATATGTGTGTTATTTTAAGATGATGTTCTATTTTCTTACCTTAGTTTGTAATAGGAAGAGCAAAATTTAACTTTTTTTCCTCCATCTCTTAGGAAAAGATTCCCAATGTTAGCTGTGGGAGCTTAAGTTGATTCACAATTTATATATATATATAGATATATTTTAATGCTATTTCTTTTTGTTCTGTAGCATTTTATTTGCATTTACTCAGGAGTACTTCAGAGCTTGTATTCTGACACCATGAGTTTATATTATCACGGAAGGTCTATAAGGCTGAATTGGTTCTTATAATTTATAAATCTTAATAAATTAATATTTAGAGACCTATACAATTGGTTAGGTGCCTATGATGATGCTGCATTAATAGTGACTTCTTTTATTTTTTCTGTTTTTTTCTAAGTCTCAGGAATTAGCCACTCTCAGCAGCAGGCAACAGAATTTGATGGATTAATATCCTCATCCACATTACAAATCCTTGTAGAGTTGTGCTGTGCTCATGTCCTTCCAAACTGGGCAATTTTTGCATAACCAGGATTTGGCAAGCATTTTGGAATAAACCAAACAAAAAGTAGTCTGCTTTCAGTTGAAGGTGCTTAAATAATCAGTGTTCTGTGCTGAGATGGGTTTTTTAAATTAAATGCTTTTCAAATAAAAACTATGTTTGCTTTTATCGTGGGCATACAGCCAGCAGTAACCTCTAATCAGTTTTGCCACCTTTTTAGTCTCTTCTCCTACATGTTTATCTGCATGCATTGCACATTGATGTTTGGCAAATGATACTTCCTCCACTGATCTTGTCAATGTAATGCTTCTCCAACAGCAGGAGAAGCTTTGTCTGACCGGGTTTCTGAGGAGATTGATCAGTGATTAACAGTTCTGTATCATCTATCCTTGAAGAAAGTTTTGGATGTGTGAGTTTTTTAATCACACCAGATCATCAGACCTATCCTACTACCATTGCTGTTTGTGACAATTTGGTCATTCTAGCTTAGGCAAAAGCAGTTTAATTCATTCTTTCTATGAAATGTGGTGATTCCTCCCTGTGATGATGTAAGGTTTTCCATTTATCAAGCTGCCAGGCTTGTGTCCTTTTCATAGGCAGGCAGTCAAATGTGTGCACGATACTGAGACAGTGCAAATAAAGAATAAAATATCTCATGTATTATAAAGGGCAAACTGCTATCCAGTATTTCAGTTGATCCTCCCAACTTATACAGCACATCTGTCTGTGTTGATTAAAATCAGGCTGTTAATAAGGTCTAATGTTTCCTTTGGTATTTTTAGCTTCTTTATATGAGGCTAGTAGTATCAATGGTATGTAAGTGGAGATTTTTTCCCCATCAGAAATATGTGACATCTTCATCCATTGATTTCAGAAAATTTATTTTAAAAGTTGCTTTCAGCAAAATCCTAGGATGCTGAATGCTTGTCAAGTGCATGGGAAAATGTGTTGAATACATGTAATTGATGTTCCAGTGAGAAACGGTTTAGTTACTTAAACCAACCAACCAATCAAAACCCAACAAAACCAAAACTCAAGAAAGAATTTTATCTTTTCTGCTTTGCATTGTCTGGCATGAACAAACTATCCCTGCTGTCAGGAACTGGTTTTGGTACCTTAATTCCAGTATCTCAGTCCACAAAGAGGAACAAAAGAAGCTGGTCAAGTACTAGGGCTGACTTTCCTACTCCACAGAAGTGATTTTAAATATTTTAAGATTAAACCAAACTCCTGAAAGCTTTTCTCCTGTCCTTCCTACCTTTCTGGAAAGGAAAAGAAGAAAAGAGAAGGAGACAGCCAAGGCAGTCTCAACCAGCAAGTAATCCAATGTTTAAAGCATTTAACTGGGGACCCCAGAGATCAGCCATATACTTCCTTTACAGGAGTTACTTGAGGAGCTTTAAACACACTTCTCAGCCTCACAAAAGTAGCCTATATCTGCTGAGCTGTCAGATCCTCTAGAGTGTGTTACTCACAATGTGTCCTTCTGAAACTTTGCCATATTATTTAGGAAAATATTCATGTGTTGGGGAGCTGATTCCAAACACC